>NW_017731552.1:1482148-1513922 GCF_001890085.2 Hipposideros armiger | reverse complement strand
ATCCGTCGCCGGCTTCTGGACAGCCGCTCACTGCGGCTGCTGGCTGCTCACGCTGGCTGCTGGCTACATACAGTAACCCATGGCAACCCACTGCCACAGGGGCTGCAGCCTATGCCGTCGCTGGTGACTGATGGCAGCCCAGCTCCAGGTTGAGCTGTTGTTCAGCATCTTAGCTGTGGAGGGCAGTGTCACTGGCCCTCATATGTGCGATCCGAACCGGGGCCCTCTGGCATCCCAAGCCAGTTCTTAACCATCGCGCCACTCAGCCGGCCCCAGTTGTAAGTTTTTACCTTATAGGTTTGCATGCATGGATTGACATGACATACTCCAATTTGATACGTTTATTTTGACACTTCATTTGTCCCATTATTTTCAACTACTTGGAGCTCCCCTTGAAGTTGGCTCTGAGTCCCCATGATTCTCCCTAAGAATCCTCAGCAGAAGGGGAGGTTCCTTGCTTTCTGGAGAAGCCTGACAATCTTCAGCTCTGCAGCACGTGGCTTGAGTGTAATATGTCACTTGTCCTTTGAGTTTCCAAAACCCAGCTCTGAACTTCTTGAAGAACAGGACCTAGCTGATATCTTCCCTGCCAGACCCCAAGTTCAGTGCCCACAGTAGGTGCTCAGCCCGAGTAAGACTCAGCTGCGAGTCTCAGCCCCTGAAGGCAACAGCAGCACGGAGGAAGGCCTTGAGCCAGGCCTGGGAGCCACAGCCTGGGAGAACAGATCCTTCTGAGCAGCTTAGATTTTCTGTGTCTGTCTTCTGAGGATGAAGTCACTAAGCACACTGGTGCTTAAGGTACTGGGTGGTCTGTAGGTGAAAATATGATGAGCTGTTGCAGTGCTGTGTTAGAACTAGGTGTGCTCCTCGGGGTCCTGGGCTAGGAGAGCAGCCCTTCTCCTCCCTCTCTGCAGTTCTTTCCTTTGCCTAGAGCACCTGCCCCTTGCACAGGGCCCTGCCAGCTTGCTCAGACATGCCAAGACGCTGCCAGATATCCTTGGCCTAAATTATAAAGCTGTTTTGACTTCTAAGGGCAGAGTTCTGGGGTTCCCAGAGAGCCATGGGGAAGTTCTGGGCACCAGTGGGATGGGTTCAAAGTGTTGCTAGTTTTAGGTTCCCCTTTGCAAAGCCGCCTTTGGTGGGAGAATTGGGAGGAACTGTTTTTCTTAAAATGCAGGCTTTTATTTTGCTGCCTCGAAGTGTCCTATGTCTTTGTTTTTTGTTCAGCTTATTAAATGTCAGCATAAAATGATCCTTGCATGATGTCTTTTTCCCAGCCAACTCTAAAGCCACATGTGGCCCACCACCTGCTTTTGTAATTAAAGTTTTATTGGCACACAGCCACGCCCATTCATTTACATTTTGTCTTTGACTGCATGGCAGTGGTAGAGTTGAGCAACTGAGGCATCGTATAGGCTGCAAAGCCGAAAATATTGACTATCTGGCCCCACATAGAAAAGTTTTCCAGTTCTTGGATTCAGAGTATGTTCTTCCAGAATTTCTAACATTTATAGGAATAACTGAATTCCTCTGACTGGAGGCTTACCTTGATCATGCAATAGATCAATAGTTGCATGTAGGATTGTATTACTTTATTTTCCACTGTCTTTCATTTCTGGAACAGTGCCTAACCCAGAGGAGAGCACAAATATGTGGCTAAAATGCAGATTCCACTTAATCATTAGAACAGTGCTGCCATTCCTGTCTGACTACAGCATGTCTCTCACGTTATCTTGGTCATACGTTTATATTCCCTCTACTGTTTATGTAAAGTCGATCATTAAGTCAACTTTTCCAGATTCTCTTAGAAAGGAAACATTATTACTTACTATAAATGAAAAACCATATCATCTGCTATAAATAAATAATAAAAATAGCTGAACATTCATTTGTATGCCTTTTTGAGTATAAGGTAGTCCAAATTTTATACTTCAGGCGGCTCTGACTTGGGTGGTCATACAGAAGGGGAAACAGGCTTACTGGCAAAATCACTTCCGCATAGATCATGGGGTGGCAAACATTTTCTTAATGACACAGGTAGTAAATATTTTTGGCTTTTCGGGCCATACAGTCTCTGTGCAACTACTCAACTCTGCCATCATAGAGCAAAAGCATTGACAAGAGGTAAATGAATGGGTGTGACTGTGCCAATGAAACTTTATTTGTAAAGGTAGGTGGCATTTGGCCCACCCCCTGCCATCATGGAGCATCATAAAGCCAGTGTGTTAGGGGCCGGCCGAGTGGTGCGTTGGTAAAACGTTGGCTTGAGACGCCAGCTCTGAGCAGTAGGGCCTGTTTCTGATCCAACGTGAGGGCCAGTGATGCTGCGCCCTCTACAGCTAAGATGGTGAACAACAGCTCGACCTGGAGCTGGGCTGCTGTGAGCCGCCAGCAACAGCGTAGGCTGCAGCGGGGCTGAGCCGGAAGCTGGAGTGAGCTTTCGTGTGCTGCTGTGAGCGGCCGTTAGTGGCTGTCCAATGGCCAGTGAGCAACTGCCTCACCCAGGAAGAGCACAATGATAATACCAACTTGGGCCAGTGAAGCGACATCCTCCACAACTAGACTGAAGAACAAAAGGACAGCAACTTGTCTGTTCCCCTTCCCCGATTCCCCAATCAAATCTTTTAAAAAATAAAAATAAAGCCAGTGAGTTAGTTAAGTCTGGATTCGAACTGAGATCAGGTTACTTACAAAGCTCAAACTTATAACTACTATGTTAAAGTTTAAAAGGAGCAGGACAAAATTATCAGGATAGGCAGTTTTCCATCCTGTTGTCTTATAACTTCATGAGTACTTTCTGGACTAAAAAGTACTGACTTAACTACTATTAAGACTGTTCTTGTGTGGTGTCATGGTTAAGAAGATGGGGTCAGACAGCCTGCCTTCAAATCCTGACTTGCTACTTCCGAGCTGTGTAACCTTGGGCAAGTTAACCTCTCTGAGCCCCAGTTCCCCCAGAACAGGGCCTCTCTCATAGAGTTATTAAGACTTAACAAAAATGCCCATGAAGCTCCTAGAATGTTGTGGGGAAATTGGCCACTATTAATATGCGCCAGGTGCTAATACAGGATCAGCTGACTTTTTTCTGTAAAGAACTAGATAATAAGTATTTTAGTCTCCAGAACCAAGAGGCCACATGCTCCACTGTTGTAGTTTGGAAGCAGCCTAAGCCAATGTGTAATGAATGTGCTTGGTTGTATTCACAGGTCATACAAAACTGGAGGCAGACTGGGTGTGGCCCGTGGGGCAGACCCTCATGCTAGTCTGAGGCCTCTTAGTCCTAAGAGGCTTGGTCCCCATCGTACCCAGATGGGGACAGCCAAGGCAGGGAAATCCTTCACTTCCAGAGATTGGCTTGCAAGCATCAGACCTGCATAAATTTGGGCAGTCCATGCATGCCAGGGGCCACACGCTGTGTGTGTGGGGTGGGGGGTGGGGGGGGGATACACCTGAGCTGCGTGCCCACCTGTGTCTGGGCCTTCACAATGCTTCTCTCGCCTCCCCCCTGCAGCCCACCTCGCCACATCCCTGGAGGGCTTTGACATAGCCTCTGTGCAGCAGCAGCGGCAGGAGCAGAGCTACTTTGTGCGTCTGGGCTCCCTGTCAGATCGACTGCGCCAGCGGGCCTACGAACACTCTCTGGGCAAGCTGCAGCACACCAGGCAGAAGGCCCAGGAGGCCCTAATGCAGCTGGCACAGGCACTCAGCCTGGTGAGGCCCCCCCCAGTGGCTTGCAGGCACTGCACAGCAGCTTTCACTCATGAACCCTCCTCAAACCCAGTGGCTTGTTGCTCACCATTCTGCATGTCTGCCTGGGCTGACTCATGGGGCTGTGGTCCTGGATGAGTTTGCAGGGGCCACCATAGCAGAACCCCATAGTTAGGGGGTTTAAACAACAGACATTTATTGTCCCACAGTTCTGGAGGCTGGAAGTCCAAGATCAAGGTGTGGGCAGGGCTGGCTTCTCCTGAAACCTTTCTCCTCCTTGGTGTGTACATGGCCGTCTTCTCCCTGTGTCCTCATGTGGGCTTCCCTCTGTGCATTCTGTGTCCTAACCGCCTCTTCCTATAAGGACACCAGTCATATTGGATTGTGTCCCACTCTCATGACCTCATTTTATCTTGATTACCTCTTCAACAACCCGATCCCCAAATATAGTTACATTCTGAGGTCCTGGAGGTTAGGCTTCAACACGAATTCAACATGAATTTGGGGGGCAGGGACGATTCAGCTCATGACAGTTTGGCTGGAGGCAGGGCTTTTCGTTGTGGGCTTCCCCTCCAGCAAGCTAGCTCAGGCTCTTCCCCTGGAAGTGGTCTGAGGGAACCAGTTGCAGTGAGAGCATGTGAGCACTTTTTTTGTTGTTGTTCAAAGTCAGTTTCATCGAGGTATAATTTACAGTAAAAATCACCCTTTTTTAAGTGTACCATTTGAGGAGTTTTGTAAATATAAGTGGAACATATCACTACCACCAAAATTCCAAGATTTGGACTATTTCCATCACCCAAATGTCCCCCCTGCCTCTTACAGTCAAATCCACCTCCCCCCACCGGTTTTTTTTTCTGTTCTCTATAGAGCTAAATTCCTATTATTTCCTCTTTACTGAACTTTCTCTGCTAAATATATCTCCTCTCTTTAAAAAAAAATTAATTGTAGTAAGCCACACATAACAAAATTTACCATCATAACCATTTGTAGGTACAGCTCAGTGGCATTAAATGCACTCACATTGTTGTGCAACTGTCCCCACCATCATCTCCAGAACTTTCTCATCTACCCAAACTGGAATTCTCCCCATTAAACCCTCCCGGAGCTCCCCTCCCCCAGCCCCTGGCACCACCATCTACTTCCTGTCTCTGGATTTGACTCCTGAGGACCTCCTGTGAGTGGAATCATATAGTGTTTGTCCTTTTGTGTCTGGCTTATGTCAGGGAGCGTAGTATCCTCCAGGTCCAGCCATGTTGTAGCAGGTGTCAGAGTGTCCTTACTTTTTAAGGCTGAGTATCATTCCCTCGCAAGCACTTTTTCAGTTTCTACTTCTGTTTGCTCATGTTCTGTTGGCCACAGCCAGACATGTGGCCAGGCCCAGTTGTAAGGGGAGGGGGAGAAATATGAAATGGGAGGTCCTACAGAAAATTTGTGTGAAAACAGCATCCCTCCCTCCTGTTCCCTCACCACTCTATCTTAGACTAAAGAGGACTCCCCAGGCTCCCTCTGGAACCCCTCTCTCTGGGATGCTTGGGGATGCCCAGAAGCAGCCTTTCTATCTCACCACCCTCTCCTGCTGCAGATGGAAACCGTCAAGCAGGGAGTCGATCAGAAGCTGCTAGAGGGTCAGGAGAAGCTGCATCAAATGTGGCTCAACTGGAACCAGAAGCAGCTCCAGAGCACCGAGGGGAACCCAGCAAAGCCAGAGGTACCCATTGGGGGGATGGGCATGGGGTGCTTGGGGCCCTGACTTCTCTCTTCACACCTCTGCTGGATGGACCGACCTGCCTGGAATGCTTCCCACAGCCCCACCTCCCATTAACTGCCTACAGGACTCGCCAACACCGCCTCCAGTGTACACCTCATGCCCAGTTTTCTGCTCTTGGGTGTGGGTGTTGCTTCTGAAACTGGGACAATTTGTAAGCTATGGCTCGAATTACCTTCGGTTTTGAAACTCTTGAAATATGTTCTTCCCCACCCCACTGTCCCGTTGAATCCTTCATATTCACCTACCTGTCCCCTTGTAACTACTTTTGGCTTTCTCCGGTCTCTCTAGTCTATCCCAAACATTGGCCCATTGTTCCCCCCTCTGACATTTGCCACCTGTGCTGTCACTCTACTCAGCTTTCACGGAATCAACACCTGACAACAATTCTCATGCCTCATTCTGAATGATACCTCCCCCACCCCCCCACCCCCATCTTATGTCTGTGCTAACAATAGAGCTTCTCAGCTTAACCTCTCTGGGCCTTGGTTCCCCATCCGTAAATGGAATGGAGGAGCTTCTGCAGGGTTTTTAAGATGAAATGAGCTAAACTTGTCCATGAATGTTCACAGTGGCATTATTCACAATGGCCAAAAAGTGTGAACAGCCCAGAAGTCCACTGATGGATGAATGGATGAACAAAATGTGGTCCGTCCATAAAATGGAATATTACTCAGCCATAAAAAGGGATGAGGCACTGACATGCTATGACATGAATGAAGCTTGAGGACATTATGCTCAGTCAAAGAAGCCAGGCAAAAAAAGCCACACAGTGTGTGATTCCATTTATATGAAATGTCCAGAACAGGCACACACATCCACAGAGACAGAAAGTGAATTCATGGATGCCAGGGGCTAGGGGAGGAGGGGATGGGGGAGGGAGTTCCTTTTGGGGGTGATGGAATGTTCTGGAATTAGAGGTGGTGGTTGTACAACTTCCTGAATATACTAAAAACCACAGAGTTATACAGTTAAAAGGGTGAATTTTCTGATATATGAGGTGTGTGTGTATATATATATATATATATATATAAAAGATTAAATGAGTTGATATGTAAAGCACACAGCAAGTGTTACAAAAATGATATTTATAAAGATATGAATGTCTCTATAAATGCACAACTGCTCAGCATTCAGACACAAACCGCCTAAACCCGATTCCCTTCCCCCAGCTGCTGAACGCAGCAGCCAGAATATACAGATGTTGACTCTCGTGGGCACCTCCCTGCCATGTTCAAGTCCAGAGCCCTCAGCTGACGGCGCTCAGGGCAGTCCTGCCTCCTGCCTGCTCTGGTCTCCCCAGTCTGGGAATTTTCAAGGACCTGATCTAAACGGCGGTCTCCCCCACCGCTTATAACTTCTGCCTGAAAAGTTCTTCCAGATCTCTTTTCTTTTTTTTAACTTTTCAAAAAACAATTTTGAAATATAAAAATGTTGGAGACCATCTATATTCACACGGTTGTGTGACTCTCACCACAATTCATGTAGAACATTTTAATCACCCCCAAAGGAAGCCTAGTCCCCATCAGCAGTCACTCCCCATCCCCTTCCCCCAAACCCTGGCAACCACTAATCTATTTCCTGTCTCTGTGGATTTACGTGTTCTGGACATTTCACATAAGTGGAATCACACACTGTGTGGCCTTGTGTATTTAGCTTCTCTCATGAGCACTGTGTGTTCAAGGTCCATCCATAATGTAGTGAGTGTCAGCGCCTCCCTCTTTTCATGGCTGAGTAATATTCCTATGTGTGGATGGACCACGTTGTATTGATCCATTCGTTTGTTGATGGACACTTGGGTTGTTTCGTCTCATGGCTGTTGTGAATAATGTCCCCTATGAACATTTGTGTACAGGTTCTTGTGTGGATGTATATTTTTATTTCTTTTGGGTGGATATTTAGGAAGGGGAATTGCTGGGTCACATGGTAAGTCTATGTTTTAACATTTTGAGGACCCACCAGTCTGTTTTCCACGGCGACTGCACCAGCAGCCACTTTGAGGGCTCCTGTTGCTCCCCTTCCTTGCCAACGACATCTTTTCACCTGCTTATTGGCCATCTGCATATCTTCTTTGGAGAAATGTCTGTGCCTGTTTTTCAGTTTGACTGGTCTACCTCATGGTTCAGAGCTCAAAGAGTCAGTATTCCGAACTTCATGCTAGGCGGCACCTCCTATGGAAGGGTTTTCTGAAGGTCGGCAGTAGAACCCTCGTTTTCTTTTTCTAGGCTTTGGCTCTGGCTTTCCCCAAAGCAGTGGTCTTCATGGCCCCCTCCCCACTCTGTCTTCTCAGCAGGTCGAGTCCCAGGCGCTCACCATGTTCCGTGACATTGCTCAGCAGCTGCAGACCACCTGCGCCTCGCTGGGGTCCAGCATCCAGGGGCTGCCCAGCCACGTGAAGGACCAGGTGCAGCAGGCTCGCCACCAGGTGGAGGACCTCCAAGCCACCTTTTCCAGCATCCACTCCTTCCAGGACCTGTCCAGCAGCGTCCTGACGCAAAGCCGCGAGCGGCTCACTAAGGCCAGGGAGTCCTTGGACCACATGGTCGAGTATGTGGCCCAGAACACGCCCGTCACATGGCTGGTGGGACCCTTTGCTCCTGGAGTTGCCGAGAAAGCCCCAGAGGAGAAGAAGTAGGTTAGACAGGAAGGGGGCTCAGGGGCTTCATCCCTCCCCAAGGGGCTGGCAACAGCACTGGACCCCTTGCCCCCCCCCCAGTCCATCTCAGCTGCCACCTTGGGAAACGGGTCCTCCAAACAGACCAGTCCCTCCCGCTATCTGAGCCTGGAGGAAGCATGTCTGAGCCTCACCTGATCAGTAATTAGTGCAAGGTTTCTGGAAAAAATATCTCTAGAAGTTTCCAAACTTTGTTTTCCTAGAAAGTTAAAAAAAAACCACATTTATTTTTCTTTCTTAAAAGTCAGGGATATAGTTCTTCTATCCTACTTCCTTTTCTACATTAAGGGCCCCGGATATCATCAGTCTTTAACGGACTTGGACTTCTGGTCTGTGAAGTGGGCCTCCTGGGATGGGGTAGAGGTGGAGCTACCAAGACGCATTCTAGAGCAGAAGGAGGTAGAGGTCTGCCTGTCCAGCCATAGGTGCCTAGAGCTTCAGTGTTGCCTTAATAAAGTTTACCTGCAGCTACGTACAGGCCATGTACATGTGTGTGTTCCCAGCAGCTGAGCAACTGCGGGGTCTCTGTGTGGCCGTTTCAGCCCCATCCTTGCTTTGCTCACAAGGGTGTGAATGAGACAGGGCTGGACCTGCTCCTGAACTTGAAGTTTGGCACCCAGTGCCTCGGATGAGGCCTGTGTTGGTTGTCAGCGAAGATCTGGCCACACTTGCTTAGCTTCGAGTCCTCGAATTTGGTCCTGGACACCGTGGGGAAGAGCAGGGCATGTGGGCCTTCCATTGCCGCCCTGGCGTGCCGGAGTCCTGCCCCCTGTGTCATGTCATTGGTATGTGGGCAAAGCAAGAAACGTTTTTCCTGTGTTGGAACTTCCTAGGTATGTGGGGGAACAGAGTAGCACGATGACCCCCAAAAATGTCCACATCCAAATCCCCAGGCCCTTGCGTGGCAAAGGGGACCTTGCAGATAGGGTTCAATTCAGGATCTGGAGATGGGACATGACCCTGGATTGCCCAGGTGGGCCCTAAACATCATCACAAGTGGGGCTGGAGGGTCAGAGATGGAGATGTGAGGACAGAATTGGAGATGGGACGATGCTCTGCTGTTCACCTTGAACATGGAGGAAGAGGCCACGAGCCAAGGATGCAGATGACTTTAGAAGCTGGAAAAGGCCAGAAACAGATTCTCCCCTGAAGTTTCCAGAAGGAACCAGCCCTGCTGACACCTTGATTTTCACCCCATAAGACTTCAGACGTCTGACGTCTGGAACTGGGAGATAATGCATTTGTGTTTTTTTCAGCCTCTGTCTGTCATTGGTTACAGCAGCTGCAGGGGACTCACACTGGGGGCAAGCAGTTCAAGTGGCCCCCGAACAGAACTCAGCTCAAGATTTCCTGGATTTCTGTCCACTGCCACTGGCCATGTTCCCACTGCTGTGCTGACCTTTACTTACCACACTGATGCTCAGTCCTCTCACTGCCCACTCTGGTCCAGGGCTGTTCCACTCACTTTACACACAATCCCTTTTAAGTACCTCAGCTTTGCAGGTTAGGCATCCCCACTTTACAGATGAAGAAACGGAAGCACACAGCAGGGGAAGGGGGCTCCGATTCAGCCACATCAGCAACGCCACAAATCTGTGTCTGTTCCATTTATTGCACGTTCCCGATGGCCGCGTATCCTGTGTCCTCGGCGCTGGCTGGGCGACACTGGACTCTAGCTCAGTGATGGGACGTAGGTCTACTGGCCAGCTCTCTGGTGTGGGACCCTGGGCCTTTGCCTCTACCCCTCAGTGTTGTCATCTGAGATCCGACTTCAGCATACTTGTAGTGCAAAGATTGCATGGGATTGTACATTCAAAAAGCCTGGTACTTAGGTTATGTCAGGGTCTGTCTCCCTTGGCACAGTGGACATTTGGGGCTTGGTCACTTTGTAAGGGGCCGTCCTGGTTACTGTGGGGTGCTGAGCATCTCTGGCCCCCATTCACTCAATGCCAGGAGAACCCTTCCCTAGTGGTGACAACCACAGATGTCCCCAACCGTTGCCCAGTATCCCCTGGGGGCAGAATCACCTCCGAGTGAAAACCACTGAGTTAGCTGGTTTCATCCCAAACACTTATTTTCCTGCCTTTTGCTTAAATGAGTCACTGAGGTTCCCCAAACAGGGCTGTTAATGTGGCAAGAAGCAAATCTCTTTTTGTACCTAGTGATGCTAGGCTAGTATTAGGAAATGCCCTGAGTCAGGTGCTGTTCTGAGCACCTGGTGGATGTTAGCCCCATCCTCTTCTCAACCCTCTGGGGTAGCTGCTATTAATCTCCCCATTTTACACATGGGGAAACTGAGGCAGGTAAAAAAATAATTTGCTCAAAGTCTCCCGATCAATAAGTGTTGGACCTGAGCCTCAGACTCAGGAGGGTTGGGTCCGGAGCCTATGAAGGTCTGGCAAGCAAGTCAGGGTTCTTGTCTTTCTGCATGTACCCTGACTTGCTGGAGGAGCTTGGCTGACTGGCTTCCCCTCTCTGCCCATTATTGCTCCCCTCTGCAAAACAGTATGTATTAGTTAGCTATTGCCGCATAACAAGTTAACACTAATTTACTGGCTTTAAACATGTTTTCCCACGTTACTTCATAAAGTCAATTATGATGTAATTAGAGGGCTATTTATTCATCACAGGCAGCATCCATTCTGCTCTTTCACATTCATCTCTGTTCTGACAGATGAGAGAGTGCAAACTTTTCTTAATAAAAAGAATAATGTCAGTGGCCCAGGGGAAATCCCTTCTATATTAAAGGATGGGGTGAGAAGATGGAGGGTCGTCTCCTTTGCAAAGTCCATGACTCACAAAGCCTAAAATTCTTACTCTGATCCTTTACAGGAAAAGCTTGCCAGCCTCTGCTTGGGACCACCATACTGTACTTCCTGTTACATCTTACTGCTTACTTAAATATTTGTCCCACTATTTAAAAGCTGTGATGTGTTTTGCTACAGTAACTATTACGTTGTCATTAAAGTCATGACGTATTTTTTTCTGTTTTTCATTGCAAAAATGCGTCATGACTTTTCCAACAACCCAATATAAACATTGAGCCACACATACAAGGTCTGACAATTAAGTTTGTGAACTCATCCTAGAAAAAGTGCTACATATCTCATTGCTGAATATCACTACAGTCATCTTCGAAGTACTCCCCTTGGGAAGCTAAGCATCGATGCCAGCACCTAGTCCACCCTTCAAAGCAATTCTGGAACTTTTTCTGGAATGGCCATTAGAGCTGTCGTATTACCCTTGATGTCCTGAATGTCATCCAAATGTCTTCCTTTCAATATTTCCATCTTTGGGTATAGAAAGAAATCATTGGGGGCCAGATCAGTTGAGTAGGGGAATGTTCCAATACAGTTCTTTGTTTATTTATTTTTTAAATATTTTATTGGGGAATTGAGGGAGGGGAACAGCACTGGGGAATTGGGGGAGGGGAACAGACAAGTTGCTGTCATTTTGTTCTTCAGTCTAGTTGTGGAGGAGTTGCTTCACTGGCTCATGTTGGTATTATCATTGCACTCTTTCTGGGTGAGGCAGATTGGTCACTGGCCTCTGGACAGCCACTCATGGCGGCTCTTGGCAACTCACACCGGCTGCCAGCCACTCACACTGGCTGCCAGCCACACACGGTAGCTTATGGCAGCGCACTGTAGCAGGGGCTGCAGCCTACGCCGTCACCGGCAGCCCAGCTCCAGGTTGAGCTGTTGTTCACCATCTTAGCTGTAGAGGGCAGTGTCACTGGCCCTTATGTGGGATCCAAACCGGGGCCCTGCTGCTCAGAGCTGGCGTCCCAAGCCAGCTCTTAACAAACGCGCCACTCGGCTGGCCCACAGTTCTTTGTTTACTGGCTAAAAACTCCCTCACAGACCATGTCATGTGAGTTGGTGCATTGTCGTGATGCAAGAGCCATGAATTGTTGGCGAAAAGTTCAGGTCGTCTAACTTTTTCATGCAGCCTTTTCAGCACTTCCAAATAGTGAACTTGGTTAACTGTTTGTCCAGTTGGTACAAATTAATAATGAATAATCCCTCTGATATCAAAAAAGGTTAGCAATATCATTACAACAAATTCGCGAACTTAATTGTCCGACCTCATATAATACTAGGGCTAAGGGTGTGGGCACATCTCCAGCAGTAGATATCAATGGCAATGTTGGAGAACAGGGAAGCAAATGCTTGATGCTAGAGTGATGGGATGGAACAGCATGATGTCTGTCCCCAACTGAGGCACAGAGGTGAGAGGGGGACTTTGGCTTACCTCACAGGCCCGCTCGAAAGCTGAAATGATCTTCTGTGTTTTCTCATTAGTGAGGGCAGGGTGATGTCACTTTCTCCTGAGGGCTCTGGGTCTGATGGGCAAGGATTTACAAAGCCTCACTGAAACAGCAACATGGGACACCTCCCCTCTGTTCTAGCAGCCCCATTCCTGGGACTACACCCAAGCTAAATATGAGTGGGTGTCCACACAAAGACTTGCCTCCAAATGTTCACAGCAGCTTTATTTCTAACAGCCCTCAACTGAAACACAAGCCAAATGTACATTCAGAAGAGAACAGATAAGCAAATTGGGGCAGATTCACTGTGGAATATTATACAGCAAGGAACAAGGCTAAATTACCGATATTCATAACCACATGGATGAAACTCACAGGGTATGATACTGAGTGAAAGAAGCCAGACACAAAAGAATCCAGTGCCGGCCGAGTGGCGCGTTGGTTAAGAGCTGGCTTGGGACGCCAGAGGGCCCCGGTTCGGATCCCACATATGAGGGCCAGTGACACTGCCCTCTACAGCTAAGATGCTGAACAACAGCTCAACCTGGAGCTGGGCTGCCGTGAGTCGCCTGCGATGGTGTAGGCTGCAGCCCCTGCTACAGTGGGTTGCCATGGGCTACCATGTGTAGCCACCAGCCAGCGTGAGTGGCCGTCCAGAAGCCGGCAACTGATCTGCCTTGCCCTGGAAGAGCGCAATGATGGTGTCAACTTGGGCCAGTGAAGCAACGTCCTCCACAACTAGACTGAAGAACAAAAGGGCAGCAACTTGTCTGTTTCCCTTCCCCCAATTCCCCAGCGCTGTTCCCATCCCCCATTCCCCAATTTAAAAAAAAAACTTAAAAAAAAATCCATACTCTGGTTCCATTTCAATGAAGTTTCAAGACAGGTGAAACTAAACTATGATGAGAGAAACTATAAATAGTAGTTGCCTAGTGAGTAATAATGGAGAAGGGGCCGACAGGGACTGCTGGGGGCTGAAAATGACCTATATGTTGATCTGGCTGTTGGCTACAGGGTGTGTGTATATATGCAAAAGTCCACTGAGCTGTTCATTTAAGATTTATATACTTTAGGCCCTGTAATTATACTTCAAACATAAATTAAGAAAGTGAAAGTAACATTTGGTGGTGGGTAGGGAAATGAGCCCTGTTGTTCACTTCCGGTGGGAGCACAGAGAAAACTGATTTGGAGAACAATAGGCATTATTTAGTAAGAGCAAGAATGTATCTTCTCCACGTTGGAGAAGCCCCAGAAGTTCCCCTTCTCGACAGCTTCCCTACAGAAACCCTGTCAACAGGTGCTATTATCTCCATGTTACAAAGAAAAACTGAGGCACATCTCACAGGGCTTGCCCTCAGCCCCACCTCACAGCTAGTAGGTGTCAAAGTAAGTATTTCAACCCAGCACTCAAACTTTCCCCCCTGCATTGTGTTAACTACTGCCTTGTAAGGTAGTGATGCCTGTTTTTGGGGAATAGTGAAAGCAACCAGCCTGTCCAATGACAGGGGACTTAATAAATTATGATACAGCGATGCTTACTGAGATCATAACACACTTAGAAAGAAAAAGGTTGAGCTACATATATTGAATTAGAAAAATGTTAGAGATGACTGAATAAAGCTAAATATTGATTCTATCTATGTCTGGAGTCGGTGAACTACAGCCACTGTCTGGCCTGCTGTCTGATTTTGTACATAAAGCTTTATTGACACACAGCCACCCTCATTTATTGATGTAACACCTGTGACTGCTTTCAAGCTACAATGGTAGCATGGAGTAGTGTAACATAGATGGTTTAGCCAGTAACACGACAGTATTTACTATCTGGTCCTTTACAGAAAAATGTTTGCTGACTTCTGGCGGATGTGAATTAAAAAGCCAAACCAGGGCCAGCTAAGTGGGGCATTGGTTAAGAGTTGGCTTGGGACGCCAGCTCTGAGCAGCAGGGCCCCAGTTCAGATTCCTTAGGAGGGCCAGTGACGCTGCACCCTCTACAGCTAAGATGGTGAACAACAGCTCGACCTGGAGCTGGGCTGCCATGAGTCGCCGGTGACAGTGTAAGCTGCAGTGAAGCTGCAGTGGGCTGCCATAAGCTACCATGAGTGGCTGGCAGCCGGCATGAGGGATGGCAGCCAGAGTGAGCTGCCAAGAGCCACCATGAGAGGCTGTCCAATGGCCGGCGACCGATCTGCCTCAGCCAGAAAGAGCGCAATGATAATACCAACATAGGCCAGTGAACCAACGTCCTCCACAACTAGGCTGAAGAACAAAAAGACAGCAACTTGTCTGTTCCTTCCCCGATTCTCCAGTGCTGTTCCCCTCCCCCAATTCCCCAATAAAATCTTAAAAAAAAAAAAAAGCCAAACCAGACTGAAGAATGCTAAATAGCACATTCCTGGATACATGTATACGTGTGCAGAACTGAAGGAATGGACACCCAAGTGGAGGGCCCCCTCCCTGGAGCAAGAGGGAGAGAAGTTGGATAGGAATGAGGACCTCAAGTGGAACGTTGTCTTTCTTTCACTGAAGAAGGGAGGTGGACAAGCACACCTGTCTGCAGGTGGTTAGACTTATCCATCTGCAGCCCAGGGTTTCCCCTGGAAGCCAGGGTGCTCCAGCCCTGTTACTTCCTCTGAGTCTCAGTTTTCTCACCTATAAAATGGATACATTCAAATCTACCTGGAAAGGTTAAGACGTGGATCAGATGAGCGCCCAAGGTGTGTTTGGCATGAGGACAGGCACCAAAAATTGGTGATGGTGGGACAGGGGGAAGAGAGGCATGGGAAGATGGGTTTAATGCCCTCTTCCCCTCCAGCTCCAGAGGCCCCAAAGGCAGGGATCACTTGTTTCTTCCTTTCTGATGTATCCCCAGAGCCTAGATATGCCTGGCACACAGTAGGAACTCAATAAAATGTTTCCCTCACTGGAGACAGGCACTAAATAAGTAAGGGCCCCACAAGGTGCATCCATATAATTTCCATTTGCTTCTCCCCCCCATGAACCTTTAAGTGAACTTTGGCCTATGATACATGATCCTCTTGGGGGACCTGATGATGGAATTCAGGGTGTTCATTAACTGATGGGAAAACACACATATCTTTATTTTCACTGACTCTAACCAATATTTATCATTTCCTTAATTATGAACAAAGGCAACGGCAGGACTTGTGACTTTGTCCCCAATTGAAAATCACAGGTATTTTCATATCAAATCCCATTGCTGCAGATGGCTCGAAATACAGCTGACACTCATCACGACTACAAAACCACTGTGGTTATTAGCTCTTGTTACTTAGTATGGTGATAAAGGTACATCACTAAGTGTAGTTTGTTTTGTTCGGTATAGATCTATTTCACAAGTACTTTTTTTTTTTTTTAGCTGCGCCATCCTGCCACCTGTTGGCAGCTCAGCGGCTGCTCAGCTCGTGTCGGGACTCGAACCACTGTTGCTCAGAGCTCAAACTCTTGAGCGAGCTCTTAACCAACTGAGCCACTCAGCCAGCCCCACAAGTACTTTTTAAATGATTGTCTTACAAGTATTTTTTTTTAGTTTTTAAAATTGTGGTAAAACATACTTAACATAAAACTTACCATCTCAACTATTTTTAGATGCACAATTCAGTGGCATTAAGTACACTCACATTGTTGTGCAGCCATCCCCACCAATCATCTCCAGAACTTTCTCATCTTCTCAAACTGAAACTCTGTCCCTAGTAAACACTCACTCTCCTCCCCCAGCCCCTGGCACCACCATCTACTTCCTGTCTCTATGAGTCTGACTCCTCTGGGGACCTCATATAAGGGGAATCACACAGTATTTGTTTGTCCTTTTGTGACTGGCTTATTTCACTGAGCATCATGTCCTCCAGGCTCATCTATTAATATCGGGTAGCATGTGTCAGGATTTCCTTCCTTTTTTTGTTTTTTTTTTAGCTGAGCCATCCTGCCACCGGTTGACAGCTCAGCAGCAGCTCAGCTCAGGCCGTGAATCAAACCGGGGACCCTGTTGCTCAGAGCTCAAACTCTTGAGCGAGCTCTTAACCAACTGAGCCACTGAGCTGGCCCTTTCCTTCCTTTTTAAGGCTGAACAATACATAGTCCATTGAATCAATATACCATACTTTGTTGATTCATTCATCCAATGATGGATCACTAATTTGTTTAAAATGTATATTTTAATAAATGCATTTCAACATAATGTCCTTGTTACCTCCTTGTATTTTGTTTTATGCATCTAGAAATGGTATTTTGATAAAAGGCTCCTCTATTCTCCAGGTTGACAAAAGGCCAGATAAAGGCATTAATAATTTCGTAGGCCCCTTCCTCCATTAAAAAATAAATAAAAATTACATTTACAACTTCATTGTTATAAAAATAAACATAATCCAGGCTGAATTCTACCTTTTTTTTTTCTGATTTTAAAAGATATGAAACATTTTCGTGGGCCCCTGACAGTATGACGGGCGCTGGGTACTGTGTCCCACGGATGTGTCCACTCTGGGTACAGGACCCCCAAAAGGTTAGGACCCCTGTGAATTCTAAAACGTCGTGTTTGCAGCTTCAAGATATGCCATCTTGCTGCCCCTCTTCCAACCACATGGGTTTCCGCAAATTCCCCTTGGGTAGCCACGATTTCTCTTCCTCCCAATTTCGGGTGTCTCCCCCATTATCCCAGGCTTGTTCTCGTTCCTGGACAGAACTGATTATAATGGAGATTATCTAATTTTAAATTGTGGTTCCTTTCTCACTAGACTGTGCCCCCGACTCCGCCCTCCCCTCACCCCCTTCCGGGCAGAGCTTTGTCCCTCTTGTCCCCTGTTGTGGTCCCCAGAGCGCGCACGGGAGGTGCCTACACTTGCTGTCTGGGGCGGTGTGCGGAGCGGAGGAGGGTGGCGCTGCGGGAAGCCTCGGGGACTTTCCCCGTCCCGCTGGGAAAGCGTGACCTCATCTCCCTTCTCTCCTCCCCGCCGGGCCGCGGAAGAGGCAGGCGGAGGCCTTGGGGGCGGGTCCGCTCGCGCGCCTTCCGCGCTCGGTCCTCGGCGGGCACCGCCGCTAGGCTATCTGGCCACAAACCTCCGACCCGAGGACGCGAGAGGCTCGGCGGGCCAACCCCGGAATCCAGGTAAGTGTAGAAGCGTCCAGGGCCGGCTGGGGAGGGGCGCCTGCAGGTAGCCGGGCGCCCACGGCTCCTCGCCAGGGTTCCAGGCCAGCTGCCTCGGCCGCCACAGCTTATGGCATCCGTGCGCGGCGTTTTCGGTCCCGCTCTCAGGGCTCCAGCTCCCCTCCACGGTGACCCAGGTCCTCCCAACACCCCACCCCCGATTGCTCCCATACGTCGAATTGCTCTCCTACACCCCAAATTCCGCTCCAACACCCGGAACTCCTTTCCAGTCCCCCATATCTCCCCCAACCTCCCCCATTTCTTCCCAACCTCCCCCCATTTCTCCCACATGTTTTTGATTCCTTCCCAAGTCTGGGAGCTTTCTCTGCCCTAGGAGCGCCGCCCCACTGCCCGCGCTGCCTCTCCCCTCAGCGCCTTCCGTGCACTGAATCCCCACCTTTCTCAGAGGCCCCTGGGAGCCGCTTTTATGGTAGGAACACGCTTCCCTCAGTCTGCCCTGGATCAGCTGAGATCGGGGCCTTCCGGGAATCGCCAGTCCCCTACCCTCCATCCCTTTCCGTGGAGCATGGGATTGGTATCAGGAGCTGCCCAGTACTGGCACTGGCACCACTCAGAGCCCAGGTGGCCCCAGGCGATCAGCAGGGCACACCCTCCCCGCTCTGCCCGTTTTTTCCCTCTCCCTGTGGCTATGGCAGGGATAAGGGAAGGGGGCACCACAGTGTGCCTGGGGCAGGCTGGAGGTCTGGGGGGTGGGTTCCAGAGTTTCTGTGGGTGGGTGGAGCAGGCTTCCAAAACTTTCTGAGCCTCCGTTTATTTCTCTGATTAAGGGGCATTCATTCATTCTTCAACAAACGTTTATAGGGCACCTGTTGTATGCCAGGAGACACTGTTCAGTATGCTGGGCATACAGTAGGGACCAAGTAGTGCCCACAGCCAAAACAATAAGCAAAACTGTGAACGGTCACAGTTATGTGCACCAAAAGCAGAGGGCAGGTATCCCGTAGGTTCCCCACTGGCTTGGCAGGATTCCTGGGATCCAGGCGTGGGAAGAGGCCTGCACATAGCAGGTGCTCAATAAACATTTGTTGAATAAATGCCCCTTCAGTTTCCTATACATTTTTCAGAGGCAGTCTGGCTATGTTTTATTTTCCAGGTCTTGTTATAACATTTCTTTCTGTCTTTTTTTTTTTTTTAATTAAAGTGTATTGGAGTGACAATTGTTAGCAAAGTTACATAGATTTCAGGTGTACAATTCTAAAATACATCATCTATATAGCACATTGTGTGTTCACCACCCGGAGTCAGTTCTCTTTCCATCACCATATATTTGACCCCCTTTACCCTCATCTACCACCCCCCTCCACCCTTACCCTCTGGTAACCACTAAACTATTGTATGTGTCTATGAGTTTTTGTTTTCTTCATTTGTTTGTCTTGTTCCTTTGTTGTTTTCAGTTTTATATACCACATATCAGTGAAGTCATATGGTTCTCCACTTTTTCCGTCTGACTTATTTCGCTTAGCATAATAATCTCAAGATCCATCCATGTTGTTGCAAATGGCACTATTTCATCTTTTCTAATGGCAGAATAGTCTTCCAAGTAACATTTCTTTATTAGCCAAAAGCAGTGAATTGCACCTCTCCTATGTGTCAGTCCTGGTGGGAGCAGATTAGCCTTATTGTCTTGCTGGGGAGAGAAGGTTCAGGCAGAAAACATTTTCTGAGCACTTACTATGTGCCAGGTGCTGTCCTGTCCAGTTGTTGATGTATTCAGTTAATAAGTATTTATTAAGTACCTAATGTATGCCAGTCACCAGAGATACAGCTGTGAACAACAGACAAAAATTCCTGTGTTAGTGGTGCTTACTGAAGTAGGAAGCAAAGCATATTCAACCAAGAAAACAAGTAAAATCGATAGTGTCAGGTGGTGTAAATTTGAAAGGAGAAAATAAAAAAAAGCAGGAAGTGTGAAGGAATAGAATTCAGTGTTAAGCAGGGTAGCCAACGTCTGACCTTGATGAGGAAGTGACATTTGAACTGAGAGCCAAAGGAGGCGAGGGAGTGAGGCAGCCAGCTGTTTGGATATCTGGGGGTATTCTAGGCTGAGGGAACAGCTGGTTCAAAAGCCCTGAGGCAGGATCCAGCCTGGAGTGTTTAGGAAAGTGGTGTTTAAGGAATGTGTGGCTGGATCAGAGGGAGTGAGGGGGAAATGGGAGGAGGTGAGGGCAGGGAGGTGATGGAAGGCAGCACAGGGAAGAACTGATCAAATGAATCATGCTTAAAACAACCCTTGATTACTCCCTTCTGACCCCAAACCAGCTCCTCCCACATCATCCCAGTCTCAAACATTCAAGCCAAAAGCCCAAGTGCCCTCCTTGCCTACTCCTGCTCCCCTTGTCTCCAAATTATCCACAAATCCAACCATTTCCGTCCTTCAAGATCACCACCTGATCCAGCCCCCATCGTTGCCTGAACCAGACACCTCCACCTTGGTCCCCAGCACCCCTGCTGCAGTCCTTGCCCTCAATAGTCTATCCTCCCTGCAGTAGCCTCTCTGGCCTGTGAGCCTGAATAAGGTCCCCCCACCCCTCTGCACACAGCCCTCAGGGCTCCCACCTCCCTCTGGGTAGAAGCCCAAATCCTCCCTACAGCCCACAAAATCCTGCACGACCTGCTCAGTCACCTCCCTGCCCTCCCCTCCTCCCTCTCTCCACCTCACTCACTCTGCTCCAGCCACAGGGGGGCTCCTCTCTGTTCCTCCAACACACCAGGTATGGTCCTGCCTCAGGGCCTTTACACATGCTGTTTCTTCTGAATTACGTATATTATATATAATATATATGTCATACCCACTACACTGTCAGCTCCAAGAGGGAAGAATCTATTTGTTTTCTTCTTCTTTCTGTCCTGGTATGTTCAGTGGTGCATATTATATGACAGAAGCTGAAAAATTACTTCTTGAATGAATACTATGTATGTATCCTTTCCTTTTCCTCACACACACTTCATTTATTTATTATGTAACAAATAGGTTTAGAGTTTTTCCTCCAGGGATGGCACACTGGCCCACTTTTTTTTCTTTTTCTTTTTTTTTTTTTTAAGCTCACAAGGTCTCTTAAAATTATTTGAATTGATTGCCAACTTGGCAAAACATAGCAGCTTCCTGAAAATCTGAATTTCTGGCTTGTCTTCAAATTTTAGCAAATGTAGTTCCGCTGAGCCCATTTTCTCTCACGGCAACACCCGCAAGTCAAGTCCACTGCATTCAGACAGGTCCAAGGTGATTTTTATTTTTATTTTTTAACTTTATTGGGGAACAATGTGCTTTTCCCAGGACCCATCAGCTCCAAGTCAAGTTGTTGTCCTTCAGTGTTAGTTGTGGAGGGCGCAGCTCAGCTCCAAGTCCAGTCGCCGTTTTCAATCTAGCTTCTGGGGGAACAGCCCACTATCCCATGCAGGAGTCAAACCGGCAACCTTGTTAAGAGCACGCATGCTCTAACCAACTGAGCCATCCGGCCGTCCACCGGCAGCTCAGCTCAAGTCATTGTCTTCAATCTAGTTGCGGGGGGCGAAGCTCACTGGCCATTATAAGAATCGAACTGGCAACCCTTTTGCTCAGAGCTCATGCTCTAACCAACTGAGCCATCTGGCCACCCCTGATTTTGGTTTTGAGGCCCCCCTCACTTGGGGTAAAAACCCAAGTCCTCCCGAGGCCCACATGACCCTGCACTACCTGTCCCAGTCCTCTCACTGCCCTCCTCTCTTCCTTCTTTCCCTCCTGCTCACTCTGCTCCAGCCAAACTGGCCTCTCACTGTTCCTCCAACATGTCTGGCCTGGTCCTGCCCCAGGACCTTTGCACGGGCTCTTCCCTCTTCCTGGAACTCTCTTCCCTCAGATGACCCCATGGGTCACTGTCTCCCCATTTTTATGTCTTGTTGCAATCTCTCTTCTCATTGAGGCATTCCGCAACCATGCACAGTGTTTAAAACTACAAAGTCCCGATTCTGGGTGTTCATGACCCTACTTCTCCCTGTTATGTTTCTCGGTGGCATTTATCACTAGCTGATATACTGAGAGTTTCACTCATTTATTGTTGATTGTCCCCTGCACTAGGAAGTCAGCTCCATTGTTTGGGTCTCTGCTCTCTCCTGATCAGCATTTCATCATGTCAGGCCGCCTCCATTTTTGAAACAGCCAGACAGCCACTGACCTCCTTACATCCTTCCCCCACCACGCCACACATCCCCACTCCTATTGTCTGCTCAGTGACACCCCCTCACACCTGCACTGCTGAACACCAGTTCCCCCCAGTGCTCTCTCTGCCCTGTGTCTGGCTGTCTTGGAATCACCAACCCTGGGGCCCCAGTGGGCCACGTGACATCTGCTCAAAATGAAACTTTTTAAAATCCTGAATCATTTATACAATGAGGTCTGTGATTTATCAGCAAAGGGGGATTGATTAATGAATCAGCTCTTGGTCTAGACCGGGGTCCCTCAGCCTCAGCACCTGGCACATTTGGGGCCGGATCACCCTGTCGCAGGGCCATGCTGGGCACTGTCGTGTGTGGAGCAGCATCCCTGGCCTCCACCCACTCAATGCCAGGGGCACCGTTCCCTGCAGTCATGACAACCAAAAATGTCCCCAGATATTACCCAGTGTCCCCTGGGAGGACAGAGTGGCTCCCAGTTGAGAAGCACTGCTCTAGGCTATAAGGTCTCAGCACAGGTGGGTACTAGGATGGAGCAGGCAAAATGCCTCGGCGAGCCAAGGGGCAGATACCTTGTCCTCACCCCCCTAGAAGGGACCTATGTTTTTCCCAAGTCTGAATATGACATGCTTTGAGCATGTGGTGACTTAAATTATGGGGTTTGGGATACCCTCCCTAATGTCTTTGTTATATGCCCTTGGAAAGGCCTTCTCTCTGTGCCTGTTTTCTCTCCACAACATTGGGAGAATACAAGTACCTCATTCATTCATTCAACAAGTATTTGTTAGGTACCTGTCCTGTGGCTCAATGACCCCCACAGTACTCAGGAGAGACTCAGCCCATACCCTCTGATGCCCATTGGTCAGAAGGCAGATAGTAAATGTGAAAGGTTTAACACACAAGAAAAGTTTGCCCAGTGGCAAATTCTGTTGTGGGGGGAATAGGGTGGTATGGGAGAGACAGACTGGTATGGGGAGCTGAGGTGGTCGTGGAGGGCTCCCTGGAGGCCATGCCATTGTACCTGAGAGCTGAGTGGTGGGAGTAAGATCACCCAGGCAAAAGGTCTGGGGATAAGGCACTCTAAGCAGAGGGAACAGCGCCTGCAGAGAGCCTGAAGTGGAATCAGCGTGGCAGTTTTTGAGAAATGGAGTGAAGAGGAAATAGCCTCCAATGGCCTGGCAGCGCTGTTAGACATAGAGCCGGCACTTGGTGATGGTTAGCATACCCTATTAACAATGCCACTTATATCAGTTAGCTTATATCAGAAGCCAGAACTTCGTGGCTTAAAATCAGCAAACATTTATGATTGCAACCAGTTTCTGAGTGTCAGGAGCCTGGGGCCATGTAGGTGGGGGGTTCTGAATCAGAGTCTCTCATAAGGTCAAAGTCAAGCTGCCAGCTGGAGCCTTTTCATCTGAAGACTCGACAAGGGCTGGAGTCAGTGGGACTCCAAGCTGGCTCCCTCACGTGGCTGGTAGTGGGAGGCCACAGTTGCTCACCATGTGGGCGTCTCCAGAGGGCTGGTCACAGCATGGCGTCCCCCCAGCAGCGTGACAGAGAAAGAGAGTGACCAAGAAGAAAGCCAGTGTGTTTTATAACCTAATGTGACGAGAGACACCCCATCACTTCTGCCATATTCTGTCAATCACTGAGATCAACTCTGGCACAATGTTGGAAGGACTACCCAAGCCCGTGAATACTAGGGTATGGGGGTCATCGGGGCCATCTAGGAGGCTGACTACTTCCCTTTTAAGGGAAGTCAGTATTGAGCACTTACTGACTTTCAGTCATTGGACTCAGAACTTTGCATATGCTAACACAACTCAGTTCCTTGAAACAATCTCATAAGTGGGCTTATTATGATCCTAATAGGCAGTGTACTCTTGTGGTTAGGCACACAGTCTCTGGAGCCAAACTGCTTGGGTTCAAATCCCAGCTCTGTCACTCACTGGCTGTGTGACTTTGGGCAAAAGTGACTGCACCTTTTTTTTTTTTTTTAGCTGAGCCATCCTGCCACCTGTTGGCAGCTCAGCAACAGCTCAGCTCAGGCCAGGAATCGAACCAGCGACCCTGTTGTTCAGAGCTCACACTCTTGCGCGAGCTCTTAACCAACTAAGCCACTCAGCTGGCCCCAACTTCACCTTTCTGATTCACTTTCTTCATCTGCAAATGGGAAAAATAGTAATGTCTACCACCTGGGTGACACCAGGCAAGCAAGCGTTGGCTGCTGTCCTCTGGCAGAGGAGGAAACAAAGGTTGGGGGAGGTGACACATCTTGCCTAAGGTCCCCCTGATATGATAGGTCACGGTGACCTTTGAGGGCAGACAGGCAGGCAGGGGTGTCTGGGCTGCCTTCCAGGGCTGCCCCGTTTCTGGTGCTAACTGTTGTTCCTGCTTTCCACAGGTCTGCTCTGGTAGTTCCCATGAGACCTGGTACAGTGAGCGGGTAGGGGACGCCGGCTGTGCAGGAGAGCAGGTGGTGTGGAACATGCCTCCACCAGCCAGTGCTTCTCCCGACTCCATCGGAGGCTATACCCACCGATGCCCATGGCCTGCCCGGGCCCGTCTCTCTCCAGCGCCTTTGACATTCTACATGCGGCAGGCCACGACAAGCTCCTGTATCTTAAGCACAAGTTGAAGACCCTGCACCCGGGCTGCCGGGGGGCACACCTCCTACACACGATGGTGCTCCTGACGCTGGGCCAGGAGACCGAGGCCAGGATCTCTCTGGAGGCCCTGAAGGTGGATGCGGTGGCCAGGCTTGTGGCCCGCCAGTGGGCCGGCATGGACAGCAGTGCCAGTGCCCCGGAGGAGACCCCAGATGTGTCCTGGGCCATTGCCCGGGTGTACCACCTGCTTGCCGAGGA
The DNA here is from genome assembly GCF_001890085.2 of Hipposideros armiger. NCBI lineage: Eukaryota > Metazoa > Chordata > Mammalia > Chiroptera > Hipposideridae > Hipposideros > Hipposideros armiger. The sequence continues at coordinate 1,489,307 of NW_017731552.1, read as the reverse complement.
GAAGCTGTGCCCGGCCCCAGTGCGGGACGAGGCTTACCGGGCAGCCCTCCAGGCTTCTAGCTTGAGGGAGGACCCCCAGCTTGGGGAGCTCCAAGAGGAGGCCCGGGACCGGTGTGGGTGGGACATCGTTGGGGACCCAGGGGTCTTCCAGCCCCTCCACTCTGATCTGGACTGCCTCCCGCTGTCCTCTGGGACCCGCAGTCTTCCTCAGCCCATTGAGAATCCCTTGGGCTGGAGCAGAGGGTGCTCCCTGAGATCCACTGGCAGCCCAGCCTCCCTGGCCAGCAACTTGGAAATTAGCCATTCGCCCACCATGGCCCTCCTCAGCTCGCACCGTAGCCCCCATGGGCCCAGCAAGCTGTGTGATGAGCCTCCGGTCAGCCCAGTGCCCGAGCCTGTCCCCATGGGCTGCCAGGAGCCTGAGGAGATGAGCTGGCCTCCATCGGGGGCGATTGCTGACACCCCAGTGCCACCAAACAGCCCAGGCCCCAGGCTTCCTGAGGTGGCCCTAGATGCAAGCCCTGCTGGCCTGCCTGACTCCTCCGAAGCTCCAGACATCAGCACCCACTACCCAGTGGAATGCACAGAAGTGTCACCAGCCCCCAAATCTCTACCCTCACCCTCCAGAAATCCCTGCCCTGTCAAGGACCAGATGCCACTACAACCTCCCATAGAAGACACCACTTCCTCAACAGCCCAGCCAAGCCCACCGACTCCCTCAGCCCCGAAGACATCCTCTCCCAATCCCTCTCCATCTACCCCTTTGGCTCACCCAGCTTCATCGAGCCCATGTCCCCCTTCTCCTGAGTTAGAGTCATCGGAGCAGAAATTCTATAACTTTGTGGTCTTGCACTCCAGGGAGGATGAGCACATTGCCCTGCGTGTCCGGGAGAAGCTCGAATCTCTGGGTGTGCCCAATGGGGCCACCTTCTGCGAGGATTTCCAGGTGCCCGGGCGTGGTGAGCTGTGCTGCCTGCAAGACGCCATAGACCACTCGGCCTTCACCATCCTGCTGCTCACTGCCAACTTTGACCGTCGCCTGTGCCTGCACCAAGTGAACCAGTCGCTGATGAACAGCCTCACGCAGCCCGGGCGGCAAGACTGCGTGATCCCTTTCCTGCCCCTGGAGAGTTCCCAGGCCCAGGTTAGCCCCTACACGTCCAGCCTGCTCAGAAGCCTGGTGTGGCTGGACGAGCACTCCCTAATCTTCGCCAGGAAGGTGGCCAACACCTTCAAGCCCCAGAAGCTGCGGGCCTGCAAGACCAACTGGAAGAAGGATCAGGATACTCGGGCCCTGCGGGAGCAGCACCAGCGCCTGGAGGGTGAGCGGCAGCAGGCAGCCGCGTGGAATGCCGCGTACTCAGCCTACCTTCAGAGCTACTTGTCCTGGCATGAGCAGATGGAGAACCTCCAGGCAGCTTTCAGGAGCCACACGACACTTGGGACTCAGGTGCCTTATGGGGGCCAAGGGCCCCTGGGAACCCAGCTACCCTTTTCTACCTGGCCTGGCCATCAGCCACCGTCCCTACCTCCATGGCTGGCTGGCAGCCACCCACCGGCCTTCCCACAACCACCGGCCTTCCCGCAGCCACCAGCCTTCCCTACGACCCCTCAGAGCACTGCGACCCCTCAGAGCCCTGGACTGCAGCCCCTCATTATCCACCATGCACAAATGGTGCAGCTGGGGCTCAACAACCATATGTGGAACCAGAAAGGGACCCAGGAGCCTGAGGACAAGACACAGGAAGCAGAATGACCAAATGACGCAGCCTGATAACCTTGACCTCAGACTCCCTTTGGGCTGGGCCTTGGAGACCCCCTATCTCCAAGGGAAGCAGTGGAACATGGGGTCACCTGCTATTTTCAGGGCATTGCTGGGGACACCTTCATGTCTTAGGAAATCGTGCAAAATGGGCCCCCAATGACTGTCCAGCTCTTGGGGAGGCCAGAATTGGACGTAGTGTTTACAAACTCTCTCTCTCTCTCTCTCTCTCTCTCTCTCTCTCTCTCTCACTGGATGGTGGTGGTGGGGAATCGGCTGGGGGATATTAGTACAGTATTTTAATTATAATAAATATTTATTGAACGCTTCTCTAATGCCGTTCTGTTGGAGACCTCTGCTCAGCAATTTGTTAAGATAAAAACACCGCTACTATTCCCAAAAAGGGGAACTGGAAGGGAGAAGCTCTCTTCTCCCCATGAATGGCATGAACCAGAAATTGCACACATTTGCTCATTCATTGGCCAGGATGGAGTCACATGGCTTCTCTGTAGCTATAAGGGAAATTGGAATATGCAGTCTTCCAATGGGCCACGTGCTTTGCTAAAAGTGAATCTAATACCGGAGGAGAGAAAAGACACTGGGCGGAGGGGAGGGGGGCGATGTCTCCCTTGATGCCCCCAGCAAGACTGGGCTCAGATCCCACCGTGAGATTTGGGGCTAGTGTCTTCACCTCTCTGAACCTCTGCTTTCTCATCTGAGCAGTAGGTTTATGATTCCAGTGTTTCAAGGTCGTCAGCAGATCCTACAGGATAACTCAAACACCAGGGACAATGTAAGGGCTCATTAACTGAGTATGCCCAGCAGGGAGGGGATTCATCTTATTTTGAGAATAGAATTAATGTTTGTTGAGCACTCACTATGTATCAATTCTGGAGTCTTTGAATATCTAAACATATTTTAATCTCCAAAAATTCCTCCCCCACTCCCCGCCCTGAGGTAGAAGCTTCTATGATTGGGCCCATTGTATAAATGAGGAAAATTGAGGCCCAAAGAGATGACTTCTGGTCCTGAGAGTCACAGGGATTGGAAGTGGGAGATTACAATTGAAGAAGCCAAACTTCCAAGGGAGAAAATGACGGCCCAAAAAGGGTGAATTTGAGCGGGCCAAGCCAGAGAGCTGAAGGCCCCCTCCACCCAACTGTCAGATTTGAACACGGACTTTGCATGCCCTTCCCTCCAGTGCCTCCTGCCCCAAGGGCAGGCCTGGTATGAGTCACCCAGGCTGTCACCACTTGCTATTTTAGTGGCTGACTCAGATTTTGTCAAGGCTCTGCTCTTGGCCTCCCAGCCATGATGAAGTGAAACCTGGGGAGGAAAGCCTGAGATTAGGCTCCAGCCATACTGAAATGAAGCCTGAGATTAGATTCTGGGATGGGGTGGGGCAGGGTAGGGTCCTGGACACAGAGGGTTTCGGCGACAAGAGCCAGCTGCAAATAACTGGACAGTGGCAGTGAACAGACCATTTGCTCATCTGACCAACATTTATTGAATGCCTTGCAGTATGCCAGGATTTTCCCAGGCACTGGGGTGCAATAGGGTTGGATGTGATTGTCCCTTGCTCTCTTCACTTGGAGGTGAAGAGAGGGAGTAGTGAATGAGTCATCAAATGAGGAAGCAAGATAATTTCAGAAAGTGAAGAGACTTTGGAAGGAATAAATAGGGCGAGCTGATGGGAGTGTCTCAGGAGGGAGAACTTTGGCCCAGGTGCCAGGGAGGGCCTCTCTGAGGAGGTGGTGTTGGAGCCAAGACCTGGAAGAAGAGAAGGAGCTGGTCATGGAAAGCACTGGGTGGGATAGGGTGGGGATGATCTGGGCAGAGGAAACAGCCAGTGCAAAGGTCCTGGGGTAAGACCATGTTTGTCCTGTTGGAGGAACACTAGAAGGTTCCTCCCATGCAGCTGGAAGGGAGTGAGGGAGGAGATGAGGGCAGGGAGCAGACACGGCAGGTTGTACAGGGCCTTGTGGGCCACATGGAAGACGGGCTTCCCCACCCATCCACCCAGGGAGGTGGGAGCCCTGCAGGGCTGGAGGCAGAGAAGGGATGGAACCTGACTCAGGTGCTTACAGGTGCCCTCTGGTGGCTGAGGTGGGGAAGACAGACTGGGGTGAGGCTGGGAGCTAGGGGACTAGGGCAGACAGGCTTATTTCATTCTCCCAACTGCGCCAGGAGCTGGAGATTATCATTGTCCTCAGTTTACAGATGAGAACATTGAGGCCCAGAGAGGTGAAGTCACTTATCCAAGGTCACACAGCGTGCAAGTAGCCCTCAGGCAGGAGAAGGAGCCAGGCATCTCTCTACTGGATTCTAGGGGTCGGCAAACTGTGGCTTGCAAGCCACATGCAGCTCTTTGGGTATGTTCCATCTCAAAAGTTTGCCAACCTCTGGAAGAGCCAATCCTGTCCCTCACAACAAGTTAAAAATTATTTGAGAGCCATAAATATATTTTTACATAATCATCATTATGTGAATAATATCTTTTAAAAATTTTATAAATGAAACTAAGATAGTTTTATTTTCATTTTCAATTTTACTTCAGAGCCATACGTATTGGGTTGTCGGAAAAGTCATGACGCATATTTGCGACAGATGGTACTAGTTCATTTTTGGAAGTTCTAGTCATTTGCATCTATGTTATTGCTGTCATTTGACAGCTGACAGTTCTAGCTTCATTCTAAAAAAAATTGAGCAATTTGGTTGAGTTTTGGAGATTTTACAACAAGTTGAAGATGGAAGACCAAACTGTGCGTTTTTGCCATATTTTACTGTTTTACTTCCATCAAGGGAAGAACGCGCGTCAAGCTTGTGAAAAGTTGCATAAAGTTTACGGTGGTAATGCTCTACAAGAACGTCAGAGCCAACGCTGGTTCACAAAATTCCGTGCTGGTGATTTTGATCTCAACGACGCTACTCAGTCAGGGAGGCCCACTGAGGTTGATGATGACAAAATAAAGGCATTGATTGAGTCAAACCCATGTTACTTGACACAAGAGATTGCAGAAACATTGACCATCCATCATTCAAGTGTTCATGACCACCTGAAGAAGCTGGGATACGTAAGCAAGCTCAATATTTGGGTTCCGCATGAACTCAAAGAGGTTCGTTTGACAGCATGTATAAACATCTGCAATATGCTCATTAAACATGAGGAAAATGATCCTTTTTTTGAAGCGACTGATAACTGGTGATAAAAAGTGGATTGTTTACAACAATGTGGTGTGCAAACGGTCTTGGTCCCAACGTGATGATTCACCTCAAATGACATCAAAAGCAGACATTCATCAGAGGAAGGTTATGCTCTCATTGTGGTGGGATTTTAAAGATGTGTTTTTTGAGCTCCTACCAAGGAAACAATCAATTAGAATGTGTAGTGTTGGCAATTGGACAGTTTGAAAGAATCCATCATCCAGAAACGCCCAGAGTTTGTTAATTGTAAAGGAATTGTGTTCCATCACGACAACGTGAGACCACACACAAGTTTGATCACCCGCAAAAACTATTGGAGCTTGGATGGGATGTGTTGCCACACCCACCATACTTGCCTGACCTTGCGCCATCAGACTTCCACTTGTTTCTCTGTCTTCAAAACTCCTTGTGTGGTATAACCTTCAATTCATATGAGGCTGTAAATCAGCACCTTGTTCAGTTTTTTGCAGATAAAGACAGGTCCTTCTATGAAAGAGGAATTATAAAGCTCACTGAAAGCTGGCAAAAGGTTATTGAACAAACAGGCAATATATCATTGATTGATCTTTGTTCTATTATATAAATAACTGACCTTTGAAAAACCATGACAAAATACTTCATGACTTTTCCGACAACCCAATACGTACCCAAAGAGCCACATGTGGCTCGCGAGCCACAGTTTGCTGACCCCTGGTGGCTCTTCCATCTCAGAAGTTTGCTGACCCCTGTTCTAGCCCATATGGAGACTGACCAGCCTGTTAATTCATTGCCTCAATTTTTATTTTATATATATATATTTAAGATTTTATTGGGGAACTGGGGGAGGGGAACAGCGCTGGGGAATCAGGGGAAGGGGAACAGACAAGTTGCTGTCCTTTTGTTCTTTAGTCTAGTTAGAGCAGTGAACTATGGGATGTGAGAAGTGTTCCTGGAGGTGGGCAGCTCATGACAAAAGCCTGCAGGGGAGGCCACATAGGATAGGGCAACTCTAGGAGGGGCCGAGTTGGGGGCTCAGCCACAGTTCCTGTTGCCCCAGCGCCCCCTGGTGGCCACAACCAGCTCAGAGGCCAGCCCAAACCACGTGCCCACGTGGGCCTAGGTGTTTCCTGGGCAAGTTCCCTGGCCACTCCGGGCCAAACAGCCTTAAAGATAAACTGTGAAATGTGAATAAATAACAGATGATTTGTTTTCAGAGGTCAATAGCTGTGTCCCTGCTTTCTGAGATAGATATTTTACAAACGGTCTCCCACCCTCTGGGCTCAGATTGGATACTGCTTTGTCCAATGTCACATAGTACATGCACGGCTGCAGCTAAGGCTGAGGCTCACTCAGCTTGGGTAGAGCTGGTCGGGGGGTGGGGGATGGGGGGGGCTGCATTTGAGTCTCACAAATCTACCTCTAGTACAGTCTGGTTGCCCCACTGCCTGGTGAGACACAGAAGAGATGACACCTCCCCCCAGCCTCCATCCTTCCCAACAGCCAATGTGGCACTGCATACAACCACACAATTGATAGATGCGTATTTAAAATTATTTTCTGTTCGACGGGGAATACATTTCCATGCTTCAAAAGTCAAACGTAACCAAAAAGGAAATGGGGTCAAGTTGCCGCCCCACCCCACGTTCCCCGTCCCCAGCCACCCAATTCTCCTTCCCAGAGACCCTAATGGGACTGATTTGTATCCCGTCCCCGCCCCTCCCCCCACAGTGTCCCGCCTGCAGCCGCCAGAGGGCGCCTGTGAGCACCCACATCAGGTACTGCCCCTCCCTCTGCCCACAACCCTCCCGGGCTCCCACCTCCCTCGGGGTAAAAGCCCAAGTCCTCCCCACAACCTACACATCCCTGCACAACCTACCCCATCCCCTCCTTGCCCTCTCCTCCTCCGTCTCCCCCCCTCATTCACTCTGCTCATCCACTACGGCCTCCTCTTTGATCCTCCACTACACCAGGCCTGCTGGTGCCCCAGGGCCTTTGAACAGGCTCTCTCTGCTTGGAATGCCCTTCCACCAGACACCTACATAGCTTCCTCCTCGAGATCTTTGCTTAAATGTCATCCTCTCAATGGGGGCTTCTCTGAACACCCCATTTAAAATTCATTTACGGGGCCGGCCGAGTGGCGCGATGGTTAAGAACTCGCTTGGGATGCCAGAGGGCCCCGGTTCGGATCCCACATATGAGGGCCAGTGACACTGC
>NW_017731552.1:1440807-1480923 GCF_001890085.2 Hipposideros armiger | reverse complement strand
GCGGTGAGCATCTGCGCCACCAGGGGGCGCTGTGGGACAGTGTTTCCAGCCTCTGCCCCTGCCAAGAGAGTCCCTGGGGCAGGGACCCCTAGACAGTGCCAAGTTCCAAGACATGTCAAGAGCCACATCTCCCTGCTTATAGCCGCCATAAATAACACAGCAGTCATATAAATCTTCCTATTAACTGAGAGGGCGGACACATGCCGTAGGTCACAAAGCAAGTCCTACCCCCTGACCAGCCGACACCGCACTTCCTCCCAGCCCAAAGTGCCCCTGGGTGGGGATCTTTTATTTTTAACCTGGTCAGTGGACATGGCCTTTTTATAGCCCTGGGAGGCGCACAGGGTTTCCAATTTCCAAGGGAAGTTAAACAAACAAACAAACAAACAAACAGTTTTCTTCCCAAGAAAAGAAGCTGCCTGAGACGTCTGGGAGTAGGGGGGTGGGGGTGGAGGGAGGCCTGGCCCAATCTTCTCTATTCCCCAAGGCTCACCTGGGGTCCCTCAGACCCTTCACCGGGCTCTGTGCCCGTCCCCATCCTGTAAACCCTGTCCCTCTTCTCTGATGGCACCTGGGCACTGGAGGCCGGCAGGCTGAGGGCGGCGTGGTGTGCCAGGCCCTGTCCTTTGCTGGGTCTCAGAATCCCCTTTTGGCGCTGGGGGTTGTGATGCTCTCTGGCCTCCTCCCACCAATTCTGAAACTTTGCTTACCTGGCTGCCGTCCTCGTGATCTTTGTCGGCCATCTGTCCTCTTATTAATTTTTTATTCCTTGAGTATCTGATCATTTCTTTAAGCAGGCTTAAAATGAACTGTTTTTCCTTCCTGGAATTATATAGTGGCGATGGTTACACAATAGACCTTGCGACTGTACTGAAAGCCACTGACTGTACACTTTACAATGGTGAATTTTATCTCAGTGGGAAAAAAATGTATAAAATATGAACTCATCTTTATTTTTAAACTTGGGTCATCTGCAGTATTAACATCTGTGAACTCACGTGTTGGGATGGGCTAGCTACACTTTGTTCCTTAGGCCACATTCAAATAAGTACATATTTAAAATTTTTAGTTCATCCATGGAGTCTATGTACAAATGGGCATGCAGACAATAGGAGCCTTATTATGTGCTAGGATTTCATAGGTCATCTCATTTAATCCTTCATATGACGCCGAGGCGGCGGCCACCATTACCACATTTTACAGATGAGGAGACTGAGGCTCATGGAGGGGACGTGCTGTTCCCAAGGTCAGGTGGCCTGGCTCCTAACCACTGCTCTGCACTGCCCAATGAGCATGTTCATTCTCTGAAAGAGGAAATTGGGACTGATTCAGAGAACTGATAGCAAGTTGGTGGCCTGAGGCCGCCCCAAACTGTTTCATTCGATTTAAACTTTTAAAATAACAGCTTTTGGTTTCAATAAAGCAATATTTATTTTTGTAAATAAATATAAAAATACAGCTGGATTTGGCCCACAGGCTGTAGTGCAGACTCCTGCCTGAGATCATCAATTCTCTAGTTTTTCTCTTCTAAATATTTAAAGCTGTGCATTTCTTTTTAGCACTGCTTTAGCTGCATTCTACACGTTTTCATATGTTGTTTTATGCTCAGTTCAAAATATTTTCTAGTTTGGTGATCTCTTCTTTAACTGAAGGTTGGTCACGCTGCCCACCTGCCTGTGTTACCTGCCAGCCCCAATTGCCATCTGAGTTTGAGGTCCTTTGGAAGTCAACGCTAAGCCGCTTCAGCAACTCAAAGGCCTGCCTTCCCCGGGACTGACAGTTATCAAACACTAAGAGCCTACTACGAGCCAAGCATTTTCCTGGGTACCGAGTATACAGTGGTGAATGAGGCCCCAGGGCCACCTCGAGTCCAGAACTTGGCTCCATTTCTCTCCAGCCCTTTAAACAGCCTCACCATCCATCCACCTACTGGCTCTGACTCAAAACCTGCTCTCGATCCCCATTCTCCAACCCAAATCAACAGCTCTTGCCTGCCCAGCTCCAAAGCAGATACGAAATCAATCCTCTTCTCCACCCATGGCCCCCTTCCCGCTAGTGCTCACTGGGACACCTGCTCTCCCCGCCCCCTCTGTCTCCGGAGTCACCCCTCCAATCCCTTCCTCCAGTCTCAGCCAGAGTGATCTCAAAGCTTAAATCAGGTCACTCTTCTCCTTGGCTTGAAACTGCCGCAGCTGCCCATCTCCCTAAGGATAAAACCCAAACAGCTCACCAGGACCTAGTCCCCCACCTCCTCCTGCTCACTCTGATCTGGCCATGCCATTCTCCTTGCTCTTCTTACAAGGAGCTGCTAGTTCATTTATTCATTCAACAAACACTTAAGAGAGCTACTGTGTCATATGCCTTCTTTCAGGCACTGGGCACACGGCAGGGAATGAGCTTGTGTAGCTGACATTCTAGGGAAGGGACACCATGCACAAAAGAAGCACATAAAGATAATTGTAGGGGTTAAGGTTATATGGGTTGAGAAATAAATACACAAGAGAGATGTAATGTAGGATGGCAAGGACTGTGTTTTGGATGATGTGGGAAGGCTTCATGGAGGTGGCATTTTATCAAGATCATTGCCCCATGGGTTTTTAGTAGAGGACATCAGGGCATAGGGCAGGGGGAGAGGGTTGCACTGGGAACCTCAAATGTCTTCTTCAGTCCCTAGGTTGATGGTCTCTTCTGTGATCTATGAGAAACACAGGTGCTGGGGTCAGGGGAGGGACAGTTCTCTCCCGGCCCTGCAGGAGGGGGGGGGGTGCTGCCCACATTTGGGCTGCGTCTTGCCAACATCTGTTGCAGCAAACAGTGGCACCACCCTCTCTGTCCAGTCCTAACCAAATCTTCCACAGGAATCCACGCCCCGACCCATCCTTTCTCTGGGGACATGGAGTTAGTGCCTTGCTGTGCCAGCAGTCCCAGGGGCTGGTCATCTCACCTTTCCGGCTGTGATGTGATTCAGAGCTGTGCTATCTTTAACCTTGGGCCAGGACACTCCGCTCCTCTGCCTGTAAACACTGCTCAGATAACAGTGCTGGAATCCCAAGGGGTCAACGGGCTCTGGGCAAGGCCAAGCCATCAGGGCCTGCTCCATGTCACCCCAAAGAGTCCAAGGAGGACTGGAACTCCGGGAGGCGAGAGGCATTCATCCATTAATCCACTAAGTCAACACATGGGTGCTGAGGACATGGCAGTGACCAAGAGGGACCCTCACAGGGCTCTGGAAGGTCTGAGAAAGGCACTAAGCAAGCAGATGACCAAATGAGAACTTCAGGCCCTGACTTCAGTTCTGTGGAGGCAGAAAGTGGGGTGGGAAATGACAGTGAGTGTGGGCAGGAGCTCTCATTGGTGGGGTGGCTGAGTGAGCCAGGGCCAGCCCCTTCCCCTCTGGGAGCCTGTTTGCTCAACTACCAGTGATGTGGGTCATCATCCTGGCTGTGTGTCCTTGGGCAGGCCACTTGGCCTCTCTGAGCTTGCTTCTTCACTGATAAATGGCAATTTTTATTTTATAGGAACCCCAATTTCATTTGGAGTACAGATGTTTGGGGAGGTGGGCTCCTCCTCCACCCCCTACTCCTGGGCTACTGCTTGGTCCAATTCGAGTGAACCTGAGGACTTCAGCTGGCAGAAACATGCCTTCCATTCTGCTTACTGCCATACAGGGGCCCCTGGAGGAACCAGGTCATTCCTACGAGTTTTGAGCTGCTGAAACGACGTTCATTTGAAACCTGCCCGAGCTTTGTTTTAAAATGGCTTTTACTGGAAAGTCTGAGGCCAACATCGTGATTCTCCAGTCTGAGCTTGTGAAGGGAGTATTTGGCACAGATCAGTCTCCCTCTTTGGTGAGCCTCATAAAACTTCTTAATAGCTTCCATTTTCCCCACTTGCAAAATAGGACTGACGACACCGACTTGACAGGGCTGCTGTGAGCAGTTAATGAGGTGGCCAGCACACAGTCAGCACTCAATATTGCTTTTGCTAGTATTATATCTGCAGGGAGGACATGGCTCTGAGAGCATCTGCTGAGTTGAAACCCACTCCTTCAAGGCAAGGATATTAGGTTGTCCGAAAAGTCATGATGCATTTTGGCAATGAAAAACATATAAAAAATACATCATGGCTTTTCCAACAACCGAATATGCTCACAACGTTAACTGAGTGGGTATTAGCTGCTAAGGAGTTGGTGGGTGCCCAGTGAAGCCTGGAGACAGAGAACCCTCCAGCCCAACGTGCTATTGGAGGTGAAATGTCACCATGGCATGGCCTTCCCCGCTGCCATGAGGTGAGAACATGGGGAGACCGCCCTCGGGAATAAGGGGGCTTGGGACATGCCTGGCACACAGCAGGCACTCAGGGAAAACTCAGCGACCGCCTAACGGGGCCATGCTTTTGGGTAGAGGTATGACTGTGCTAATGTGGAGAAAACCAGAATTTCAAGAGTGAGATGACAGGAGAAAAAAAGGGGTGGGGGAGGCTTGGATTTTCTTCCTAAGGCGGAGCCAGCTCCAGAAAATCCACCAAGTTCACAGACAGACCGCCTGGGCCAGAGCATTCCACCAGTTCCATCAATGGGTCTCAATGAGTTAGGGGGGCTTCCTGTTTCCTTAGGCCTTCCAGTCCTTTCAGGAGGGTCAAGCCATCCTCTTTGCCACGGCAACCCTACCGCAAAGTGGGGGCTTGAACTAAGTCAGTGGTCTTCACTTTTTTACACAGTGATACACTATTTCTGAATGAAACCTTACATAGAGCACCAGCACATAAACAGAAACTCCTCCAGTTAGAGATAGGAGTCCGAGGGCTGGTCCTTGATGTGGGCTGGCACCATGGCCTTTTACTCTTGGTGGCACCCTCTTCCCGCCTGCTCCCCTGCCTACCCCAGCAAGGAACTGTCAGGTGGTTGCCTTTGAGTGTTATCTTTTTAATGACTTAAACATCAGCGCCAGCACTCACAATTTAAACGGCCTCATTTCTTTATTCTGTGCTTTGGGACAGTATGCGCATTTCCCACCTTGATGGAAGGTAAAACCTGGTCTTGTAATTAACATCCTAACTAACACTGCAAATCCACACAAGACCGAGTTTTCTCAGAGGGCGGGACATCCGGGCACCTGCTGTGGCTTCCAAAGGCCTCCATGCAGCTGCCACTCAACAAGGCTGTGAGAGAGGCATAGTGCAAGGATGCCACTGTCCTCAATGTGACCTTTCTCCTGAGCTTCTGTCCCCTTCCGCCATTCACTGCTCTCCAAACAGGCCAAGAACAGTCTCCTTCTGCCCCAGGGTATATGCAGTACCACTGGAGAAAAATCTCCCCATAGCAGGTTCCCCAGCGCGAGTACTTTATACTCCGAGTGATGGGAAGCCAAGATTTTGTACCACCTCGGCTCCCAGCCTCCAGCGTCTCATCTAGCTGGATGAGACCACTGACTTAACACTGCACTTAGGATTTTCTCAGGAAGACCTGGACTCGGGTCCCTGAGCAGCTGTAAGAGGGGGTGGAGCCACCGGGGGAGGCTATGCCCACAACGAAACTGTACTTGTAGGTGATTCGTGGGGCTGAAGCGGCCTGCAGTTTTAAGTCAGAAACGGTGAAAACCAAACCTCAAACCAACCTTGCTAGTTTTCACTCAGTGAGGAATTCATGCCAAGCTCAGCTCTTTGGGCGTTTGGCCTGATTCTTATTTAGAAAAAACTCTCTGATGAGGCTGGGAAGACGGGAGGCCCAAGCGAAAGGCAAACGAGTGAAGTTTTAAGAAACGTACAGTCACCTGTGTTTTAGGGACCAATACTATGGTCTACTTGCTTTACATTCTTCACACAACAAAGCTCGCTCCTGACGACCTTGGCCACCTCAAGCACAACAAAACCCTTGGTGTGGGAAATTAACTTATCAAGTCTTAAAGAAAATTTCAAATTCTTTTTAGAGGAAAAAAAAATAAAATAAAATGGCGGCAAAACCTCAGGACTCCCGTGCAATGCCTATAACCTGCCCACCTACTAAATAAAAAGAACACCAAACCAGCCGAAAGCTATGCAAGTGGCAGGCTGCCCTGGGCACAGAGCCCTGCCCACCTGGCCCTGACTTTGGCAATGCAGACGGAGCAGGGTGCGACTGTGCTGGAAAAAGTGACAGGTGGTCTTGCTTCTTGAGTCTCCAACTTTCCACGTTGGGAGCCCCCAGTCCTAACACTGCATTCCGTGGCTGGGTTTATCCAGCCACGTACGAGGCAGAGAAGTATGGACCTGATTCTCAGCTTCTTCCCATTTCTAGGAGGGGAGGAAGGCAATGGCTTCAATCCCTCTGCCTCTTGGTAAAAAGGCAAAATCTTCCGAGACCTAGGCAGATGGGATGTGCGGAAGGTCGTGCATCTTCTCCCAATTATGGATGGGTGTGTGTGCTCCTGGGCAAGACAATGTCTGAGCACGTGATTCTGAAGACTTCTAGCACCAACATCTTCTAACTGCTTCCCCCACTCTCCGCAGAAGTGAAGGGCCTTGGAGGCAGGAGAGCCCTTCTCCTGTTTCGTGCCACCAGAAGCGTTCACCGAGAGAGGGCAAGGGCGCGTGTGGGCTGCACTTCTCTGGGTTTCCCCCTCTCAGAACCCTGTCAGTGCAGCTCGATGAAAGCCTCCAGCTCCTCCGGGATGAAGCCTTTGTAGGGGATCTTGTTCTTGTCCAGGGCGCGGGCTGCAAGGCACTGCAAGGTGACGTAGTTGAAGGGCTGAATGGTGCTCTTGGCAAGCAGCTTCTCATCCAGCAGCTCGTAGGCTGTTTTCTTGAAGGCGTTGGTGGCATCCATGTGGGCCCCTGCCTCGATCAGGGCATTCATGATCCCTGGGCAATTATTCTGGGCAGCTACGTGCAGAGGGGTGTTGTTGTCAAAGTCCCGGCTGTCTGGGTCAGCCCCGCAGTCCAGCAGCACCCTGACCACCTGGAGGGAGGGAAATCTGCCCACCAGGTAGCGGCCCACGTTTGTACTCTCGCTGTCCACGGCCATGTGCAGAGGGGTGAAGCCGTTCTTGCCCCGGGGAGCACACTTCAGCAGTCGGTAGACGGTCTGGTGCTTCAGATGCTCCTGCTCTGTCGTGCACTCCACCTTTTCCAACAGATAGAGCAGGTGGAGAATGATGGCCAGGGCCTTGGTGAACTGGGCCGAGTCCCCGGGCTCCTTGGGCAACTGCAGGGCCCGTTCCACTTCCCGGACCCCTTTGCAGAGCACCCCCATGAGGTCTGCAAAGCCTATTTGCGTCCCCAAACTGCCTTTGGCCGCCCGGTCCTGGAGCACGTAAGAGAAGAATTCGGCAAAGGAGAGGAAGCTGCTGGCGGTCATGGGGCTCAGAGGCTCCAGGTTGTTCTGTTGCATGTCCAGGGCATACTTCCACAGGCGGATGCAGCGCTCGAAATTGCCTGAGTCGGCGTACACCGCGCCCCTGTAACGGATATAATACGAAGTGTCTGGATGAGAGGGACCCAGGATGCGCTCTCGGATCAACAGGGCCTGCATGCGCATCTCGTCTGGATCGGTTATAAGCGCTTCCAATTCCTCGGTGGTATTCACCTCCCTGGAATAGTCATAGGCTAGGACCAGCTGAGGGGGTTCTGGTTTGGGCAGATATGCACCCCCCTGGTGACGCAGCTCCATAGCCCGTCTCCAGTGTTTCAGGGCCCCAAGCAGATCCCGCTTCTTATCCACATAGGTGGCTCCCAACAATTCCAAGGCTTCCACGGCAGCTTCACGGCTGGTGGGGCAGCAGTTTTCGTAAGGTTCACCACTGAGTGGTTCTTCTGCGGAGGAGCTGCAGCAGCGAGCCCCCTGGTGCTGCACGCATCCTGGGCTGGTGGAGAGGCCTTCTCGGGTCAGCCCTGGCCGCCCCTCCTCCTCCTCGGCAGGCTGCTCCTGGATGAGGTACTCCACGATGTTGGTGTGGCCCGTCACGCTGGCCGCCAGGAGCGGGGTCATGCCGTAGCCATCGCGTTCCATGCGGGCGTTGCACCCAAGCAGCAGCTGCAGGATCTCTAGGCTGCCGGACTCAGCGCAGTCGTGCAGGGCAGTGTTGCCCTTGGCACTGCGCCGGTTCACCTGGGCGCCCTGCTCCAGCAGATAGCGGGCGATCTCACGGTGGCCCTTGTAACAGGAGATCATGAGGCACGTATGCCCGTGCCGGTTGGCCACCTCCAGGTCAGCCTGGTGCTCGCCCACCAAGTAGCGCACCACCTCCAGATGCCCATCGAAACAGGCAGCGCGCAGGGGCGTGGAGTTGGTACGCGTGGTGCGGTTCACCGAAGCCCCGCGGCGCAGCAGGCTCTGCACCACGTCCAGGTGGCCCGCGGCCGAGGCGGCCCACAGCGGCGGCGCGCCCTCGATGGTCTCCCCATCGAAGTGCACCGAGCCGCCCGCCTCCACGCTCGCGCCGCACCGGTCCACCAGGTACTCGACCACGTCCAGGTGGCCGTAGCGGGCGGCAATGAGCAGCGGCGTCCCCCCGCCAGCCACCTCGCCCGTCAGCTCATCCAACTCTTCCCGGCTCCGGCCGCTGAGCAGCTTTTGAAGCAGCTGAAGCTTGCCGTCCCGGGCGGCGTTGTATACGACGGTGCGGAGGTCCATGGTCGGGGCCTCCACCAGGCCATGAGATGGCCGCCAGGGGACGGGGAGACGGTGGACTAGAGCCCAGAGGGGCAGACTGCAACCTTCACCGTCTCCCCAGCCGCCATCTTAGGGGCACCTCCGCTGGAACAAAATGGCTACTGAGTGGTGCCGTTAGCTAATGGGAGCAAATGTAGTCCTCTGAGCTGGCCTACTCTGTAGGATAGAGAAGGAATTGTAAGGTTTGAAGACTATATCTCCCAGAAGGCCACGGGCCATTCCCAGCGAACTTTTAGCACGGTGCATGGTGGGAATTGTTATTCCACTTGCAGCCGATAGAGGCCGAAATTATCAACAAGAGGACTATAATTCCCGTGATTCAATGCCATCGCGATAGCTTGTGGAACCCGGGGAAGTTTGGCTAAGCACTTCCTGTGGCTGTCTGAATGCCGGAGCCAACAGAAGACACAGGCGAGGGCCAAAGGACTACATTGCCCAAAAAACATTGGGAGCAACTCGGAGCCAATTAGGAGAGAGAATGAAGGCTAAACCCGCCAAGAGGTCTGATTTGGCCTAGGCATGGCGGAGCAGCTGACCGACAGGGGGCGCTCGGGAGAAGCGGGAAAGCCTGCGGGGCAAGGATGTTAGGGGTGCAGTCATTACTGGGGACTCTAAGGGTCAATTTCCTGTGCCCACTCATTTCTCATTCATTTATTTCCATTCCCTCACCCGTCAATACTGACAACTGAAGGTGGTTGCCACCAATTCAATGCCACCAGGAATCCTTGGGGTGAGGTAAAGAGGGGAGACTATTTAGTGAAAAAGCTCAATTGTGATATACGACAGCTTAGGTGTGAGACAGCTCAGTCCAGCGGCTCCAGCGAGGGGTCTCTTGCGGAGTTACAGCTCCTGCTGGAGAAACTGTCTTGGAGGGAAACTGAAAATGCACCCTGTTGAGGCTGAGGTAAAGCTGGCTTATATAGAGAAGAGTGCCTATCCCTGTCCCTGAGGTCCATGCCTATGCAAATAAGGGCTCTAACCCTCACAGTTTGATTGGTCCCTGATCATCCTCCCATGAGAGGTGAAGACTATGTCCCTTCTCCTTGAATGTGTGGGTGGACGCGTGGCTGCTTTGACCTATAGGGTAAGGCAGAAGTAAGTGGTGCTGCCATTTCTGAGGTTAGGGCATGAAAGGTCGCCAGCTTATCTCAGTCTCTCGAGATGACCACTCTGGGGAAGCCAGCCACCATGAAAGAAGTCAGGCCATCGTGTGGGTCAGACCATGTGTAGACCTTCTGGTCCACCACCCCAGCTGAGCCCAGCCTTCCAACCATCCCTCTGGGGTGTCCCGCCTGTGAATGAAGCTGTTTTGGACCTTCCAGACCAGCCATCCACCAGCTGACACCGCCCACAGATAACAGAAGAAGCACCTCCCCTCCCCCAACTGAGCCCTGCTCACATTCCTGACCTACAGAATCCATGACATATAAGAAAATGATTGTTCTAAGCCTGTATGTTTTGGAGTAGTTTGTGATACAACAATAGTAACTGGAACCGTGTTAAATGTAGCTTGTGGCTTTAATTTGCATGTCTGTAATTACTAACCAAATCACATGGTTCCCCAAGAGTTTGTTTACTATGTCTGTTTCCCACATTGGGAAAATGTGCCATGGTTTAGTTTCTAAGAAACAGTCTTAACGTGTCCTTGGAGGGAATAGATAGATCTGTGTTGGTTAGCTCAACCTGAGGTATTCATATATGACTTTGTTTCATTCATTCAGCCATATTTATTGATATTCTAGACGCCCACTATGTTTTGGGCCATGTGCTGAAAGCTGGGAATGTATCAGTGAGCAAGTACCCAGAATCTGATCTAGGGAGATAACTTAAGTCCGGGTCTATGGTCAGGGATGTGGGAGCCCAGGGGATGAATAGAGCCTTCCAGATTATTCTAGTTATCTATTTTGGCTTAACAAAGTACACACAAGTTTAGTGACTGCTATGGACGGAATTGTGTCCTCTCAAAATTCATAACCCTTAATGTGACTGTGTTTGCAGATAGTCTTTTGGAGGTGTCATGAAGCCTTGAAAGTCACTCAGTGTCACTTCAGCTCCATGCTATTTGCTGGAAGAAACTCGATAAGTCTGGCCCAGTTAAAGGGGAGATAATCAGATGCCACTCTCTCAGGGGAAGGGAGTTAGAAGTGGGAGGGCTGTCAATAAGTTTGTAGGTGTTTTAAAACCACGCACAGGAGCAGAGACCCAGGGGATGGACCACAGGGTAGGGAGGGCACATTCAGTGCTTCAGTGAATCACTCCATCCTATTAATACAAGACAGCATTTTAGGGGAATTCCCCGCCAAAGATAAGGGGACACTCCCTTCTCTTTAAAAGTCCCAACATTAATTACACAATTGGTTCTTTTTATAACATCAGTGAGAGATTCAGAGCTAAACACATCTATCAAAAGCACATTTCAACAAAGTCCTCTTGATTTTTCCCTCAAGATAAGACATTGCTGAGTAATAAACAGACATTATCCACACTACTTTCTTAGATGTGTATGGTGAAGTGTTCTTTTTTTTATTTTTATTTTTTTTAGCAGTAGTCTGAGTTGTGAAGAAATACACACATGTTTGAATTTTAGGGAAAGAGAGGAGTCTACCATGGGAGAGCTATGTGGAGGCATTTTGGTCAGTGCTTCTCCAAGTAGAGAAGACTGACATCAGTGGCATCCAGTGATATATTTTGTTTCTTTCTTGTTGAGGGCTTTAAGAGGTGACTCTTCACTAGCCTAACAGAAATGTTATTGAGGGCCGGCTGAGTGGCGCGTTGGTTAAGAGTTGGCTTGGGACGCCAGCTCTGAGCAGCAGCGTCCCGGTTCAGATCCCACATGGGCCAGTGATGCTGAGTTCTCTACAGCTAAGATGCTGAACAACAGCTTGACCGTGAGTCGCTGGGGATGGTGTAGGCTGCAGTGGGGCTGGCCAGCAGCGGGCGTGAGCTTTCGTGAGCTGCCATGAGCCGCTGTGAGCGGCTGTCCAATGGCCAGCGAGCAACAGCCTCACCCGGGAAGAGCGCAATGATAATACCAACATGGGCCAGTGAAGCGACGTCCTCCACAACTAGACTGAAGAACAAAAGGACAGCAACTTGTCTGTTCCTCTTCCCCGATTCCCCAACTCTGTTCTCCTCCACCAATTCCCCAGTAAGAAAATCTTAAAAAAATATATGTTATTGAGTAGCAGACATGCATGGGTCCCTATGACAATAAGAAAGAAAGAAACTTCTCTTAGGGTCTGTAATTTTTAAAATGGGAATAAAATTAACCATGTTAAAGTGTACAACTCAGTGCATTTAGTACATTCCCAATGTTGTACAACCACCACCTCTATCTAGTTCCAAAATTGTTTATCACACAAGAAGGAAACCCCACCCCCATTAACAAGCACCCCCAATCTATATAATATATATTTATTATATAACATATAATAAATGTGTTACATAATGTAAGTATATACTATCATACATGTTTATATTATATAATAATACACATCTATAATATAATTTATAACAAAATATAAAAATGGTTATATAATATGTATAAAATATATAAAATAATATGTAATGTATAAATATATTATAAATTAATATAACATAAAATGTAATGCATATGTATAGATACATACAATGTATATATAATATTTTCTGAACCATTTGAGGGAGTAAGCTGGAGTCTTGACAACCTTTACTCTTAAAATATTTCAGAGTTTGAGCTCTGAGCAACGGCGGTTCAAGTCCAGCCCGAGCTGAGCAGCCGCTGAGCTGCCAATAGGTAGCAGGATGGCTCAGCTAAAAAAAAATAAAAAAAATAAAAAAAATATTTCAGTGGGCATTTCCTAAGAACAAGAACATTCTCTCACAGACCCATAGTTCAATGATCAAAATTGGGAAATTTAATACTGATAAGCCCTATCACCTAATCCTCCATCCAAATTCCAATGCTTTCCATTGTTCTAATAACATCCTTTATAGCGACAATCCCAGGAAGTCAGAGACATTCGCAAGCCTCTTGTACTTTCCTTTTCTTAACAACTGGTTTATCACTGAATCTGAGCCAGGTGGGATAAAGCAAGAATGAATTTTTCTCCAATTATTGCCCCCCCCCCCGCTGTCTGTCAGCGCTCCCTTTTCTGCTCTGAGGAGCATATTCTGAAACCTGCCTGGCCACTGTCAGTTAAAAAGTCTCATCCTGGCCGGTTAGCTCAGTTGGTTAGAGTGCAGTGCTCATAACATCAAGGTTGCTGGTTCAATCCCTGCATGGGCCACTGAGCTGCGCCCTCCACAACTAGATTGAAACAACTACTTGACTTGAAGCTGATGGGTCCTGGAAAAGCACACTATCTCCCCCCAAAAAAAAAGTTTCACCAGTCCTGTTAATTTCTATCTCAGCTTTCTCTAACCCCTCGGCTGGCTGGTCTTGTTACTGGGAAAACTTGGGGTGACGTGGGGGCTCCTGGGACCCCCCTTTCTGTGCCCTGTCCCTTCTGCCTTACTTTTGCATATGTGCCTGTTTTGCTGTTTCTGTCTATCCCTCCCTCACCAGGTTGGGGTAGGGCCAAAGAGGGCTCTCAAAGCAAACCAGCCAATGATGGGGCCGACAGAGTGGCTTGTTGGTTAAGAGTTCGCTTGGAAGTGCAAGCTCTGAGCAGCAGGGCCGCCAGTTCGGATCCCACATGGGCCAGTGACGCTGCGCCCTCGATAGCTAAGATGGTGAAAAACAGCTCAACTTGGAGCTGGGCTTCTGTGAGTTGCCGGCAACAGCGTAGGCTGCAGTGGGGCTGCAGTGGGCTGCCATGAGCTACCATGAGTGGCCGGCAGCCAGCGTGAGCAGCAACAGCTGGCGTGAGCTGCCGTGGGCTGCCATGAGTGGCAGTCCAAGGGCCGGTGACCGATCTGCCTTAGCCGGAAAGAGCACAATGATCACAACACCAACATGGGCCAGTGAAGCGACGTCTTCCACAACTAGACTGAAGAACAAAAGGACAGTAACTTGTCTGTTCCCCTTCCCTGATTCCCCAATGCTGTTTCCTTTCCCGATTCCCCAATAAAATCTTTTTTTAAAAAACCAGCCAATGAGAGCGCTGACTTCTCTTGTCTGGGCTGGGCACAGGCTGGGCTTCTTGGATCCAGAAAGGCAGGGATGGAAGAGAACAGATTCCAGAGCCTGATGTGGGTTGGGGGAGGCTATCTCCTTATGATGCCGCCTGCCTGTTGTCATGGAAACCCAAGCCACTCTCTTTTGAAGGACCCATTAAGGTGCAGAATATAATCAACACTCTGGCTCTCTCTGAGAGACTCCCACCCTCCCTGGTGGGAGGTGACTGCCACTGAAGCCGCAAGGAACAGCAATCCCTGGACGATGCTGTGTCTGAGTTCTGCCCTCACCGTCCCTCTTCAGCCCTGGCTGGAGATGACTTTCTGTGTGACTCCAAGTCTCCACTCCTGTCTGCATCTTGGCTTCCACTTCCTCTGTAGAAATAATAGAGGGACATGTCACAATTGCCACATTGTGTGTACCAAACTATGAGAAGGGTGTAAGGTAGTGGTTCAAAACGCAGACGCTAGATGCAAACTGCACACATTGAAACCCTGGCTCTGCCACCTGCTTTCTGACAAACTTGAGCAACTTGCTTTACCTCCCTGAGCCTTGGTTTCCTCTCCTATAAAATGAGGTATAATAATGGTACCTACCTCACAGGAGGTAATATTTCTAAAGCTATTAAAACAGTGTCTGGAAAAGAAAACGAACTAGTTTATTCACCCAATGGAATATTACTCAGCCATAAAAAAGGAATGAAGCACTGACACAAACACCACAACATGGATGAACTTTGAAGACATGATGCTCAGTGAAGGGACCAGACACAACATGCCACACAGTGAGTGATTCCATTTATATGAAATGTCCAGAACAGGCACATCCACAGAGACAGAATACACAGGGGCTACAGGGAGAGAGGGATGGGGAGTGACTGCTTAATAGGAACATTCTTCTTGGGATGATGGAATGTTCTGGAAGTAGTGGGGACGGTTGCAGAACTTTGTTAGTGTACTAAGTGGAACTGAATTGATTAAAATGCAAATTTTATGTGCTGTGTATTTTATAAGATTTAAAAAATTTTTGATGGCGGGACACCACACAATGACACTCGTGTGGAAGAAAGGCAGAACCCTTTGTTACTTGGAGCGCCAAACAAGAGGCTTGCACAAGGGACAGGGTGACAGTAAGTGGAAGCTATAGGGAACAGTTTATGTCTGACAAGTGGGGGTGGTTAGCTAGGTTTGAATAATTTCCTAAGCTTAAAACAATAGGATTGTCCCCAGTTGCCTGGTTCCTGACCCTGGGGCCATCAAAGCAGACTTTGAGTTTGAGAGCTGGTAAGGAAAGTCGTCCAGATGTGAACTTATTCAATTGCTCTAGAGGAGCTGATCAGCCTCTGAAATGGGTCCCTCCCTCCCTCTCTTCCTTCCTTCCTTCCTTCCTTCTTTGGAAATAGATATTAATTTCTCATCTGTGTAAATCTAGGTATGGGATTGCTGAGTCAAAGGGAAGAAAATAAACTTCCCTTTTGTTTAAGCCACTGTTATTCAAGTCTATTAGAGTAACTGGACTACATTCCTTATATTGGCATTCCCAGCTTCTGTGCCTCACTCTCTGGTCCCTTTGCTCTTGCTTTCTGGAATCACCTTCCAAATAAACCACACACTTGGGTCCTTGTCTCAGACTCCACTTGTGTGGAATTCCAAATTAAGATAACTGGACACTGACCAAATGTAATAACATAGCTCAGTGAGTTGTACCTTCAATTCAGGTGTCCACAGCACCACTGTGGGTGATGGCTCATCTTTATAGGTGTGGCCCTCCATGTTTCCATGTCTAACAACAGGGCTCAGATACCAGCATTTACATCTCAACTAGTTACTTATTGGGTGCTAGCACTCAGCCAGGCATGGAGGTGGGGCACAGAGATATACAGATGAAACTAGTGAAATTAACTGAGGTACCCTCTCCCAGATGTGTTTGGGAGAAATGAGAGGTTGGTTGGGTATTGTTTTTATTTTAAATTTTTTTATTGGGGAATTGGGAAAGGGGAACAGCCAAGTTGTTGTCCTAAAATCTTAGTTGTGGAGAGTTGTAGCTCAGCTCCAAGTCCAGTTGCCATCAGGCCGCCCATTGGCAGCTCACGGCCGCTCAGCTCAAGGTGCCATGTTCAATCTTAGTTGCAGGTGGGCGTAGACCACCATCCCATGTGGGAATCGAACCAGAAACCTTGTTGCCAAGAGCGCACGCTCTAACCACTGAGCCATCCTGCCACCTGTGGCAGCTCAGCTCGGGTGCAGCTCGCTGGCCCATGTGGGACTCAACCCGGTGACCCTGTTACTCAAAGCTCATGCTCTTAGCCAACTGAGCCACTCGGCCAGCCCTGGTTGGATTTTTTTAATCATTTTTTTTTAATCAAAGGAAAGAGTCTCCTAAATAAGAATCAGTGGGGAAGCTGGTTAAAAATGCAGATTCTGGAGCCTGCCCCACCTCTGGCTTATTGAAACTGGGAATGTCCTAGGGATGCATTCTCTATGAATTTCCCAAGGGTATCCAAGCAAGAGATGGTCCTGGGCAGCTGGGTGGCTCAGTTGGTTAGAGCACATGCTCTTAATAACAAGGCTGCTGGTTCAACTTCTACATGGGATGGTGGGCCGCAACTAGATAAAAAATGGCAACTGGACTTGGAGCTGATGGGTCCTGGGAAAAACATACTGTTCCCCAATAAAGTTAAAAGAGAGAGAGAGAGAGAGAGAGAGAGAGAGAGAGAGAGAGAGAGAGAGAGTCCTGGGTGGGCTAGTTGTTGAGTGTAGCTGGTGGGAAAATGATAGGCAATTACTCTCAACAGGGAGGGGCCAGATCATGCAGGCTGTGTGAGGACATTTGAATTTTATCCTGCAGGCAATGGGAGTCATGGAAGGGTTAAAGGTAAATGGGATTTGTGTTCTAGAAAGACCCCTCACTGTACATGGAGAATGAATTGGCTATGTGTGTGTGTTTGGGGGGTGGGGGTGGAGGAACGAGACCATGAGATGACCAGGCAGTGATGGAGGCAGAGGGATGGAGAAGAGGGTGGATTTGCCCAGAAGGACTTGCATTGGTGAATACAGGGGTGGATGAGGAGGGGAGGGACTCTGCGATGTGAAGAGGCTGCCACATTGGTGGGGACATGGAGGGAGGGGCGAACTGGGAGTTGGGTGGATTGGGTGTTCAGTTTCAAATGATTAATTTGGAGTGATTATGAGGCACCCAGGGGAAAACATTCATAGAAATACCAGGGCAGAATCTCCTTCCATAGAGCTCCCTAAAGGGCAGCGTCTGGAAGCCATTTTTTTCTTTTTTCTTTTTTTAATCTGAAAGCTCTTCCACTCCCAAAGGATGATTCTAAATATACAACAAAATCTCTCACAATTAGCCTTAACCCAGACATTGAACCCCTCTCCCCACCCCATTCTCAAAGTGCCTCTGGCATGTAGGTGTCTTGTAATTGTATTTTTTCTGTTTATTAATGGACCCACTGAGGCAGTACTCCCGGGAGAAAGAAAGATTTCATTAGTCTGGGGCTGAGAATGGAGACAGGAAAGATTTCATTGGTCTGGGGCTGAGAAGGGAGACAGGGTTGCCAGAACTAATGAGGAATCAATGCCTCGTAATTGCTAATTAGAGCCTGGCTATCTCCTGGGGCTATTAGTAAGCTGGCTGACCCTTGAGTGTCCACAAATTATACTACCCAATAAACACCTGAAGCAACCATCACCCTATGATATCTCCATGGGGGAGACTGAGAAGAAGCATGATCTTCATGCATGTGTTGAAACCATCAATTCATTTATTGATTAATGCATTGGTTTATTCTTGGATGCCTTTATTGATTCAACAAATGTTTATTGAGCACCTGCTGTGTGCCAGTCCCTGGATTGGGTGCTGGGGATACAGCAGTGAAAATACACAGTCTCTGCCCTCATGGAGCTCACAGTGTAACTGGAGGTGGCAGACAGTCCTGTAAACAGTTAACACAATTGGAGTAAGCACCAGAGAGATGATATCCCAGGTCTATGAGAGTATATAATAGACTTGACATGAGGGGTGGTGAGGGAACAAGGAAAGTTCCCCTTGATGAAATGAGGCTTGCATAAGAAAGCAGAGGGAGCTGTAGGATGCTATGGGAGGCAGAGCATTCCAAGCTGAGGGAACAGCAAAGGCAGAGGTTCTGAGGCTGGAATGACCTCGATGTGGTGTCTGTGACTTGATTAGGATGTCTCAGAGAACTAGGGGTGAGCCTCAATGATGCCACAATTCACATACCAGACACAAGTTTACACTTGTCCTGTAGTTGGTCTAGGAAACTGATGGGGGGGTGGGGAAGCAAAAATCATTCCTGGAATTTTTATTGAAAAGTCTTCATAGAATCCTGTTCTAAGGAGGGCTTCAAATGCCATCCCCTCATTGAATCCCCAGAAAAGTGTGGTGAGGTGGTTAAGGCCCTGGGGGTTCAGAGTCAGATATTTTGTATTTCCAGGACTGTGGTAGTATACAAGTGACATGGCCAACACCATGTGTGGCACATCACTGGCATGTTCACGGGGTGCATGCCCCTGTTTAATTCCTTGGAATTAGCCCATGGAATTAGCCAGCTCACTCCCTGGGTGTAAGTGATTTCTCCCTGATCCTCCATCCCCCACACTTGCTTGTCCATCTTGGGCAGAGGTCGATGGGAGTCCACGCTATGAGGAAGCTGTGACTTGTTGTCATCATACATCAGAACAACAAAATCACTAGTCTTCCACACAGCACTGGACCACAACTTCTCCAGTCTTCGCCACCCTTTGCCCTATGTCTAAGACCCACTCCTGCTCACCGCTCTTTCCCAAGTTGTAACATCTGGGCTTCTTGCTTTTCCACTGCCTCTTGTCTTCCATACCTGGTCCCCCTGCAGAGAGGCAGGGTCTGATCTCCAAGGGCCCAACTCTCACCCATGAAACATGGAATTTGGAGTTGGAAGGATGTGGGGTTGATTTGCAGGTTCACCCTTGGTCTGAGATCCCTTGGGCCCCTCTCTGGGTCTCAGTTTCCTCAACTGTCACCTAAGGTTGAAGATGGCATGACATAATGTATGTAAAACTCTTGGCACAATGCTTCTCACATGAGTCTAGAAAGAGCACAATGTCATCTTGGCAAGCACCCATTTGCCCCTAGTCCTACCGATTGGCCATCTCACCTGTTGGGAATTACAGATTTCTGTGTGTGGTTTCATGTTATCTGCTCATGTGGAAAATAATGCGTTGAAAAATCCATTAAACGAGGGACAAATCTCCAGAAGTGTCGGACACCTCAGACCATCCTCTGTTCCCTCATCAGCGTACAGGAGCTCCCCGTTACCTGGGAGCTGTCGGGCATCCTGGTGCTGAAATGAAATCGGCCCGGGGAACCCGCTAGGAGCTGTCCTCAGCCTTGGTGCTGAAGCGGTTCCCTTTCTGGATCCCGAGAGGCGCTGTCCGGAGTCTCAGTGCTGAAGAAAACTTGACTTGCTTCCCTCTCTTCCCCGGCACACCCCACTCCCCTCCGTTCTCTGTTCCTCTGACTCTTGGGAACCCTCCTCCCCCAAATTTCTTATCCCTCCGGTCCCCTTCCCGGGGCCCTTCAGAATGGCAAGGAGGGAGACATGGAAAGGTCGCAACTAGGACTTATACCTGCTCCCCACCCCGTGGCATGTTCCCAGAATTTACCGCCCAGGTAGTCAGCCTGGTTGGTCTCCGCTTTCCAGACCGTCAAACTTCACCGTCTTTGCCGCTTTCTGGGAAGATGTCCATGAGCTGACCTGTAAACCATCCCCATCCCCAGGTACGGAGTACCCCCAGACCACCCCTCCCCCAAAGCAGCTGAAGCCCTTCTCCTGTGTGCCTCACCTGCTTCCAGTTTTGTGGGCTGATGCAGGTGTCCAGTGGCTGCCGATGCCGGGACGTGAGCTTTTATGGGCTCCCGGGAAGGTGGGGCACCGGGATCCCGGGGAGGAGCTTTGCCAGCCGACCAATGGGACTCCGCCTCGAATACAGCCCCAAAGATTACCTCATAGGTTGTGGCCTCGACTTCAGAATAAAAGTCTGGCATCGGCCCAAAAACTGAGTAGCGTTTTTTCTGGAGGGGGAGAGGAAAGGCACTCATGGAGGTCCCCAGGATCTCCTCACTTGGCCCAACGCCCTCCTGGGTCTTTGAGCTCCCTTTTTGCTCAGGAGCTCTTGCTGGTACCTGCTTCTCCCCATCTCCAGTTTGTGCTATTGCTGGAGAGAGAAAGCTGATAAACTGTGTTGGAGGGAATACAGGGCAGGTTCAGAATATTTAAGTCCAGTTCCAGATCCAGAAACTGAGGTCTGTGGGCATGTAGGACTCAGAGGAGCCTGGAGCAGAGATGGGATTCAAGCCTAGATATTCTGATTCCTTGACTCAAAACCCAACTCATAACTTGGTTTATAGTTTTGTTTTACTGAGCAGTCTCTGATCCAAAAAACACACAAACTTGGGTTCAAATCCAGATTTTTTTCCTCCTTGCTGTGGGACTTTGGGCACAGTCAAACCTCCCTGTGCTTCAGTTTCCTCAGCTGTAAAATGGTGATAATGGTAGTACTGTCTCAGAGCATTGTGATGAGAAATTAAAGACATGGTGTGGATTGCATGTTGGAAATAAATAATCAGGGCCAGGACTAAGGTGAGGAAGGCACCTGCCTCAGGTGCAAAATTTAAGGGGGCACCAAAAAACTCAGTAATCAAAATAAATAATATTTCAATGCAATGTTTTAAGAAATCTAAATCAATGCAAAAAAATCCACGATGAGCAAAACATTTTAAATAAAGACAGAATCTGCATTACTGATTTTTCCTTTTGCCTCAGCTTGGCATGACATTAGAAATAATACCTGGACATGATAAGTTTTCCAATAATGTAGCTATTGTTTTTTTTTTGAGACATTCCATCCATATACTTACTCAAAAATTTTTATTGTATTAGGCACTTGGGGCTCATACATGAATTCAGCAACCAAGCTTCCTTTAGAGAGGGTGAAGACATGAAAAAGTAACTCTATTCAAACATTGTATGACGATAGAGGGATCTGTATCTTAGCTTGTGCTCTTTCCACTGTGACAGTCCCCTAAAAGGGTGGATTATTTTGTGGAATTTGAGCTCAAAAATGAGCTCCCTGCTGATCACCCTTGGATCGAGGAATGTCAAATAAGGCACCTAACGTGTCAGTAGAGATGCCCAAACCAAGGGTTAACTTCATCAATGCACCTGGGCAAAGTTTAGTGAAACCCATAGCGAGTGAGTACAGAAGCTATATGGAATTCTGACACATAGTAGGTACTCAACAAATTCACTGTCAAGTGCATGACTTGAGTGAGCTCATCTGAAACACACTAACTCCTCCATCTGCCTCCCACTCAGAGGCTAGTTCTGGCTTTCCAATTCCAAAGGAGGAGCAGGGAACTTGCTACAAAAGGAAGAAGAAGAAATGGGGATATAGCCTGGAAATGGATGCTTTGTTTGTTTGTTCCTCTCCTTTTCTTTTACCTTTTTTATTTTGAAAAAAAAATAAAAGAAATTCAAACCCACAGGAAAATTTCAAGATTAGTGCAATGAACTTCATATCATCTTTACCTAGATTCACCCACCCATTGTTAACATTTTGCTACATTCACTATTTCTTTGTCTTTTTCTCTACATTTGTCTATCTCTGTCCCAATCATATAAGTGGCAGACACAACTGCCCCTTCATTCCTGAATACTTCAGCATGCATCCCCCAAGATCAAAAACTGTTTCCTACGTAACCATGATGTGATCATTACAACCACGAAGCTAAAACTGTGACATTACTGTCTAATCCCTAGTCCACCCTCCAGTTTCACTAGTTGCCCAATACTGTCCTTTATGGCATTTCTTCCCAAGTTGGGACCAAATTCAGGATCGTGCAGTGCATTCATTGTCCTGTGTTTCCAATCTCTTTTGCAGAGATGTGGGCTTTGTAGTAGCAAGATAACTTTAGACTCCCAGGATTCTCCTCCCAACCCAGAGATCTGGCTCGCTCACTGTCTTTAATGTAGGTGTGCTCTACATACAGTGCCTGACCCGCACTTAAAAAAAAAATTTTATTGGAACACACCCATGTTTTTCTTTCTTCTGTTTTTTTTTAAGATTTTATTGGGGAATTGGGGGGAGGGGAGCAGCATTGGGGAATCGGGAAAGGGGAACAGACAAGTTGCTGTCCTTTGGTTCTTCAGTCTAGTTGTGGAGGACGTCGCTTCACTGGCTCATGTTGGTGTTGTGATCATTGCGCTCTTCCCGGCTGAGGCTGTCCCTCGCCAGCCATTGGATGGCCGCTCACAGCAGCTCACGGTAGCTCACGCCAGCTGCCTGGCCCCCTTTTTTATACAAGAGCTTGTTTAGAGGATCCCTCCAACATTCTAGAAAGACATGGCCAGATATGCACACCCCAAGCCTGCTTTTATGTATTCATTCACTCCACAACAAAAATATTTTTGAATGCTTTCTATGTGCTAGGAACTGGGTATATAGCAGGGATTGAAAGCTGATCTGATTTTTGTCCTCCATTTAGTGCAGAAGACAGGCAATAATCAAGTAATTAAAGGAACAAGGTAATCTCACACAGTGATGACAGCTATGAAGAAAACAGATTGGGAGATGTGATAGAGCAGGAGTCTGCAAACTTTTTCTGTAAAGGGCCAGAAAGTAAATATTTTCTGCTTCGTAGGCTAGCTGGTTTCTCTCCTGGCTACACAACTCTGCTGTTGTAGCTCAAAGACAGCCTTGGAGAATATATAAATGAATGGGTGTGACCATGTGCCAATAAAACTTTATTTATAAAAACAGCAGCAGTTCATTTGGCCCAAGGGCCATACTTTTCTGGACCCTACAGTAGAATGTGACTGGCTGGTGAAAGGCACATGGCTTTGGCTGGGTGGATGGAGAAGGTCTCTCTGAGGTGAGGCCTTTTGAGCTGAGACCTGAAAAGTGAGAAGAAGACGGTCATGGGGGGAAATTCAAAGATCAAATGTCAGGTTGAACAGTTAGTTCCTTGGGTTACTGTTTATAGGAACAGTTAGTTCTTAGAATGTGTGTGTGTGTGTGTGTGTGTGTGTGAGAGAGAGAGAGAGAGAGAGAGAGAGAGAGAGNGAGAGAGAGAGAGAGAGAGAGAGAGAGAGAGAGAGAGAGAGAGAAAGAGGGAGATGGCTAAGGATCTGGTCATTCAGGCCTTTTCTTTCTCTCTCTCTCTTCGAGCTTTTACTTTATGCTGGGCTCCATGCCAAGTACTCTGCATGCCAAGTATTCCTAAGACCTCAGGGCAACCCCATAAGATAGCTATCATTGTTGTCCCCATTTTGCAGATGAGGAAACTGAGGCTCAAAGAGGCTAAGGAACTAGTCCACGGCTACCTGAAGAGTGAGCAGCAGAGCTAGGATTTAATCAACTCTGTCTCTTGGCTCCAAAGCTCATGCTCCTCCCCACTACCCCCCCAACATTGCCTTCATTTGTGGTGCCCTTCGTACCTTCAGGAGAGCAGAGGACACCTTGACACCAAGGATTCTGAGATTTTCCTGTCAGTTCTTCTAAGCTAAAGAGCAGATGTGAATTGCCCGTTTTACAGATGTGGCAGAAGCAAGCCACTTCCCCACAGACCACAGTGATCAGGGACTGCAGCTGAGATAAGAACCCCCATCTGCTGCCTCTAAGATCGAAATTCTTGTCAATTGTCCATTCCTTTCCCTGCCCCTTTCCAGAAGTCCTAATGCATATATAAGCTTATACATCATTCTCTCCACACACAATCTTTTTTTTTCACCTTTTTAGGAATTCAATTTTAAAGCCAGGTATATTGAGGTTAATTTATATACAGTAACATTCATATTTTTAGGTATACAGTTCTATAAATTTTAGGTGTGCCATTTTATAAATTTTGAGAAATGCACGGTTATGTATCCTATGCCATAATCAAGATACAGAATAATTCCCTCACTGCAAAAATTTCCCTCATGCCCCTGCATAGTCTCTCTCCTCTCCCACCCCTCATCCCTGAAAACTGCTGATCTGATCTCCATCATTATAGTTTGGCCTTTTCCAGAATGTCATTTAAATGGAATCATACAATGTACAGCCTTTTGTGTCTGGCTCATTTCAGTCTTCATAATGCATTGGAGATTCATCCATGCTGTTGTGTGTATCAGGAATGAGATTCTCCTTATTACTGGGTAGCATTCCCTTATGTGGGTGGAGTACAGTTTGTTTAGCCATTCACCAGTGCAGGGCACATTGGGTTCAGGGACATCTCTAGGTTTGGGGGGTTCTGAATAAAGCTGCTGGAAACATTCACTTATTTGTGTGGACAATATGTTTTCATTTCTCTTGGGTAAATACCTAGAAGTGGGATGCCTGGGCCATATGGTAAGGGTATGTTTGACTTTTAAGAACTGCTAAACTCTTTTTCCAAAGTGGCTGTACCATTTTGCATCCCTGTGAACAGTGGATGAGAGTTCCCGTTGCTCCATATCTTCATCAGCACTTGGCATTTTCAGCTTCTTTTTTCAGCCACCTAATAAGTGTGCAGTGTCTTCTCCCCCTTTTAAAACATAAGATAGCATTCCATACACACCTTGCAAAACATGTTCTTTTTCGCTTAACAGTACATGTAAGGGAATATAGTCTTCAACAAAAAAATCTAGTTGAACATACACTCTCAGGCTCTTACAGCTCAGAGTGAGCAAAGCTGTAATGGAAGACACTCAGGGCACTGTGGGAACCCAGGGGAGTCACCTGCCCCAGTCCAGGTGGAGGAAGGGGGAGAGGGCAAATTAAGGAGGGCTTCCTGGAGGAGGTGTCACTGTATCAATTGAGACCTAAGACTGAGGAGAAGTGTCAGCTGGGTGAAGTTGCAGGAAGTGTGTTCCTAATAGGAGGAACAGCATGTGCAAAGGCCAGGAGGAGACTCTGAACTTGGAATGTTTGGACTGAGGACCACTTGATTGCAGGGTCCTTCCTCCTCTCACCTCTTTCTGCCTACCTTTGGGTCTAACTGGTCCATTTAAACAGAGGCGGTGACTTTCCCTTGCAAACACTGGCCCCTTAGGAGGCTCCATTCCACCTTCCAGAATAATCATAGCTGGCATTTTTTGATCATTGTGCCCTT
This sequence comes from Hipposideros armiger, assembly GCF_001890085.2. Lineage (NCBI taxonomy): Eukaryota > Metazoa > Chordata > Mammalia > Chiroptera > Hipposideridae > Hipposideros > Hipposideros armiger. The sequence goes on along the minus strand of NW_017731552.1, from coordinate 1,456,039 downwards.
GCTAATTCAGGCTCTGCCCTTGTTGTCTCACTCAGAATCTCAGCTTCATAGAGAGTCCCCTTTGCTCTGTTTTCTCCCCTCTGGGTCCCTGCAATCTGCAACATTCTCCTGCGTCCCAGGAGAAAGGCAGGTGCAGGTAGGCAGAAATGAATGAGTCTCATTAGAGAATGTCCCCCACGAGACTTCAGTTAGGAACAGTAGCTAATTATCTCCAGGGATAATAATCCAGCAATGAGTCCTAATTAATAGCTCATCACAGTAGAAAGAAAGGTTTAGGAATAAGGGACTTGGGTGATTCTTCCTCCCTGTCGTCTGCCACACACACACACACACACAGCCCCTTCCTCCACCGTTACTATAGAGACCTTGTTCCTGCCACCCTCATGAGCATTTATAAACCGAGACTGCACAGATGGTGGCCTCAGCAAGCCTGTTGTTCTTTCTTCTAAGGACAGTTTCTGGAGCCCTGAGGATTAAGGAAACAGGGCGACTCTGGACAACATCTGCCTGGGCTGGGAAACCTGACCCTCAGGCCCAGGCAGGGGGAGATAATTGGAGACATTTACTCAGAAAGGACAGAACACACAAACAGGACCACACACAGGCCGCCCCCTTCACCTGAGACCTCCAGGGAATCCCTAATGAAGGTCTCAGTCCCCCGACCCCCTGCCCATGGTGAGAGGCAACCAGACGCTTTAACACTTCAGAGCAGGAGAGAGAGGAGAGTTTTGCAGTGTTTGTCCTGGAATTATTGCAGTAATAGCAACTAGCATTTCCTGACCATCTATTTTGTGCCAAGCAATGCACACTTGATGTATAATAAGTGCATATGAAATACTATGTATAATCATTATTACAATACTGATGATCATTTATTCATCTAGAGCTTTATGTATCACACAAAGGCAAGAATCTTGCCCATTTTAACCCCAATGCCCAGAATTGATAGTCATTGGATGAATGAATGAATGATCTCATTTACTTCCCACAACCACCTTGTAACATAGTTACTGAATCTCATTTTTCAGATGTGGAAACTGAGGCTCAGAGAAGTGGAGACATTCACCCAAGGACATCCAGCAAGTAAGGGGCAGAGGAGAGATCTGAAAGGAGCCCCTTACCCCTCCTTTGGATGAGGCCCAGAGAGGGAAAGCAACTTTCTCCAGCTCACAAAGCACATCAGGGACCCAGCAAGGACTGGCATCTGCCTTTCCCACCCCGCTCTTGGGTGCTCTTTTCCTTGGCTCTCCCAGATTCCCTTGCAGCCCTAGCACAACCACAACATCCCACAAACATTGGGCCCCAACAGTAGATATTTATGGATGATGTTATAAGAACCAAGCTCGAGCCTTCCAGAACCTTCTGGAACCCTTCCCAGGTTGCATCTGCTCTGATCTCACATCTGTCCAGGAGGTCAGGACATGGAGTTTTGTCCCTGTTTAAAAGATGAAGGGGAAAGGGAAGCACATAGTGGTCAGATTGCTAGCTATGGTCACACCAAGAAAGGGTGGCTGGCTGGGGCTGGATGTGTCCCTTCACACCATCCTGCTATTCCCCTGAGTGACTCTTCTCTCACACCTGCCAGTTTCCAAAACCAATTTTCTAGCTTTTCTATTGGTTCTATGACCCTCACAATATCCTTTCAATAAACCCTTTTTCTGTTATGTAATAATACAAGCTACTATTTATTGAGCACCTACTAGGTGAGGGCTCTATTTCATCTCATCCTCATATTAACTTCCCAAGTTCAGTGCTATTAGCAGAAGCAGGCACAGAGAGGTTGAGGCACTTGCCCAAGCTCACACAGCAGAGAAGGGGGAGAGCTGCTGTTTGAAAATACAGTCCCCACTTGTAGCCCCACTGTGTAGTTGGTGCCTGTATCCTGAGTGGGACCAGCTCCTAGTCTCCAAAGGGTGGCCTCAGGATGCAGAGTCAAGGAGGAAAGCCAAGCTTCAATAGACCTGGTTTCTTGTCCAGCTCTGAGTCCTGAAGGGACCTTGAATGGACATCAAACACATTTTCCCTCTCAGCTTTCAGAGGTGCTTCAGAAACACGCATTGACAAAATTCCTCATACAACCCTCCTCACAATCGTCCTTCCTCTGACTGACCATCCCAGTGGTGGGGGAAGGGACAGGCACAGAATTTCTGGCAGCCACAGTGGTGGAAGGGAGCAGCGAATAAGGCCTTTGTATGTCAGGGAAGCCCCTCTGAGGCTATACCATTTGTGTAGAAATAAGAAAGGCAAGAAAGAGTCAATTAGTGAATAGAGCCTTCCAGGCAGAGGGAACAGTAGGTACAAAGGGAACAACAGTTGCAAAGGCCTAGAGGTGGGAACCAGCACTGGAGAATCTGAAAGAAGGCCAGATCTACCCTCATGTCCACTGAGATCCTGGGCCACTACCTGTGGTCAATTGGAGCCTGTGTTCTCTGCAGTGAGACTGAGGACTCAGATCTATAGCAGGCCCGGTACACAATAAGTGCTCAGTTAATGTTTGTTGATGAAAGAATGAACAAAGGAAAGAACTGGAAGAGACTTAAGAGAGAGAGAGAGAGATCAGCCAGTCCAGGAATCAAAAACTCAAATGCCTGCAGGGTCACTTCATGTGACAGCCCCAATTTGGGCTCTTAAAAAAAAAATCACCTTCTCTGAGATACCAACAAATGGGGGATGACACTGGTGCTGCGGGAGGGCCCAGAGGTCCTGGGGACCCTGGAATGGGAGGCCACTGTGGTTTCCAGTTTCCATGGAGCTGAGGTTGTGATAGCAGTCAAGGTCCAGGCTGAGGCCACAGAGCTCATGGAGGAAAGGCCAAGGATAAGAAGTGGATCTCTGTCACTAAGCTGGGTTGCCTGGACAAGGACATGAAGATCAAGTCCCTGGGGGAGATCTGTCTCTTCTCCCTGCCCATGGAGGAATCTGAGATCATTGATTTTTTTCCTGGGGGCATCCCTCACTGAGGAGATTTTGAAGATTATGCAGGTGCAAAAGCAGACCCAGACCCGCGATGGCCAGAGGACCCAGTTTAAGGCATTTGTCGCCATTGGGAACTACAGTGGACACGTGGGTTTCATCATCCTGGCCAAGCTGTCCATCGTCCCTGTGCAGGGCTGAGGCTACTGGGAGAACAAGATTGGCAAGTCCCATACTGCCCACTGCAAGGTGACTGGCCGCCGTGGCTCTGTGCCGGTGCACCTCATCCCTGCCCCCAGGGGCACTGGCATTACCTCAGCTCCTGTGCCCAAAAAGCTGCTGCTGGTGGCTGGTATCCATGACTGCTACACCTCAGCCAGGGGCTGCACTGCCACCCTGGGCAACTTCGCCAAGGCCACCTTTGATGCCATTTCAAAGACCTACCGGTATCTCCCCCCAAACCTCTGGAAAGAGACCATGTTCACCAAGTCTCCCTGTCAGGAATTCATTGACCATCTTGTAAAGATCCATCTTGTAAAAACCAGTTTCTGTGCAGAGGACCCAGGTTCCAGCTGTGACCACCACATAATTTCATACAAGAAAGATAAAGTGAATCAAACCTGTTTAAAAAAAAAAATTCTGTGGAGAAACAGATCCCAATTCGACATGAGGCCTCCTATTTAATCCCTTCATTTTATCTAAATGAAACTTGAAGGTCTCACAACTCATAACTAAGAGCAGGGACCATGATGATGACGAGCTTCTGTGTGTTGAATGCCTGTTGTATGCTTCACGTACATTCTCTCAAAAAATACTTACAACTCCCATGAATAAATATTGGGATCCTCTATATGTTTGTTTTGTTGACTGACGAGGAATCAGAGACTCAGAGAGGTTAAGGGACTCATCTAAAGTAACAAAGCAGTAAATGGCACAGACTGGATTGGAACCCAGTCGGCCCAGAGCGGTCTTTTTATACACTTCATTTAAGAGTGTATTTTCTGTATTTTTGTACAGGAGGAAACCAAGACCCAGTGGAGTGTGTGTGTGTGTGTGTGTGTGTGTGTGTGTGTGTGTGTGTGTAATTCAGTATAGCCAACAGCAATTGAGCCATTCCTTTGAGACCCCAGATCTTAAGAATCAAACTCATTGATCTGACCCCTGCCACCAAATCCAGATTTACCCAAGCTGGAGGCTATGATTTCCTACTCCCTTAGCAAGTGCTCCAACCCTCCTCCCCTTCAGAAGGTGTATACAGTAGGCGTGTTACCGATCCAAAAGTTCGTGTGCCCCACGCTTCAAAAAGGCCAGTGTTCAAAACATCCGAGTTTGGAGTAAGGAAAGGTTTACTGATCAAGAAGTCACCTAATAGAGAAGATGGGGGCCTCGAACGTTCCTCAAATCCATCTTAAGCAAGTCCAAAGTTCAGGCATCTTTTAAATCAAGGTAAGGGTTGGAAGGGTCTGTTTTGGTAAAAACACAACCCCTAAGCAGAATTCTTCCAATGATTAGCGTGTATAAAGCAGGAGCTATTCGCCTGAAGACCATGGGAACAACGCAGGCCCAAACAAGATGGGGTCAGAGAGACCCAGCATTTCACTGTTACAGGCGCTTAATGAGCTCTTTGATGGAGATTATGGAGGCAACAGCGAGATTGCTAGAGGAAGAGGGTTCTACTTCCCCACCCTCCCTTTTCAGCTCCTTGGGGCCTACCCAGCCCCCAGTTCCAGCCCCCGCGCACTCGGAGCTCTCCCACCGCAATTACGGTAATTAGCTCTGAGCCTCTCGCCCGGGAGCGAGCAGGAAAGGAAGAGGACTTTGGCCCAGACTGACCCGCTTCTGGGCGGGCCCTCGGATTGGTCCACTCCGGGCACGTGATGCACTCCTTGGACTTGTTGCTGGGTATCCCGGCGTTGCCATGGCAACGCCTGCCGCGAGTCCTCTCCGCCAAGAGCAGGGGAGAAGTGGCTGTGCTGAGGTTCTCGAGACTTGGTAGGAGAGCGAGGAGGGGGGATCTGGAGAGGGAGGCAAGGTGCCTCCCTCCCTCAGCTCTCCCCAGATCCCAGTCCCCCAGCCCACTTGCCTAGGGCCCCCCATGGACCTGATATCCAGGTGGGTGGACACAGCAGGTTCAAGGTCACAGACTAGGCAAGGGATCACGCAGCCTGCCAACACAGACAGGACCCATACTAGGGACTCCCCTATGCTCAAAAGGGGTGTATAGACAGACAGACAGAATACAGACACACAGATCTGCATTAACAAATAGTTCCTGAAAAGCCCACCAGGCTCAGAGCCTGTGTTCAGAGGGGGATGATACTAGACAAGACAAAGATGAGACAGTCCCTGTCCCTGCAATCATCATCCTCATCACAGTCACCCCTGCACCTGGCCACTCCCACGTGCAGGGCCTCAACTAAGCACTTCACCTGCATTTCATCTGCATCATACCCTGTATAACTCCCATTTCACAGATGAGGAGACAGGCTCAGAATGGAGTCAGCACCTGCCTAGGAGGCAGGGACACCGCCCTGCAGGACTGTCTATTAAAGCCCACATACCTATTCACTTTATGAAACTTTAATAATAATGATGATGATAATGACAATAGTATTATTTAGCAATTGCTGTGTAACAAATTATTCTAAAACTTAATGGCTTAAAACAACAATATTTAACATTTTAATATATACATTTTGTCATTGTCACCAAACCCCTTAAGAGACTCAGCACCTTTAAGAAAAAAGGCTGTTCTCTTACATAATCAGGATACAACAAATGCATGAAATTTAACATTAATTTGATGTTATTATCCAATATATAATTCATATTCAAATTTCACCGACTGTCCACATCATGTTCTTTATGGCATTTTTTTTTAATCTGGGATGTAATGAGAATCCTATGTTGCATTTGGTGTTCCTGTCTGAATTGACTATCTTTGTCTTCCATGACATTTGAAGAGAGCAAAGAAGTTGTTTCATAGAGGCTTTTGGTTTGGGTGTGTCCTAAATTTCATTTATTCAACAAGCACTTACTGAGCTCCTGTGCATGCCAAGCACTGGCGTCCCAGCAGCATACAGGACTTCTTGTAATAAAAGCAGGTGGATGGGTGGTAGTGATGCCTTGAGATCTCCAGCCCTCCCTAAGCCAAACAACCGCTCTTCTATTCACTCCCTGTGTGACCATGCGTTGAACAGTCTCCCTTTCTGGCTTGAGTTTCTGGAAAATGTGGCTGATGCTAGTCTTTATCACTCATAGGTGTTCTGAGAATTCAATGGAAACACATGTGATGAGAATGGTAAATACCAAATGGACAATAAACCAAGTTAACTCATGATTTTTATTATTCTGTGAATCTAGTTCAGGGTTTCTCCTCCTGGGCGCTGCTGACACCAGCCCAGATTGTTCTCTGTGAGGGACCATCCTCTGCACTGTAAGATGTTGAGCACTATCTCTCGTCCCCACCCACCTGATGCCAGGAGCACCCTCCCCTAAGTTGTGACAACCACAAAAGTCCCCGGACGTTGCCCAGTGTATTCTGGTAAGGAGAATCACCCCGGGTGAGGACCACTGATTTATGATATGTGATTTTAAAGAGTGATGATGATAGAAGCAATCTGTAATTACGAGATCAAACACTCCATATCTACACAATTAAGGAGATGCTAATGAGTCTAAGTCACTTTCTAAGCATCTTTGAGCTTAGAGTCTCTGGTTTCACAAGGGTAAGATTTCCCAGGCTGTGGTTAGACACTCCATTTGCCTTCCAGCCTGCCTGGGCCCCCAGAGCACCACCCCAAGCTCATCCACTATGTCTCCGTGTCTGAATGTGCCTGCCTGCCCAGCCTCTGTCGCCAGCCAGGGGCTCAGGTTTCAGCTCAGGGCAGCTGCTGGGAGGCCCTGGCCGGCAGGTGAGGGGCTTGGGAGTGAGGCTTCTCTGATGAAGACAGAGCCTGATAATCCCTTTGTCTCTCTTGTCCCTTGCAGAGTGTCCCAGCTCATCTGTGACAGCCAGTTTAGGGGCCCAGGAAACAGGGAGAGTCTGTGTGGGTAAGCAGCCATACATAGTGTTCCATGTATCTACACCAGTGGTAGTCAACTGGATAGTAGGGCTTTTTTTGTTTGTTTGTTGGTTGGTTTTTTAAAAAGATTTTTATTGGGGAATTGGGGGGATGGGAACAGCGCTGGGGAATCAGGGGAAGGGGAACAGACAAGTTGCTGTCTTTTTGTTCTTCAGTCTAGTTGTGGAGGACATTGCTTCACTGGCCCAAGTTGGCACCATCATTGCGCTCTTCCTGGGTGAGGCAGATCAGTCGTCAGCTTCTGGACAGCAGCTCACTGCAGCTGTTGGCCGCTCACGCTGGCTGCTGGCTACATACGGTAGCCCATGGCAATCCACTGCCACAGGGGCTGCAGCCTACACCGCGCCGGCAGCCCAGCTCCAGGTTGAGCTGTTGTTCAGCATCTTGGCTGTGGAAGGCAGTGTCACTGGCCCTCATATGTGGGATCCGAACCGGGGCCCTCTGGCGTCCCAAGCCAGTTCTTAACCATCGCACTACTCGCCCGGCCCTAGATAGTAGGGTTTTGTCCCCCAAGGGACATTTGGCATTGGCTAGAGCTATTTTCAGTTGGAAGTATTACTGGCATATAATGGGTAAAGGTAAGAGATGCTGCTAAACATCCTATAATGCACAGGATGGCCCACCCACAAGCAAGACTCATTGCCCCAAATGTCAATAGTGTCGAGGTAGAGAAACCCTGGTTTGTGTCAGGAAAGGGGTCAGGATCACATCTCCACACACATGCCCATCTTCAGCCAAGTGCATACACATACAACCATTTACCACTGCATTCATTTCATCTTTTCAAAAAGAATTCTATTTGTTGTCTTTTTCTTATTACACGAGTGGATATTTCCTATAGATAGCTTAAAATTAAAGAAAAACACCAATGAAAATGAAAGTCATCCATGACAACGCCATGAGAGGAAATTGCTGCTAACAGTTTTTAATATCCTCCCTTGAATTTTCCCCAGTATATCTGTGTTCTTGTTCATATAGTTACAAAAATGGAATCATCCAGCACATTATTTCACTTAATAAATGGGAAACATCTTTTCATGTAGGGAAGAAAGAGTAATTCTTCCCTACATTATACTTCCTGAGGTGGCTGCCCCACAGTTTAAGTAACAAGTGCCCCATCATTGGATTTCCTGGTTGTTCACAGTTTAGGGCTAAAGGAACTTTGTAACTGAGCTCTTTGGGACTAAATCTTTGTACACATTCACATTGTTTTCCTTAAGATAAGTGGTTGGAGGCCAAATTTGCCATATCAGCAAATGTGCTCATTTTAAAGTTTTTCATTGACAACTTATCTACCACCTACAACTACAATGTATTATCAACTACAGTTGTATTATCAACTACAATGCAATTTGAAAATGCAATTTGTGAAAAGTTTAAAGAAGGACATGAAGAGGAAAAATAAATGTTTCAGTTAGTCCCACCACTTAGTGCAATCTTTCTTGACAGTTTGGAGCACACGCAGCCAGAGCTTTTTCTAAATGTTCATGAATTTCACTTCTAAAAAATATGAGGTCACTCTGTTCTTAACCATAAAATCCCCTTTAAAATAAGTAAGACCATCTCTGTTGCCTCTTTGTTTCAGTTCTAATGACATCAAAAGCCTAGGCCCATCTGACACTCATTTTTCTGTCAGTGGTGTGACCTGAGGGTTGAAAATTTCCTCATACATTTGTTCATTCAATACATATTTATTGAACACCTTCTGTGTGCTAGACATTGTTCTAGATGAGCGATGAACAAGACAGACAAACATCCCTGCTTTCGTGGAGTTTATAACCTAGAAAGAAAGAAAGACAGACACTAAACAAGGAAGCATTCTAACATACAGCATTAGAGAAAAGCATAGGTGACATGAGTGAACACATAACAGGTGAACAGGGCAAGCTTCCCTCTGGAAGTGACGTGTGAGCTGAGACTGAAGGATGCACTGACATAACTAAGAGATGCAGAGAAGAAAGAGTATTTCTGAAAGTGGGCACTGCATGTGAAAAGGCCCTGAGGTGTGAGGGGACATGACCCATTCTAGGCACTGCAACCATGATGGTATGGAACAAAGTGCGGGGGGGAGGGAATCCCGGTTGGAAATGTCACGGGAAGTGTCCTATTTCAGATACTGACCAGAACTAAGCTGGGTGTGGAGGAGGTGGGATTTGGGTCGGGAGCAGAGGAAGTGTCAAGGGGACTCCCAAGATTCTGGCCTGTGGGGCAAGATAGATGGTGGTGAGGCTTGATGAGGACCAGGAAATAGACCATGAATTCAGATTTGGATTCATCGAGATATCTGTTAGTGTTGGGGGGCTGAGGGGCAAAGGCATCCAAGAGGTCAGGTGGGAAGAGAATGAGAGGCTGGGGAAAGAACTAGAGTATCAAAAGTGCCTCTGAGGGGCAGGCAAAGTAAGAGGTAAGGTGGCCTAATGGCCTGAGCACCTGCTTTGAGGCCTGGTAAACCAGCCCCAAGTTGCCCACCACCACTACCAGGACCCCCTTCTCCAATACTAGAATAAGAACAGAGCCTGGGCAGGGATCTGTGAGGGTTGCAATTGCAGACCTTGGTGTAGCCTCCTTTCTCTCCCCTTCTAGAACTTAGAATATATTTCTATGTCTATTCAACCCAAAGCAGAAAAATTTATACTAAGGTAGCAAATATTTTCTTCAGAGAAAGATTGAGCGAAAGTGAGAAAGCGAGACCAAATGAGAGAGAGAGAGAGAGAGAGAGAGAGAGAGAGAGAGAGAGAGAGAGAAACTGTTAAGTACAAAAAATGTCCTCCTGAAACCATGGTGACCAGTATGACAGAAGGTGCTGATGATATTAATAATTCTCTGTGTGGATTTTTCCAGCATGAGTTATTATAAGGGCAAGGCAGCGTGTGTGTGTGTGTGTGTGTGTGTGTGTGCACGTGCATGCATGGGTGTGGCTGTGTGTGCATGTTTGCGTAGCTGTCTGCATGTGTGTGAGTGACTATACATACATGGGTTGTAGGCATGTGATTCTGTGTGTGGGTGTGTTGTGCGTGGGTGTGATGGCGGGCGTGTACTTTTTTCCATAGGTGTTCAGAGCTGCCTGTGGACAGGTGATGAGTCCCATGTGAGTCCAAATGTATTTTACGTGCATTTGTCTAATCAGCTCTGTGCACCTGTGCATTTGTGCGTGTGCCCACATGCACATTCGTGTAGGCGTTTGAGTCTGCTCGTACACATGTGCATGCAATGCTGTGTGCAAACGACTTGTGCACTTGGATGCAGGTGTTTCCATGCATGTGTGCCTGGGTCATGTGTGTGCGACTCCAGAAGTGTGTATGCACACATTTAGGTGCGTGTGTATGAGGGGAGCTTAGAGTAACAATTGGAAATGAAGAGCTGTAGTCTACTTAACAGTATGGTAACAATGTCAAGTTCCTGATTTTGAAAATGTTCTAGAGGGCCGGCCAAGTGGCACGTTGGTTAAGAGTTGGCTTGGGACACCAGCTCTGAGCAGCAGGGCCCCGGTTCGGATCCCACATGAGGGCCAGTGACACTGCCCTCTACAGCTAAGATGGTGAACAAGAGCTCGACCTAGAGCTGGGCTGCCGGTGATGGCGTAGGCTGCAGCCCCTGCTGTAGCGGGCTGCCATAAGCTACTGTATGTGGCCCAGCAGCCAGCATGAGTGGCCGGCAGCCGATGTGAGCTGCCAAGAGCTGCTGTGAGCGGCTGTCCAGAGGCTGGCGGCCGATCTGCCTTACCCAGGAATAACACAATGATAATACCAACATGGGCCAGTGAAGCAACGTCCTCCACAACTAGACTGAAGAACAAAAAAGGACAGCAACTTGTCTATTCCCCTTCCACCGATTCCCCAGCACTGTTCCCCTCCCTTAATTCCCCAAGAAAATCTTTCAAAAAAAAAAAAGAAAGAAAGAAAATGTTCTAGAGTTATGTAAGATGTTGGGAAAGCTGAGAAGAGCGTATAAAGGACCATCTGTGCTATATCTGTAATTTCCCATAGAACCTATAATTATTATTACTATTTTTATTTTATTGGGGAATCGGGGAAGGGGAACAGACAAGTTGCTGTCCTTTTGTTCTTCAGTCTAGTTGTGGAGGACATTGCTTCACTTCACTGGCCCACGTTGGTATTGTGATCATTGCGCTCTTCCCGGGTGAGGCAGATCGGTCGCTGGCCACTGGACGGCCACTCACGGTGGCTCAGGGCAGCTCATGCCAACTGCCGGCCACTCACAGTAGCTCATGGCAGCCCACTGCAGCCCCGCTGCAGCCTACACCGTCGCCGGCGACTCACGGCAGCCCAGCTCCAGGTTGAGCTGTAGAGGGCGCAGCGTCACTGGCCCTCATGTGGGATCCGACCCACGGCCCTACTGCTCAGAGCCCGCACTCCCAAGCCAACTCAACCAACGCGCCACACGTCAGGCCCTATAATAATAATTTATTTATTTATTTTTAAAAGATTTTATTGGGGAATTGGGGGAGGGGAATAGCATTGGGGAATCAGGGAAGGGAAACAGACAAGTTGCTGTCCTTTTGTTCTTCAGTCTGGTTGTGGAGAATGTTGCTTCACTGGCCCATGTTGGTTTTATCATTGAGCTCTTCCCGGGTGAGGCAGTCGCTCACCGGCCATTAGATTGCCGCTCACGGCGGCTCACGGTGGCTCACAGCAGCTCATGAAAGTGCACGCCAGCTGCCGGCCAGCCCCACTGCAGCCTACACCATCACTGGTGACTCACGGCAACCCAGATCCAGGTTAAGCTGTTGTTCACCATCTTAGCTGTAGAGGGCAGCGTCACTGGCCCATGTGGGATCTTAACCGGTGCCCTGCTGCTCAGAGCTGGCGTCCCAAGCCAACTCTTAGCCAATGCGCCACTTGTCCGACCTGAGCCTATAATTATTTAAAAGTAAAAAGTTTAAAGAATCTTGGGCTGAGAAACACGAATTTTACTCATTTTTGTGTCTCCTCAAAACAAGCAAGAGAAAATGCAAAAAATCTAGGCAGCCAACCTGTGATTTTTTTAAAGTAAGATTTTTAACTGAGAACATGGTTGATGCCCTAAATCTCCCAGGTGGGGGACAGTGATTCAGGAGCCATGAGAGTACTGGGGGACAGGGGGAGAGGATGGGGGTAAGAAGGCTTAGGTGGGACCCTAGCAGGTGCAGGCATGTGGCGTTGAATGACTCAGGAGGACCTGGGAGGGACTGGGAACGTGCAGGGTGACACGCAGGATCAGCCGAATTAGCAAATGCATGGGACTTCACAGGTGAAAACAAGGAAATTTAATCAAAGTGGAGAGGAAAAGTCAGGGTATCAAATCTCTTGGGTGTGGGGGAGTGAAGGGCAGAGCAGCTAATCCCCCTGGGTGTCAGGTTGTCTGACCACCTGCCACTGTGGGGGTCCTCCCCAAATCCCAGGGTCTGGAGTTGAAGGAGTGTGGAAGTGGGGAGGGAGGCAGAGACACTGAGATGCAGAGAGAGAATGAGGCACAGAGGGAGGGGAAAGAGAGACAGACAGAGACAGACAGACAGAGACATAGAAACAGTGAGAGACAAACAGACAGAGACAGACACATAGAGACAGAGAGGGAGAAACACAAAGAAACTATTTAAACATCTGCTGTCTCTATCAAGCCATTGTCTGCTTGCTTAAAAGGACTGGTCCGGTGGGGGGGGGTAGAAGAGGGAAGAAGGGATCAAATATATGGTGATGGAAGAATTGACTCTGGGTGGTGAACACACAATGCGACATATAGATGATGTGTACTTGAAATCTATACAATTTTGCTAACCAATGTCACCCTAATAAACTTAATAAACTTAAAAAAAATCCCTGGGTATTAAAAGAGAATCTTGAATTATTGGATGAGCTATCTGTAGTGACGTGATATTGATCAGGGATTCTCTGGTTGTCAGGAAAAGTGAGGAATATGTTTTTTCTAGGAATGAAGAATTTGGTAATTTGCTAGCTTAAGCAACCATCCCCCTAATCAGGTTAACCTGGTCCATAACATAAAATAAATAAAATCGTTGTCTTTTATTAAGAAAAAAAAGGATTGGTCTAATTAATTGGTCCATTTCCTAGCCTTCTCTCAACAGGCCAGTAATGTATCAGCTACCTATTGCTGTGTAACAAACATCCCCAAACTGAAAGGCTGAACCACCTTATTATTTTTCATGGTTCCATAGTTTAGCTGGGAGGCTCTTGCCTGGGTACATTCATGCAGCTGCACACAAAGGACAACTGAGCTGGGCTGGAAGATCTAAGATGGTCACATGCACATGTCTGGGGCTTGGCGGGGTGGACGGAAGGCAGGGATCTCTCTCTACATGCTGTGAGGCTGGGGCTGGAAACCTAAAAGCTACATTTTTCCAGAATCCCTTGCAGCTAAGCTCTGGATGCAGTTAAATTCTGTTAATGGAATATAGTAATGCAATGCTCTGTGCGGAGGCTGTGTTTTTGTCATGTCGGTGCTGTATTTCTTTCTTCTTTTCTTCTTTTTTTTAAAATATTTTATTGGGGAAGGGGAACAGTGTTGGGGAATTGCGGAAGGGGAACAGCCAAGTTGTTATCCTGCAATCTTAGTTGTGCAGGGCACAGTTAGCTCAGCTCCAAGTCCAGTAGCCATCCAGCTGCTGGTCTGGCAGCTCGCGGCCGCTCAGCTCAAGGTGCCGTGTTCAATCTTAGTTGTGGGTGAGCGTAGCCCACCATGCCATGTGGGAGTAGAACCAGCAACCTTGTTAGGAGCACGTGGTCTCACCAGCTGAGCCATCCTGCCACCTGTTGGCAGCTCAGCAGCAGCTCAGCTCGGGCGCAGCTCACTGGCCCATGTGGGACTTGAACCACAACTTCAGAGCTCGCGCTCTTAACCAACTGAGCCACTCGGCCGGCCCCTGTGCTGTATTTCTTAGCAAGCATAGTGGGAATAAATAAAAACATGAGGGTCTAGGTACAATTTTTTTGTGGGCATTAAAAGGCAGGGCCTGGAGGATCCATTTTTGTTGCTGTCCTTGGCAGTTGTCGACCAGTAAAACCTGTTTAAGATCGGTTTTCTGTCACTTGCAACCCAAAGAATTCTAACCAATGTGGTCAGGAAGGTGAAGCATGCATGGATGGATGTTTTATACAGAAGAAAACAGAGAATTTAGTTTAAGGAAAATAATTTCTGTGAGGTCAGGTTCCCAACTCAACCAAAGCAAAACAAACAAACAAACAAAAAAAGTAATAATGCTGGAGTCATGAATAGCCGTCAGGAAAATGTTACTTGAACCACAATGAGGTAAACTGAGTCCAGCAGGGGCAGAAAAGCTTCCCCAGGACCACACAGTGGTGCCAGATAAAGCTCTTTTCCTCGCAGGTGGCTGGGGGGAGGGGAACGGTGTGGGAGGGAATGAGAGAAAATTTCTCAGTATGCAGGACTGCCACTAGAAAAGGAATAAGAAATGAGTCATCAGCAAGACGGTTGAGAGGCAGAGCCCTACATTGTCACTGGCCTGAAAAGGGCCAGCTGAGACAGGATGGAGAGATGTACAGACATCAGGGAAGACTGTGACGTGGGCAATGTTTTTTTCAAACCCTCAACTCAGTCAATTTCTGGATGGAGAGCACACAGTGGCTGGTGTTGTCAAGGATCCTGGGGCACAAAAATGACCTCTGCTCAAAGGGTGACTTCTCCATGAGGCCTTCTTTGGGCATCTTGGGATTTCACACACCCGAATCCTATATTCACCACCCCTTTTCCCTGCTTTATTTTCCTCCTTAGCATTTAACACCATCTACTGGGCTGGCTGAGTGGTTCAGTTGGTTAAGAGCTTGCTCAAGAGTTTGAGCTCTGAGCAACAGCAGTTCGAGTCCCGGCCCGAGCTGAGCAGCTGCTGAGCTGCCAACAGGTGGCAGGATGGCTCAGCTAAAAAAAAAAAAAAGGATTTTAACACCATCTAATATGACATAGTTTATGTACTGATACTGTTTCCTACCTACCCACCCCCCACTACAGTGTCCACAAGAACAGTGATTTTTCATTCCTTTGTGTGTCCCAGCTTCTACGAGGTCTGACAATTAAGGTCGCAAACTCATCCTAGAAAAAGTGCTACATACCTCATCGCTGAATATCACTATGGTCACCTTCAAAGTACTCCCCTTGGGAAGCTATGCACTGACATTAGCACTTAGTCCACCTTCCAAACCAATTTTCGAACTCTTTTTCTGGAATGGCCATCAGAGCCATCGTCGTATTACCCTTGATGTTCT
>NW_017731552.1:1437871-1440002 GCF_001890085.2 Hipposideros armiger | reverse complement strand
CTGGACGGCCGCTCACTGCGGCTGCTGGCCACTCACGCTGGCTGCTGGCTACACACAGTAGCCCATGGCAACCCACTGCCACAGGGGCTGCAGTCTACGCCGTCACCGGCGACTCATGGCAACCCAGCTCCAGGTTGAGCTGTTGTTCAGCATCGTAGCTGTGGAGGGCAGTGTCACTGGCCCTCATATATGGGATCCGAACCGGGGCCCTCTGGCGTCCCAAGCCAGTTCTTAACCATCACGCCACTCGGCCGGCCCTGCAGTGTTCAATCTTAGTTGTGGGTGGGCATGGCCCACCTTCCCATGCGGGAGTTGAACCGGCAACCTTGTTGTTAGGAGCATGTGCTCTCACCAGCTGAGCCATCCTGCTACCTGTTGGCAGCTCAGCAGCAGCTCAGCTTGGGTGCAGCTCACTGGCCCACGTGGGAATCGAACGGGCCACTCTGTCACTCAGAGCTTGCGCTCTTAACCAGCTGAGCCACTTTGCTGGCCCAAGGTAGTTTTTGTCTAACTTTTTCACGCAGCCTTTTCAGCACTTCCAAATAGTAAAACTTGGTTAACTGTTTGTCCCATTGATACAAATTCATAATGAATAATCTCTCTGATATCAAAAAAGGTTAGCAACATCATTTTGACTCTTGATTTGGACTGATGGAACTTTTGTGGTCATGGAGAATTGTCTGACTTCCATTGTGCACTTTGTTTCAGGGTCGTATTGATACATCCATGTTTCATGACCAGTGATAACATGGCCCAAAACATCGTCTTGTCTACCCAAAAGGCCTTTGCAAACTTCGACTCTCCTTTGCTTTTTGTTCATCGGTGAGCTCCTTTGGGACCATTTTTGTACACACCTTTCTCATGCCAGATTTTCAATTAAGATTTTCCTAACTGTTTCTCTATCAATGTTTACTTGATCTGTTATGCTTCTGAGTCAGTCAACGATTTTGATGCACAGTTCGACGAATTTTGCAATGTTTTCGTCAGTTCTGCTCGTTACTGGCCTCCCTGAGCCCTCTTCATCAGTGATACGTCCTCTCCCCTCAGAAAAATGTTTAACCCATTTGTACACTGCCGTTTTCTTCATGGTATTATCCCCATAAACTGAGACTAACATGTCCCTATTTCACTTCCTCCCTTGCCAAGTTTAACAAGAACTTTAATGTTTGTTCATTGCTCTAATTCAAGCTCAGACATTCTCACGATGGCACACAAAAACACGCAACAACAGGGCCAGCTAAGTAGCTCAGTTTGTTAAGAACGCGAGCTCTGAGCAACAGGTTCGCCGGTTCAATTTCCACATTGGCCAGTGAGCTGCACCCAAGCTGAGCTGCTGCTGAGCTGCCAACAAGTGACAGGATGGCTCAGCTGGTGAGAGCACGTGCTCCTAACAACAAGGTTGCCAGTTCGACTCTTGCATGGGATGGTGGGATACGCACCCCCCACCCCGCCCCACCCTGCAACTAAGATTGAACCCGGCACCTTGAGCTGAGCTGCCGCGAGATGCCAACCGGCAGCTGGATGGCGACTGGACTTGGAGCTGCGCTAGCTGTGCCCTCCACAACTAAGATTGAAGGACAACAACTTGGCCGTTCCCCTTCCCCAATTCCCCAATAAAATCTAAAACAAAACAAAATACTCAACAACAATAATGAATGCCACTCAGCAAGACACCGCCACACACCGAGATGAACACAGCTTTGAGACACTGATACACCAAGGTTATGAAACCTTACCAAGCTATTTGTGCAGTGCTGCCCATGTAAGCACACGGTGGCAAGTTCACGAGCTTAATTGTCAGACCTCATATACCAGTACCTGGTACACAGTAGGTACTCAGTAAATGTTGGTTAAATGAGTGAGTGGATACTATGTATATAACTGAGTCATAAGAAAGAAGGAAAAGGGGCCGGCCGAGTGGCTCAGCTGGTTAAGAGCTCACTTGGGACGCCAGCTCTGAGCAGCAGGGCTGCGTTTCGGATCCCACATTGAGGACCAGTGATGCTGCGCCCTCTACAGCTAAGATGGTGAACAACAGCTCGACCTGGAGCTGGGCTGCTGTGAGTCACCGGTGGCGTAGGTTGCAGCAGGGCTGCAGTGGGCTGCCATGAGCTGCATGAGTGGCTGGCAG
>NW_017731552.1:1425792-1437043 GCF_001890085.2 Hipposideros armiger | reverse complement strand
GAGGGCAGTGTCACTGGCCCTCATATGTGGGATCCGAACCGGGGCCCTCTGGCGTCCCAAGCCAGCTCTTAACCAATGCACCACCTCGGCCGGCCCTCAATACTGTATTTTAAACTTGAAGCTGAATAACAATGACCAGTCAACTATAATTTAATATATATATACATAGTCACAGGATGTGGAATACAGCATAAGGAGCAGAGTTAATGGAATTAACAGCTTTATAAGATATCAGAGGGGTAGTAGAGTAGGGGAGGAGGGTTATCACTTTGCGAGGGGTGTAAATGTCTAACTATTACATTGTTTTGTACACCTGAAACAAAATAAAAGTTCCTCAGAGACTAGATCTCAGTTGTTCTCAGCCCAACAAAGAAATGGTAATTATGTGAGGTGATGGAGGTGTTAACTGACGCTACAGTGGTCACCACATTGCAATATGTAAAGGTTCAAGTCCTCACGGTGTACAACTTAAACTTACACAATATTACTTGTCAATGACATTGCAATAAAAAAAATTTTAAAGACCTTATTTAAATTTCACTAATTGTCCTATTGATATCTGGTACAATACTATTTAACTGAACTATAGATCTTATTCAAATGTCACCAGTTTCTCCTCTTAATGGGGTTAATATTATTAAATTATTAACCCTCTTATTAAAATTAAATTAATATAAAATTATAACATTAATCCTATTGAATATTAATAGGATTCTGGTCCAGGATCCCACATAGTATTTAGTCTCCTCCAGTTTGAGAGAGAGTTTCACAGTCCTTCCTTGTCTTTCATGACCTTGACACTTTTCAAGAAGATTGGTGACATGTTTTGTAGAATGTCCCTAAACTTAGGTTTGTCTGATGCTTGCTCATAGTTAGATTGAGGTTATACATTTTGGGAAAGGAAACTACAGAAGTGATGTGTGCATCAGATCGGGAGATACATGATGTCAACTTGTCCAGTCATCAATGATGTTAACCTTGAACTCTTGGTTACAGTGATTGGGGCAAGGCGTCTCTACCAGGAAGTTACCGTACCATTTTTATCTTTGTAATTCATCAGTATCTTCAGGAAGATACTTTGAGACCATGCATGTATGTGCATGCTCAAAGTTTTTCTTCTCAAACTTTTGCCCGCTGATTTTAGCATATGGATAGATTCTGAAGGTCAAGCCAACAGAATGATTTTCAAGTTTTTAATTTAGGCACTGTGGGCACCCTACCCAGGTCCCCTCAGCCCACCTCAGAGTCACCTGCTGACTCTGTCAACCCCTGAATCTTGTAAGTTAAGGGTGTCCTCTGGTCAGGGCACTGAGGTTGGCCAGCATGCATAGTGAGAGAGCCAATGCCCCAGAAGGGCCCCTCAACCAGTGGGACACAGCAAAAAGGGAGGGACAACTCTGAGAACTCATGATGTAGTCTTCCTGAGTCCCCAGCAAGCATGAGCCCCTGTAGCTCAAGGTGATCTCCTCCTTCATCTCACCTTCCTGCCCAGTCTCATTCCCCATCCTCTCTTGGGGTTCCCTCTGCTCCCACATCAACTATTTACCCCCAGATCCCTGTCTCAGGGGCTGTAGCAAAGAACTCTCATGAGTTCTTATGAGTTCCAGCTTGGATTTGGGGATTTAAAAAAAACTTTATTGGGCCGGCCAAGTGGCGCGTTGGTTAAGAGCTGGCTTGGGATGCCAGAAGGCCCCGGTTGGGATCCCACATGTGAGGGCCAGTGACACTGCCCTCTACAGCTAAGATGCTGAACAACAGCTCAACCTGGAGCTGGGCTGCCATGAATTGCCAGCAACAGTGTAAGCTGCAGCCCCTGCTGCAGTAGGCTACCATAAGCTACCGTGAGCGGCCGTCCAGAAGCCCACAACTGATCTGCCTCGCCTGGGAAGAGTGCAATGATGGTGCCAACTTGGGCAGTGAAGCAACGTCCTCCACAACTAGACTGAGGAACAAAAGGACAGCAACTTGTCTGTTCCCCTTCTCCCAATTCCCCAGTGCTGTTCCCATCCCCAATTCCCCAATAAAAATCTTTAAAAAACAAACAAACAAAAAAAACTTTATTAGCGAACAGTGTGTTTTTCCAGGACCCAATCAGCTCCAAGTCAGTGTTTTCAGTCTAGTTGTAGAGGGTGCAGCTCACTGGCCCATGTGGGAATCAAACCAGCAACCTTGGTGTTACGAGCACCGTGCTCTAACCACCTGAGCTACCTAGCCATTCTGGGATTTTTTTTAACAGCTTTATTGAGATATAATTCATATACCATGTAATTCTCCTCTTTCAAGTGTACAATTCATGCTGGGGGTTTTTTGTGTTTTTTTTTTTTTATCCACAGAGATGTGCAACTGTCACTACAATCTAATTTAGAAGATTTTTATTCCCCTGTAAGATACCCCGTCTTCATTAGCAGTCCCTCCATGTCACCCCACCCCCGTCCTCCAGGTCACTAACCCACTTCCTGTCTTTCCTGTCTCTGGATTCATCTGTTCTGGACATTTCACATAAGTGGAATCACACACTGTGTGGCCTTGTGTGTCTGGCTTCTCTCACTGAGCACCGTGTGTTCAAGGTCTGTCCATGTTGTAGCAAGTGTTAGTGCTTCCCTCCTTTTCATGGCTGAGTAATACTCCAGTGTGTGGATGGACCACAATCATCTATTGATGGACGCTTGGATTACTTGCACTTTTTGGCTATTATGAATAGTGCCACTATGAACATTGGGTACACATTTTTGTCTAGACGTACATTTTCATTTGTGTGGAGTATAGCAGGAATGGAATTGCTAGATCATGTGGCAAATCCACATTTAACTTTAAAGAAGAGAATGCTCTGAGCCCCTAATTATAACCACCATCTCTGATTATCTGTTTCTTATAGAATTGCTGGTTCGCCTTTCCCACTGGAAGGTCAGCCCCAAGAGGACAGGGACTTCCCTCTGTTTTTCCACGTGTCCCCAGGATCTAGCACAGTGTCTGGCATGCAGTGAGTGTTGGATAAATTTTTGTTAATTTAAAGAAAGGAATGAGGCTCATGGAGAGCTCAGCACAGTGTCTGGCACACGCAGTACCTGTAACTACTGATCTCCCTGCCAAATGCCGTGGGGCAGGAGGTAGGCCTGGGCTTGGGCCTCTTCTCTTTTCAAGCTTGGTTGTTTGGGTTTTCTTTCTCTATTTCTCCTCTCATATCTCTCCCCTCTTACTGCTAAATGCATACACTTCTTTTATCTGTCGCAGCCTCTGTCTGTCAGGTTTTTCTTATTGCTCTCTCCTCCCCCTGCCACTTCCCTTTCTCTGTCCCATTCCTCTCAGTCCTTCCCAACTCTTCCCCTCGAAGACTGTGCTTGTCCACTGTCTGTCACTATCTTTTCCTTTTTTGTGTCATTTCCCTCTCTCAAAATTTCCTGGATTTTGGTCTGTTTTGAGCTCAATCTTGTCCCTTCTGTCTTCTTTCCATCTCTCCATCTCTGTCCTTCTGTGTCTGTCCCTCTGCATCTATCTTTTTGTCTGTCTTTCTGACGCTGTCTCTGCCCCTCTGGGCTCCCTGCCCACCTCCATGCCCTTTAAGTGCAAACAGGAGGGAGCTGCAGCTAGCAGGTCTGGGGACCCCCCTTCCTTGGTTGCCAGGGTGCTGGGGCCCAGGAAGGGCTGTGGGCTCATTACCCTAATGGTGTCTGTGGAGGGCAGGTGCCCAGCCGCCCAGGAAATGGGCCACTTAAGCCTTTTGGAGCTAATGGCAGCCTGAGCCATTTCTCCCTGCTGCTTTCATGGCTGGGCTGGGAGAGGGCAGAGGGAGGGGAGGAAGAGAGGAGATAGGGGGAGTGAAGTGCGGGGGAGGGAGGGAGGGAGAGTCAGGTGGGAGAGGGCTGCATCCCCATTTCATCCTGGGGTGTCCTGGGAAAATGCACTGGGCTGGCTGGGAGTGGCAGGGAGGCTGGACCCTGGACCTCAGGAGCAGGACACCCTCACACACACTTGCACACCACCTGCGCATTTCCACTCAGCGGCACCCCAGAACCACACACACCCTTGGTCACAGGCACCCCCATGCTGCTCAGGCAGTTCTTGGGATCACTGCCCCCAAGGCCCTGGGGCCCACAGAGCCACAAACATGCTGGGGCCATGGACACAGTCATGCCAGGAGAAGTGCCTGAGGCCACGTGCAAAGGTCTTTGCACAGGATCCGACATAGAAAAGCAACACACACAAGACATAGCTTAGCCAAGCTCACACACATGGACATGTGTCCACACATATGTGCACACACTCACACAGTCACAGACACACGAATACATGTCCATGCATGAACACATCACAGACCATATCCATATACACGTCCACATGCATACTTGGCCACAGGTACATGTACACATGAATATACATGTTTATAAGGACACAGACATGTTCTTGTGTCCACACATATGTTCCCACACATGTGGTCATGCACATGTACACACATCCGCACGCATATAATCAAAGAGACATGCCACAAATACACAGAAAGACACATGCTACTCACATGCGGTCACAGACACACATCACAAATATAATACACACATGCTCAGACACATGTCCACATGCATGCACACATGGTTACACATGGTCACATGTACCACACATGATCACAGATGTCATCAACAGAACCACAGCCCAGGTAAGACACAGGCCCAGAACCCTCAGCTATGGTCATGGACGGAGAGGTCACACTCACACTCACACACAGAGGTCACGCAAACTGCTTCACGCATACAGCCCCGAGAGGCACAGAGAACTCCAAGGACATGCACTCACAAGTTGAATACACGGTCACGCACACAGCCATGCACACACTTATAGGCTGCATAGACCCTGAGAGCACCTAGCTACCAAACACCAATACACATGGTTGCAAATTTACCTTCACACTCCCTCAAACCCACGGTTAGGCGCCAACCGTGCAGAAACAGACATGACAGTTACGAATGACACACGCAACAGCAGCCAGCCAGATTAGGTCGTCTCCAGGCTCTGTTCATGGCCGCGTTGCGCCAGGCCAGAAAGCAAGCCCAGCCTGGTCCGAGCCATCAATCTTTTTCAGAGAAGCTGGCCATCCGGATTTTTATGTGACATCACTTTAAAAGAAAAAGAAAATAAAGAATGTGCAGCCCAAACCAGCAGAACTGATGGTTTAGTAGACCCAGCCCCCAATTCGCAAAGGGACCTCAGCCACACCATCAAATGTTGGGCAACCCCTTGGCCTCTCTGAGCCTCCACCTTCTCTTCTGGAAAATTCAGTTATACCGTTCTCTTCTCAAGGGCCTGCTTGGAGGATTGCAGGAAGATGCCAGCTCAGCCAGGGAAGAGAGGGAGTGCTCCTGCCCCCTCCATCTCCCGGTGTCTCCCTGCCTCTATCCCTGGACCTCTCTGTCCTTTTCTGCAGCAATCTTACCCCATCTTGGTCCTCTGTCACATGCATACACACCAGCCAGGAGGAAGCAGGGAGGCCCCTGGGTTGAGCTGAATTCTCACAGATGCTTTGATTTTGAAGAATCAGAAGTGGTGCGTGTGTGTGTGTGTGTGTGTGTGTGTGTGTGTGTGTGTGTTTGCATGTGCCTGTGTGTCTGCATTGGGTGGGGGGGGCATTCTTGCAAAGGGTCTGGGTTTGAGATCAGCCTCCACCTCCCCAGGGAACTGAGCTTTCATTCCTTTGTAGGGCCTTTTTTGTACTAAACTAGAATAGAGGCCCCTCCATTCCTGTTCAGTGGAGCCCCCATCCAGGAGCCCCCACCCCCTCTCTTGTGCTTTAGGCTCACACCGACCTGATTTTCAGTCCTGGCTTTGACTTGTTCTGTGACTTTGGACAAGTCACTGCCCCTCTCAGAGCCTCAGTTTCCTCATCTGTAAAGTAGGGAGAATAGTCCCTTTTATTACTAATTCATAGTCCTCTTTCTTCCTCTCCCTTCCCCGACCCCACCTCCCCCCTCTTCTCTCCTGCTTTTTTCACAACTACTTACTGAATTCACTGGGATTTGGCACAGCCCTGCAATGTGGGGCCAGGCCACAGCCCACCCCCCTGGTTGGCTAATTGGGGTGCTCCATTGTTGAGAGGCAGCTCCCCTAGCCCCCTGCTCCTCCCTGCCGCTGCCAGCTCTCTCCTGTAGACAATGCCTGGAGTCCGCAGTCCTTCAGAGCTGCTGTAATTTAGTCTAATTCAGCCCGGGAGACAGCGATTAGAGTTAATAAACAGACCCCTACCCTGCTTTGTCTCACACCGTCCCCCGACCTTGCTTCTATCCCCTGCCCCCCACTGCTGCCCACCTCCTCTTCTCTCCCACCCCCACCCCCCCGCTGGTCAGGGGAGAACAGAAAGAACAGAAAGGCCCTCCAAACCTTAGTTTTGCCATTTAGGAAATGGTTATACAATTGGTCCCCAGGAACTGGTGTACATCTGTCTTCCCTGTACCATTGGGCTGGGAAGCCTGCTGCTCAAATCAGTCCCCTCCCCATGTCCTAGAGACACGAACTGGCCCTATTCCTCTCTCTGATCACCTGTTTTTTCTCCCCATCTTTCTACTCTGCCCCATATCCAAGGTCAAGGTTGTGATGAGATTTAGAGGTGTGTTCCAGGTGGGTCATGGTCCTGGCAGGATGGAGCTGGCTGCTGTAAATGGGGACCAAAAGAGAATTCCATACAGGGCTTATTGGTTTAGCAGTGTGGGCAGGGCTTAGGGGAACCAACAAGGGGGGCAGCAGTCAGGGCAACAATATATGGGAGGTCATGGGATGAGGGGAGTGAGCAGATAGTGAATCTCCTGAGAGAATCCTAGGAAAGAGCTGCATGCCACCAGATATCTGGGCACCCACGGCCCAGTCAAGTTGACTATAAGATTAACCCTCACATAAAACCATTCTTCATGAGGACTTATTCAACCCTTCACAACATCCAGACTTCACAAGTGAGAACCTGAAGCACAGAGAAGGCTAGTAGTTTATCTTCTGTCACACAGCAATTAAGTAGAAAGCCCGAGATTTATACCCAGCTGCCAATGCCTGTGTTCCTAACTGCTAGGCTATAGTGCCTTATGGTATGAATAGTGAGCAAACGTAGTAGTAGACTCTTGGGCAAGTCGGCCTTACTTCCTCAAACAAAGGAAAGAAATTTCTAGAAGGGAGTTGAGAATCATTCATTCATTCATGCAATTAATGTCTTTCCTGAACACCCCAGGTTGTCTACCGTGGAGAGACCTATGGCTAAGACACATGGGCATGACTTGGGGGAAAGCAGAAACAGCAAAAAAACTTCTGAAGGGACGATCTGTTGACCTTAGTGTTTTCCTGCTTGAGTGGGAACAGGTTAAAGGGCAACTGGGGAGGGGGGCCAGGCTGAGCAACAGGTGAAAGGCCAAGTCTTCAGCACCACTGACTTGCTAGGTGCCAGGTGCGTGCCCTGGGAAGCCCTCCCTGTACTTCATTACCCTTTAGTGCTCACAACAACCTCAGGAGGCAGGTGCTGTCATAACCCCCATTTTACAGATGAGAAAACTGAGGTCAGCGCCAGATGCTGCTTGCCCAGTATCACAGATGGCACCCAACAAGCACCATCTGTGATTGTTGGAGTGTCTGTATTCATTGTTTGTTATATGACCCTTGCAGTGATGTGGGTGGGTGGGGAGCGAGAAGCAGGCCTGGTGGCACAGAAAGCATGCAGCAAAGGAACTGGGAAATTTGGCCGACAATTTACTATGTGAGTTGTCACATGGCTCAGCCTGGTCAGCAGTTGGATGTCAGAGTCTTTTTCATCATGGACTCCAGGAGGGTGTTAGGGGTGAGAATCCCCATGCTGGATCTGAGGCACTGAGGGGTGTCTGTGGAATGACCCTTCCAGTCAATGGCAGAACCCACACAAGTGCTCATACCCAGAGGGACTCTGGGGACAATTAAAAAGCACCATGGGTGCTCTCTATTGGGCATCTACTATGTGCCCAGCCCTATGGCTGTCCCTTATTTTATTTAACCCTCCCAACACCCTCCATGAGATAGCACGGTTATTATTCCCATAGATGAGGGAGTTGAGGCTCAGAGATGGAAAGCCACCTGCGCAGTGTAACACAGCGAGGCTGAGTTTACCAGGTTACCCAGAGAGAATGAGAGAGAAGCCCAGTCCTGGGGGTATTCCAGCAGGTTCTGTGTGGGGGTGGTGGCGAGGTGGTGGCGAGACAGACTGGGAAATAAGAGTTTTCTCATGTCCCTCTGTCACTCCCTTCCCATGTCCCATCTCTCCTTACATTTAACCTTCAGATGAGTGACGGTTTGATTGTGCAGAGCTAAGAATATTCATGAACAATGCAAAGTGGCCTCGAGAGGCAGGGAAATGAGTGGGAGAGAGAGAAGGAAGGAGGCAGGGATGGAAGAAAGTGTCACCCTGCATGCATGGCTGCCCCCAGCCCCCAGGCCTCCCCTTTCTGTAGCTTCTGCCAACCTCCCAGGGCTTCTGCCTCCTTTATCTACCATCTCTGCATCCTCATGGCAAAAATAACAAGACTTCTTTGCCACTGTCACTTGATGAAGAGAGCCGCTTCTGTACTTATAGACACTGGGTTAACTGTGGCAGGGTATAGAAATGTGTAATCTGGAGTCAGAATGCCAGGGTTAAAATCCCCACTCCCTGGCCGGCCGACTGTGTGGCTTTACCTCTTTGGGCCTCAGTTTCACCATCTGTATAATGGAATTAATAATCACACCTCACAGGTTAGCTGTGAGAATGAAATGCATTAGAAGAGAGCCCAGTGCCCAGGAAGTCTGTAATAAGTGTTATCTATGATCGTGGATGTGGTGATTGAGGTGTATGAAACAGAATTTAAGGACCTCCAAATGACAGGCATTGGGGGGAGGGGCTCCAGTATGGACTCAGACAAAAGGCATCGTTTCATAAATCGATGAAAATGGCAGATATGGTGGAGTGGGGAGTTCCCAGCTACCGCAAGTATCACCTGATAATCAAAGAATTGTCGCCATGGTATTGAGAATAAACATGATCATTGTCTTTGTGACACCGAGGGAACAAATAATTTAATTTAAAAGTATTTGTCAATAGCAAAAATTTCTCTTAGCTGTTGCAGGGACTAGCATGGGGGTGAAGGGAGCAAGATTGTTCATGAAATTATACCTCTCTCCCCCTCTCCCTCCCTTTTTCACTCTCTCTCCAGTACACAGCTCCTGAAGAAACTTAAATCTGAACCTTAGTTTCCCCAACTGCAAAATGAGCATAATGAGTGTCCGAACCCCCATAGGGATGGTTATAATAAAGATGGGATTCAGGCACCCAGTTCAGGACCCAGCACCTTAACCATCATTATCTAACTACTAGTTAGCTAGTTCGTTAACTATCATTATTTTCTTACCTAATTCTTCATTGAAAAAGTGAAACCCGCTCACCGAGAACATCAACTGTTTCAGAAATGCCTTCTTTATTGTTTTAAAAAAGACTCAAAGCAAATATTCTATATTCTTACCATTTTTAATGGGTTTTAATTATGACGCGAACACTTGGCTCATCCAAATTTAACACAAAAAAAGGGTGTACCATGAAAAGAAGGCTCTCTCCCACCTGTTTGAAAAAGGTTCCATAGCCTTTTATTTTTAGTTATCCTGATTACCCTGAACTTCATCTGTGTAGAAGGCAGTCTAATCTAGTTACTGCTAGAAATTACCTTCCTCACGGTGTCTCCTGTTTGATTGGAGCAATTTCCCAAGTGTATCTATTTTCACATGTCTGCCAGTGCAAAGAACAGTCAGCCCCATCTGTTGTTTGCCTTTTTTTAAATTTCAAATGTCTGGGGGTTGGGGGGGACGCTTACTACATCAGCACATCCCCCTTGCTCCCTTCTTAACTCCACTGTATAGGGGGAGGGGGGTGTCATTCTTTATCTAAATGAGTTGTAAATGAAAAGAAGTTTTTGTATTAAAGCCACGATTCTCTTGCCCCACATGTTTTTTCTGTATGTTTGGGATAGTTTAGAAAATAGAAACTCAACCTGTATAAAAGTGAATGAGTGGAAAGTCAGTCCCCCTCCACCCAAGCTCCCAAGAGCCAGCCCCAGGTACCTCACCCAAAGGTCGTAGCCAGCTACTGCTGCTGCCCATGTCACGGATTCCTTCCAGAGATATTCCATGCATATACCCAACCATATCCAAAAGTGATATATATACCGAAGGTGCTAAAAAAATGTCTACACATTTTAAGAAAGGAAAACTGTATTAAAATTGTAATAATATATATTGATAACAAAAGATGAATACAAGTCATGTTTGACTTCTGCAATTACAAGAGGTGCTCAAAGTGGTTACCATCAGCGTCCAGACACTTCTGATTACGGTGAACTACTGCTTCAGCAACGATGACCAGTGTCCACTTGTATACATTTTTTTGGCACCCCTGGTATACATATACTTTTTGGATGGAGATTTCTATAATTAACTGCGTATAACATACACCTCCCCAAATTGCCCCAGCTCAGAACACGAAGGGCCTCCTGACTTATTTTATGGTCCCCCCAAGCTGTGAGTGGACATTTGGGCTGTTTATGTTCTTTTGCCCAGAAACCTGTCGGGCTACTGTGTCTTATACTCATGCCAGTGAGAAAGCCCAGGCCAATGTTCTAATGAGTGTTCCAGATCCATGGCCTTTTATTTGATTTTATTTTTAGGTATCTTGATTACCTTGAACTTCATTTATGTAGTAGGCAGTCTAGTTTTGTGCCATGGACTTTGGAGCCAGGCCACCTGGCTCTGAATTTCGATTCTGTTACTTATAAGCTGTGTGACCTTGGGCAAGTTACTTAACTTCTCTGTGTCTCCTCGAGCATGTTATTAACCTCCCCGTGCCTTGGTCTCCTCTCCCATTAAAAGAGGGTCGATGATGCTGATAGTATCATGAGGTTGTTAGGAGGACTCCATGAGTTAAAAATGGGACATTTTCTTAGAACAGTTCCCAGCATGCATTTCTACTACTCCATGCATGTTATTCTCAGACATACACAAGGATCTGAGGCAGCTAGCTTTTGAAATAAATGTTTCCCATGCTGGAAACATTGAATCTCTATGCACTGACCCTCTTTCCTTCCTTCTTCCTCCCAGGTTTGCTGAAGGCTTCTAGAGTGGCTAGACACCTGCTAGGACAGGCCAGCACCCCTGCAGGCTGAGGCAGCCTGCTTGGAGATGGAGACACTTCTGTAAACTCTGGGGTGTGTTTGGGGGACGGGAGGGTCTGACTTTTTTT
>NW_017731552.1:1407471-1425022 GCF_001890085.2 Hipposideros armiger | reverse complement strand
TCTTGGGATTTTTTGGATAAATACCTAAGAGTGGGATTGCTGGGTCATAAGGTAGTTCCATTTTCAGATTTTTGAGGTGCCTCCATACTGATTTCGGGAGGGTCTAACTTTGAGATGCGGAGGTCTGGAGCTGGGAGTGCAGCTGGATGGGAGGATGGGGTGGGCAGCGGGAAGGGGGCGATGTTGGGGGTGAGGGAAGACTGCGATGCTCTGTGGGCTATGCTCCTGCTGACACCTAGTGGAAAGACGGAATTATCATCCTTTTCATCCAAGGTACCTCTCTGAGTGTATAGCCTCCCCCAGAATATCTACCTGACCTCACAAGCCCCTCACCACTGTTTCCATCTTTTGGCTATCGTGAATCCTGCTGCTGTGGATATCCGTGGACAAGTTCCGTGGACAAATTTTTGTGTATGTCCCATCTTCTGTCTTCAGATGTATGTCTTCAGTTCTCTTGGGTACATACCTAAGAGTGGACTTGCCAGGTCAGATGGTCATTATACATCTAACCTTTTAAGGAGCTGTCAGACTGTTTTCTATAGTGGCTGCACCATTTTCCATTCCCACCAGTAATGTGCAAGCATTCTAATTTCTCCACATCCTCGCCAACACTTGTCATTGTCTGTCTTCTCCTTCTCCTTCTCCTTCTCCTTCTTCTTCTTCTTCTTCTTTCTAAAGAAATTTCATTGGGGAACAGCATGTTTTTCCAGGACCCATCAGCTCCAAGTCAAGTAGTTGTTTCAGTCTAGTTACGGAGGGCGCAGCTCTGCAACCCATGTGGGAATCGAACCGGCAACCTTGCACTCTAACCACCTGAGCTAACTGGCAGCCAGCCCTATCTTCTTGATGATAGCCATCCTGGTGTGTGTGATGTGGTAAGTCTGGTCAATAGTAGGTTCTAAACATCCCTCAGATCAGCCCCCTCATCACTAGCCCTAGGTCAGCTTGAACTTCCCTGGCCTGTCTCCCACTCACCCCACCCCAATTCACAAAGTAGGTGGTCAATAAATACTTGTTGAATGAATGAATGGATGGAATATTATACAGCTGTCAAAAGTAATGTTACAGAAGAATGTTTAGTGAGGAGGGAAGATGCGGTCAGCAGAATAATGCTCTCTCCCCAAGTCCACATGCTAATCTCAAGAACCTGTGACTGTGCTCCCTTACCTGGCAAAACAGACTTTGCAGGTGGGATTAAGTTAAGGTTCTTGAGGTTATTTTGCCTTATCTAGGTGGGCTTGCTGTAATCACAGGGATCCTTATAAAAGCGAGGCTACAGAGTCAAAGTCAATGAGATGTGAAAATGGAACAGAAGTTGGAGTGTTGTAAGACCACCGGGACTGAAGGAATGCAGTGGCCTCTAGAAGTTGGAAAAGGCAAGGGAACAGTCGCGTCCCATAGGCAGTGGGAGAACGAGAGAGGGCGGTAAAGGGTTAAGAAATAAAAGAAACAGCAGCCAATAGTTAAATGAGCGTGGGGCCAAGGGTCTCCAGCCTCGTGGACTAAGTAGCCCCGAATCGGGCCGACACACCGCTTTTATTTCTCCACATACCCGGAAGTAGCATTGTTCTCTCCACAGTCTGTGAGTCTCATTCTTGAGAACTTGCTCATGCCAGATTACCCATGCCTGCAAACCGCTATTACTGAGAGTCTGCCTGCAGTGATAAGACAGATGCTCTGCCTTCACATACCCTATACTCATAGACCCCAGGAAGATAAGATTATTATGCTGAGGACAGATCATCAGGTCACTTCCCAAGCAGGGTGAGGGAAGGAATGTAGCTACAGGAGTAGAAGACCTCCAGTCTATTTGGGGGTGGGTGAGGGCCCATGCCCACCTTTATCAGCCCCGAGATTTCTCCTGATGGCCCCCATGCGACTGTGCCTGTCTTAGGTTGTTCCTTCCTCGAGGAATCTTACCTGTCATTGACTAACCAGCCATCTTTTGGGGCCAAACAGGGAGATGCAAAGTATATGAGCAGTGTCCTCAAAAGGGTCAGTTTAGGGGTAAGCACGGGGGGAAGACGGCTGGACAGCTGCGTGGCAACAGGGAGCAAATTCTCCCCTGGAGCCTCCAGAAGAACCAGCCCTCCCACACCTTGATTTTAGCCCCTATGACCAATTTTTGGACTTCTGACCTCCAGAACTGTAAGATAAACTTGTGTTGTTTTCAGCCAGTGTCTGTGGTAATTTGTCATAGCAGTGGTAGGAAACTAATACAAAGTATTAAGATATATTACTATGTGACAATTGGGCTCTGAGGCAAAATGAAAAATATGTGTCTCTCAGTATATGTTTTATGTATCTTTTTAATGGCTAATTTCCTCCCCAGAAGTAGATGTTGAAAATGTTATAAAGTGTTTGCTTCCATTAGATGCAGGAAAGTAAAATTATAATAACTTCTTAACATTTTTTTAATATACCTACTTTTAAGTTTCATTATCTTTTAAATAATGTTCTGGGGGAAAATAGCCATTAAAAATATGTAAAAACAAGTATAGAGGGGCACACATTTTTGCACCTGCCTCAGACTCCAATATGGTTTGGCAAGACACTGCCAAAACCTGTCTTGATTTAAAATTTTGGTATTTTGTTCATTATGGGGTTATTCTGTTATTAATGTGATACTTTAGAATAGTGCATTAAAATATTATTTGTCTTGATTATTCAGTTTTTCCCCCTTAGTTTTTGCAATTGAAGCCAGTGCCTTACTCTTCTCACCCTAATCCTGGCCCTGTGGTGGTGAGGAAACACATTTTACAGCAGTCTGATCCTAAATTCTTGCCACAACCTCCCTTTCCTTCCATTAACTTAAACAAATAAACAAACAAACAGAAGACCTCTTTAAAATGCAAAAAGTTAGCTCTGGGTTATGAGATGAAAAGTGACTTTAATTATCTTTTATATCAGGCTTTTTTGTGTTTTTGGTTTTTTTCTTCCAAATTTCCTGCACCTAGCATGCAGATGATAAGAATACTTCACAGGGCTGACCAAATGACTCTAGTTGGTTAAGAGCTCACTCAAGAGTGTGAGCTCTGAGCAACAGGGTTGCTGGTTAAATTCCTGAGCTGAGCTGCTAACAAACAGGTGGCAGGATGGATCAGCTAAAATAAATAAATAATAAAATACTTTTCAGGAAGTTCTTTTAGAAAGTGACTTGGGCTCATAGAACATTGTAAATACCTGTAGACACTCAGGTGATATTTTCAATAAAGATGCTATGAGGTGAATTAATGAAACACTAGCTTCAGAATGGGTTTGTGAGCAATTTTTGTCTTTGCTTTAATAGGACATGTGTTGACGATAAAGTAATAAAGACGTATGTTTGGTATGTCTATTGCATATTTTCCTCCTTCCATCTTCCACTACATCAAGTAGAGTGATGGAAAAAGTGGAAATCATCTCCGACTACAGCAACCAAAAGAAACTGTTCATTTCAGGAACTACGGTGTAATAATTGTTGTGACATTATCTTTTTATAGTGATCTCAAGAAGTCTGAACTCTACTTGCTTCTGTAGTGTAATGGTTATCACGTTTGCCTCACATGCATAAAGGTCCCGAGTTGGATCCTGGGTGGAAACAGAATTGTCGTCCTTGCTTATAACAGAATTTTAAATTTTACTTCAGAGTAACAGTAATAAGGATTCTGGTTACATTACTTCTTCCTCCTGTCCTCTGTCGTTTTAGAAATTATTATTGAAATTTAAAAGTTACTACAAAGTAATAGCAATTCTAGTTCCATAACTTCACTAGAAAATTTTAAATAGGTAAAGTTAAACGAAGAATAGCCACAAGAACACCTTGCGTTGGCCGGGAATCGAACCCGGGTCAACTGCTTGGAAGGCAGCCATGCTAACCACTATACCACCAACGCCCTGGCCGACATCTCCTCATTCAGGAAACCTTAGTAGAAAAATGATTGGATTGGCTGGACGATACCAAGTTATGTGTGGGTGTTTCTTCCTTGCGTCTTTGCAAGCACCAGAAGACACCGCCCATGGGACGTTCCACGCCACTGTCCTCGAGGGCCGTGCCTGTACGTCTCCCCCCAGTGCCGAGGCAGCCTTGGTGCCGGCCGGGCGGTGGCCAATCCCTGGCCACCGCCTGGGCAGCTTGACTTCCGGGTCAAAGGGGCCTGAGCCGCCTGGTTCCCCCGTGTCCGCCGTCTCCGCTGTCCCCCGCGCCCTCCACTTCCGGGGCCGCAATCCCTGGCATGGAGTCGCGAGCCTGAGGCTCCTCCGGCCCCGGGAAGCCCTGCCTTGCCTGGCCACCGCCCCGCGCCAGCCCCGAGCCCCGGTGAGCAGCACCCGTGCGCCCTGTCCCGCCTCGGCCTCGAACCTGAACCCCCCATTGACCGGCCCCACCTTAACCCTGACCCTGGACCCGCCATTGACAGGCCTTCCCGGTGCCCTCCGCCCCTGCCTTCCCGCATACTGGCCCCGCCGTGCACCGGACTCCCGGTCGTTCCAGTCTCTACCTCGGTTTTCTCTACGCCCCGGCTCCTCCTCACCCCGTCTTCCTCGTTCCCCCACTCCTCTGCCTGGGCTACCTCTCATTCTCTCCCCGGCCGGGCCTTGCCACTCTACCCATTCTATCGCTGCCCAAGCCACCTGGCTCTGGCCCCCTCGGGGTTGGCCTCACCCAAGAACGCCCTCCTTTCCTTTCAGGCTCTGGAGGCCCCCACCTTTCCCCCTCCCCATACAAACACATGTTCTCTGTATGAAAGCAGAGTCCATCTTCCTGACCCTCGTCCTGCCTCCTCCCCAGTGCTTGGTCTCCCCCCACCCACATCCCCACAGGGTCCAGCTCCTTCTCTCAGCTTCTCCCCTCCCAGGCCTGTCCAGCCGCCCACCTTCTTCCCACAGTTTCAGACCACCCTTGACACTTTCCCATCCATGCTGCCGCTGTGCCATCGGAAGCGGCCTGTTCCCACGACTCCTGTCAACCTTTCCATCCCCCACCGTGAGGAAGTCACTTGCTTCAGCGGCAAGAACGAACCTGCTTTCGAGGAGCTGGGACTAAAGCCCAGACTTGCACTGTGGTCACCAATCCCTGTCATCCTTGGCTGAGTCCTGGGAGAACTGGGCTCCGTGGGAGGACCTTTCCCCTAGGTGCGGTTCAGGGCATGCAGACAGCATCACAGGGCTGTGAGGCGTGGCTAGAATCAGTTAAGGTAGAGAGAAATCAAGTCCAACAATCCACACTCCCAGTGGAAGTAGAGCAAGTGGTTAGGCAGTCCCTCCATTAACCCACCTCATTAATGACACATTTACTCTGTCAAGGTCTGTGTCCCATGCCTGCAGCTGGAATGGAAACTTTCTGGACCCTTTAGAAGGTCAGTTGTGCTGGGGTGGGGCGGCCAGGAAGGCTGGGTGTGGGCTGGTGAGATTCATTTGCCTGCTCCAGGATATAGAAGTCAGCAGGAAGTGGTTTTCTGTAACTCTGGGGTCACTGCCCGATAGGACCGTTGGCTGGGACCCGGGCCAGTCGCTACAGCTTTGTGCACTCTTGCTGGAGACTTTTCTTTCCATCCAGCACCCCCCTCCAGCGACCCTGGTAAGAACCCCCTGAAACACTGGGGGAGGAAAAGGGGAGGGTGCTGATTCCAGCTAGGTTTGGCAGAGGTGTGGCTGCACCTTCCCACACCTAACACAGTGCCTGGCGTTTGGTCAACAAGTGCATTTTGGGCCTGAAAGGGACTTTAGTCCAATTCTGATCCAGTTCTCCCCTTGGTGTGATACTAAATAACTTGTTTAGTTGACAATATTGGCAGTCATATAGTTTCTGCTATGTCAGGTGCTTTATCTGCACAGTCTCATTTAATCTTCAGAGTAGCCCTCCTGCGGTCCCATTTTATAGCTGCAGAAATTGAGGCACAGAGAGGTTAAGTGACTTCCTCAAGGTTACACAGCCCATAGTGGCAGAGTCAGGATCTGAGCCAATATCTCTCTGACATCCACTCTTTTCACCACTGCACTGAGAGTGAAGCTATGGGTTCTTTATGGTGACATGTTGCTTCACCTTTTCTGTATGATCTCCATCCAGCTTTCTTTAAGCAACTGGGCATCTGCCTGTCACCCTGGGACCCTAGGTTGTCGAGAAGGTGGTTGGGTGCTGATCAAACCAGTGGTCCCTTTCACTTCAGACAGCATTCAAGTGAGGACGGTGACTTTCCCTCAACCTAAAATGTTTGAGTGTTTCCTATGTGCCAGGCACTGCTCTGGGCTCAAGATACATCAGGAAGGGGCCTGCCCAGTGGCGCATTGGTTAAGAGCTGGCTTGGGACACCAGCTCTGACCAGCAGGGCCCCAGTTCAGATCCCACATGATGGCCAGTGAGTGACACTGCCCTCTACAGCTAAGATGGTGAACAACAGCTTGACCTGGAGCTAAGCTGCCGTGAGTCGCCGGCGATGGCGTAGGCTGCAGCCCCTGCTGCAGTGGGCTGCCATAAGCTACTGTGTGTGGCCGGCAGCTAGCATGAGCAGCTGGCAGCCAGTGTGAGCTGCCAAGAGCTGCTGTGAGCAGCCGTCCAGAGGCTCGCAACCGATCTGCCTCAGCTTGGAAGAGCACAATGATAATATTAACATGGGCGAGTGAAGCAAGGTCCTCCACAACTAGACTGAAGAACAAAAGGATAGCAACTTGTCTGTTCCCCTCCCCCAATTCCCCAATTAAAAAAAAAAAAACCTTTAAAAAAAAAAAAAGATACATCAGGAATAGGATGGATATGGGCCTGACCCCTTGGAGCTGGCATCCCAGTGAGGAGTGCTCACTCACCCAGAGCAGGGGTTCTCAGCCTCAGAACCAGTGCTATTTGGGGCCAGGTCATTCTTTGCAGTGTGTGGGAGAGGGGGCCATCCTGTGCATTGTGGGATTGTGTCTCCAATCAGATTACCAGTAACATGCCTCCCAGTCATGACAACTAAAAATGTCCTCTGGCGGGGAAAATAGGCCCTGGTTGAGATCCCTTGGGTTAGAGGATTCTATTGACTCCCCAGGAGGCACTGTGTTCTATAATCATTTGACCTTCTGAGGTCCTACGATGTTGCACACATTTAAATACATGAACTGGGGCTGACCGAGTGGCTCAGTTGGTTAAGAGCTCGCTCAAGAGTTTGAGCTCTGAGCAACAACAGTTCGAGTCCAGCCCGAGCTGAGCAGTCGCTGAGCTGCCAACAGGTGGCAGGATGGCTCAGCTAAAAAAAAACAAAAACAAAAACATGAACTGAGTAGGAAGATGGAGGTGACTCACAGATGCTGGGGGTCATTCTGGTTTATAAATCCCCATCTGACCATTGGGGATTTATTTGGGTGCTGCATAGTGTGATCCTAAGGATCGAACTCAATTTTTTCCCCAAATAATGAATGCAGAGTTTCTCCCCCTCAGCGCTGCTGACATTGGGGTCGGATCAGTCTCTGTTGTGGGGGACTGTCCTGGGCAATGTGGGGTGTTGAGCAGCATCCCTGACCTTCACTAACTTGATATCAGTAGCATGCTCCCATCCCCATCAGTGGTGACACCACAAATATCTGCAGACATTGCCAAGGGTCCCCTGGAATGCAGAATCGCCCCCATTAAGAACCACTCTCCTAGAGTGAGTGCTGTGCAGAAAGACCAGGTGTTGTGATGGGGGTGACAAGGTAGCAACTTTGGTTTGGGTGCCAGGAAAGACCTCTGAAGAGGTGATATTGGGACCCGAAAGATAGAGGGAGCAGGTCATACAAAAAGCAGGGAAAAATGTGTCCTAGGTAGAGGGACTGGCCAATGCAAAGACCCTGAGGTAGGAATGAGCGGTCTGTTTAGGGGAGAGGAAGGCCAGCGTGCTAGAGATCATAGTCAAGGGCAGGGGAGTAGGTGAGGTCAGGAAGTCCATCAAGGAGCAGCCACAATGGAGAATTTGGGTTTATTTCATTTCTGGCAAGTGTCTGTGGATGGCATCCTCAGAGTCATTTGATACTCCCATCTTCTCAGGAACTTCACCTTGGGAGAACCCCTCGGCAAAAAGATGCTAGTATCTGGCAAATGCCAGGCAACCTCTCAAATTTCAGGGCAGGGCCCAAATCGTCTGCCTCATCAGAGTGCCCTTGGCTTTGGGTATTCCCCGAGGCATGGAAGGCTGCCTGGGGAAATGGGAGGGGGGAGAAAAGGGGGAGAGCGTGCACCTCTGGGCTGCCTGCTAGGAGTTGCAACCCTGTGGTCTCTCCCCTCCCAGGCTCCCCCACCCACCTGAGGTCAGCCAAGTGGTTAATGCGGACGGTTAAGAAGCTGCGCCTGGACAACGCAAACACAGGAAATTGGAGGAGGTAAGGGGCACAGCTGCGGGAGCCCTGGTTGCTGGGGGCATTGCAGTCTTAGGTTTGGGGAGATGCCTTCGGTTCCCCCACCCCCTACATGTCTGCATTTACTCAAAGTGAAGTTTTGACTCTTTTGCATAAGGTGGCAGCGTGGGCTAGTGCAGGGTTTCTCAGCCCTGGCACTGCTGACAGCAGGGCAAGATCACTCTTTGTGGGGTGTTGAGCAGCATCCCTGGCCCCCACCCACTTGATGTCAGGAGCACCCCAGTCATTGTTCAGTGTCCCCTGGGGACGGATTAGTTGAGAACACTGGCCTGGTAGTTAGGACGTGGGTTTTGAATCCAACAGACTTGGGCTCCCCTCCCCTTTCTTGTGGGGTGACATTGGTGGGGCCATTTGACTTCTCTGAGCCCATTTTCCAGTCTCCCAAATGGAGCTGATCCCAGAATGCACCACCCAAGGTTACAGTGAGGATTACAGGTAATTATACACACAGACCTGGGCATTTGGGAAATTCCATGTCTGGGGCCTGGCACAAGATGAAGGGACCACAGGAATTCCTCGACTGAGTTGACCTATGTCAGTATCAGTTTTCTAACACTCTCAGGCTCGTTTGCTTTTATTGAGCACAAGTCATTGGGGAGGCAGGAAGGGAACTGAAGATGGTTCTGGAAGACAGGCATGATGTTAAGCATGGTGATTTGTTCCCCAGACGCAAGCTCTGAAAACAGGCAGTCCCCATGTCTGATGGGTGAATGCGGCAGGGGGTCGGTTAGTGAGGGGACCCGCATCTCCTTTCTCATATGCCTCCCTTCTCACGGGTGGGCTCAGGCTGGACTGCAAGCTGACTGTATAGCTGGCTGTCAAAGCTGGAGGCCCCGGCTATGCAGGAGCAGCACAGGAACAGGCAGAGGGTGGCCTGCTGTATCCTGGGAACCCTCAGCTGCAGACACACAGCGAGTGTCCTGAGGGCCACTCCCTCCGGAGCATAGACCCCCACCCCTCACCTCCCCTTTGCCTGGCACCTGCCTAGCGCCCACCTTCCTTCTTGACTTATCACTCTGTGGTCAGCCTGAACTCTTGCAGACCTGTAGCCAGCACCGAGAATCCACAGTTCCTTCTTGCCTTCCTCCTGTTTCCCTTATCACAGGCCCTGCTTGGGTCTCTGGCAGATGCCCCAGGGGGCGGTGGCCCCAGCTCTTGGAGCACCAACTCAGACAGAGATTACAGAACTTCCAACGGGCCGTGACAATGACTGAACCGGGAGGTCCTGTGTAGTTTGCTGGTGGCACCACGAGCTGTGAGGCACCCTATCGGTTGGCAGAAGGAAAGTGTAGGTGGACCTGGCCTAAGTGGCTTGCAATCCAATTTCATTTCCCAGCTGTGTAAACTCTTGACTGGAGAAGCCCAGCACAGGCTGGCACCGGATGGGAAAGGGCTGGCACTGACTTGCTTCGTCAGGGCCCCATTTCGTCCACCTGTTCCTCTTCCCCCAGTGTCTCCCCGCAGCCAGGGCTTTGCCCTGTGGGGAGGAGAGAGGTGAGTGAGGGCCAGGCTGTAGCACCAAGCCTTTGCCTGTCTGGGAGCTCAGGCTGCCCGGCCGCATCTAGAAGATTCTTAGAAGTTTTTCGTGATGTTTCATTTCATATCTCATCTCCTGGATCGCATTGTTGCTCCTTGGGCTCTCTGCAGTGATTGGAGGCAAGATCTTTTTTACCACTGTTTGTTGTGGAAATAAGCCATGTGATTTTGTGAGTGCTTTAACCAGGCTTTTAGCTTCTGGGGTCCCCTTTGGGGGCCCTGGAAGTCACGATCTGTTTTTCTGCTGTAAGCGAGGCTTAAATTGTAATGGCAGTTTGGAAGGGTTAGGCAGTGAGAGGAATTCCCCTGGCTTGGTTTTCTGGGCTTGCTGGCAGCACTTGGGGCCATGTGGGTTCTGGAGCGCTGTGCCAGCCCAGCCCCACCCCAACCCCCGCCTGACACCCCTCAGTGAACCTCCTGCCTTCTCTGAGTTTGGTTTATTTGACTCGAGAGCCCTGAAGGCTCTGCTGACCTGTGGTCTGTGTCTTTAAAGCCACTGCAGGAGGGGCTCAACTGACTGCTCCTTCTGGCTGGGGGGCAGGATACGCCAGCGCTGCACCCCACAAGCTCCGACGGGGTCATGTAGCACTGAGCTGCGGGGGAAGCATTGCTCTTCCCATCTGTTATGGAATCGAGTTAGAAAGGAAACTTGGAAGATCAGCCTGCAATGGATGCTCAGAAGCCATGGGTACCCTTCTCGTGTCCCTCTGTGCCCCTACCTCTTGTAGCAGGCAGAGGTCCTTTGTCTTTCAGTGGTCCCACTGGTAGGGGGCAAAGCCTTCCAGGAATCAGAGGGCACCTGAGTGAAGGACGGGGGCACAGCTCTGCCGGTCGCTTGTCTAAAGCCCTTGACCTATGCCGTCCCAGCCACAGGTGCAGCAATAGCTTCACGTCCCACTTCCGACAAGTGAACGTGGACTTGTGCTCACAAAGCTGCTAATCCCAGAGCACCCAGTCCTGGCACCCAGCAAGGCCCTCAGCCATTTGGTGCCCCAGAGGAAACCAGGGCCAGCCTGCTTACTTTGGCTGGCCTCACGAGACGACCCTGGCTCTTCCACAACCAGGTCCCCACGGCTGTGTTTAGATTTCCCTAAAACAAATATTTGCCGGGCCAGTCCAGTGTGGTCAAGAAGTGTGCTCAGCATAGAGGGTCGGGGGAGGGAGGGAGCCTTTGTATGCCCACATCTGCTCCTGGAGTGGGAGGAGAGAGGTATGGCCTCTGAGGGGAGGTGTGCGCATCATCCTCTCACCTGGAGTTCTCCCGTCCCCGGCAAATATCTGCCTGCTGCTCTGAGTGCCACTGATGAGGTACAAGAGTTTCCCCTGCAGGACAGCAAGCTGATGGCACGTATGATGAGGTTTGGTGATTAATTCTCTGTGCTCAGGCTTCTGTGCATGGGCGAGTGTGTCTCCCATGGCTCTCTGTGGCATGCCCACTGTGCCAAGGGCCACGTGAGGTCCTGGGGACACAGCCATGAACAGGACAGACATGGAGACAGGCGATCGACAGACAACCGTTGTGACTAATGCTCTGAGGGCCAGGCAGCCAGGTCGCATGTGAAAGATTGCTGGAGAGAGCAGCTCATTATGGATGGTCATAGAAGGTTTCTGAGGATCTGACAGATAGTTAAGCTGAGATCTGATTAGACATTCGTTGAGTAAAGAGAAGAAAAAGTGTTCCAGGCAGAAGGGACAGCATGAGCCAAGACCCTGACGTGGGAAGGAATCTGGCCTGTTTGAGGAGCCGGGAGAAGGCCAGGTCTCCTGGGCCATAGTGATGATGGGAAGAGGTTCAAGAGTCTGGTGGAGGTCAGAGGAAAGAGCGTTGAAGGCCAAGGTGAGGACTGGTTTTTACTCTAGGTTGCTGTGGGAAAGCAAGGAAGTGTTCTAAGTGATGGGATCAGATTTACACTGGATATGCAGAGTCGAGCTGTAGACAGTTGCATTTATTCAGCCGAGAGGTGACGGTGGCTTAGATCTTAACATTCATGGTGGAACAATTTGAGAAATATTTAGAGGGACAGGGAAAGCTGCATGGTGTGGGGCTTGACTGGGAGAATCAGGGTGTCTGCTGAGGAGGCAGCTTATATATGGAACTCAGGGACCACTTCTCTTCTCATTGTCTTCCCACCTGTCCCTTCCTCCTCATAGCTTCTCGCTGAATTCTGAGGGGGCGGACAGGATGGCCACTGGGTCACTGACGTCCGACCGGGGCGACGCGGTAGAGATGGAGGACCCGGCATCCCGCTTCCAGGTGCAAAAGCACTCATGGGAAGGGCTCCGGAACATTATCCACGGCAGCCGCAAGAACTCGGGCCTGATCGTCAACAAGGCCCCGCATGACTTCCAGTTCGTGCAGAAGACGGACGAGTCGAGCCCCCACTCCCACCGCCTCTACTACCTAGGTGAGCCCTCCAGTGTCCCCTTGGGCCCTCCAGGCTCCCTCAGGCAGTGCTTCTGGGACGGCTGTTACTAAGTCCTGTAGTTTCCAGAGGTGAGCTGGTACTCTTAGTTAGAAGGTCCAAATAGATGGGTCTGGCCCTGAGCAAACTGTCATGCCACCCATGGTGACATGAGTTTACAATGAAGGTCTGGCCCAAGGGTCCTCTAAATAGGGCAGTCCCATGCCATCTGTGTTGCACAGTGCTATGGTTTGGGCCTGGTATATGGGCCTGAGCCACTGAGATTGTTTCCAGTACCAGTCAGCTGGGCCCACCCCTGAGTCACTTCCCAGCTCCTGGGCTGGGCTGGGCTGGGCTGGGCTGGGCTTGGCTTATGCAGTGGGAGTCACAAGTAACTCTAGTAGGCGGTGGCTGTGGAGTGACGTTAAGAAGGCTCCTGAGGCTCATGGAAAGCTGCCATATGCCCTGTGGGTTAGTGACAGAGGGTGGCCTGCC
Source organism: Hipposideros armiger (assembly GCF_001890085.2). Taxonomy (NCBI): domain Eukaryota; kingdom Metazoa; phylum Chordata; class Mammalia; order Chiroptera; family Hipposideridae; genus Hipposideros; species Hipposideros armiger. The sequence goes on along the minus strand of NW_017731552.1, from coordinate 1,412,246 downwards.
ACGTTTTTTGCTATCCCTGCCCTAGATACCTGGATAAGCATGTTAATTGCTAATTACTTCCTCCTCCGAGCATGTGCCTCTGGAGTAGCACTTTCTACACATCTGCAGTTGTTTTACGCATTTGTGTCCCCTGCCTGGTCATATGATAGCCTTCAGGGCGTGGAGCAGGCCTCCTGCACCTATGGCCTCCTGGTAGGTGGGCAGTCAGTATCTGCTGAGCGAATGATTGTTGCCCTACTTTGCCTATAGGTCTCAAAGGGCAGATCGGAACAGTTCCAAGCGTGTTTGAAAGCAGCGTGACACATGATTGTTGACCCAAGGCAGGTTTTCAACCTCAGCACTCTCCTGGTTGGATCAGTCTCTGTATTCTCAGTCCCCGGGACAGGGCCTGCTCCTGGTCAGGCCCTCAGTCAATATTAGAGTGAAAGATGGAATGAATGAATGAAGGTCATCTTCTGCCTGAGGCTGACCCCGGGCTAATGACTGTGACCGAGCTGGACACCAGATGGCTCTCCCCTTCCCCCAGTCAGTGCAGGCCCTCTCCATAGAGACCTACATGGAAACCAGATGTTGGTTTGGCAAGCACAGAGTTAGCAAGAGGAATGGTCTAGAATGAGGGTCAGCAACGATGGCCGGCTGCTTTTGGAAATCTGGTTTTCCTGGCGCCCAGCACGCCCACTCGTTTACATTCCGTCTATGGCTGCTTTCCAGCATAGTTGCAACAGAGGTCATAATGGCCCACGAAGCTGAAAATATTTGCTATCTGGCCCTGTAAGGAAAACAGTTTGCCAGCTCTGGCCTAGGAGAGATTGGGGCTGGATGTGCTTCACATTTCATTTAGACAAGGGGGAGCCTGGCTGTTAGGACTGAAAGTGGCCAAGAGTCATGGCCTCTGGTGGGCTGTTGCCTCTTTTTTTCCTGCAGTTTCATGGCCCCCTGACCCGTTTCTCTCATTTTCTCTGTCCTGGTCAGGATACTTGTATGAGTTTCCTTGGGCCACTGTAATAAATCACTACCAACTTGATGGCTTAAAACAACCGAAATTTATTCTCTCAGTTCTGGAGACCAGAATTCTGAACTCAGTTTCTCTGGGCCGAAATCAGTGTTGGCAGGGCCGTGCTGCGCTCCCTCGGAGGCTCTAAGGGAGGATCCGTTTCTGGCCTTTTCCAGCTTCTGGTGGCCACCAGCATTCCACGGCTTACAGCTACACTACTATTATCTTTGCCTCCATGGTCACATTGTCATATCACCGCCTCCTCTTCTGTGTCTGAAATCTCCCTCTCCTTCCTTCAAGGCATGTGATTACATGTAAGGCCTACCTAGATAATCTAAGCTAATCTCCCCAGCTCAAGATTCCTAACTTAATCCCACCTGCAAAGTCCCTTTCTCTACAGAAGGCAACATATTCACAGGTTCTGTGATTAGGACGCAGACATCTTTGGAAGCCATTGTTCAGCCAGCCACAGGGCTGCTTTAAGGGACAGAAATCCTCCAAGGTCCTTTGAGCTATTAAGTGTACCTTGTAGTAAGAATTCAAGGGCATCTCAGGGAGCCCCTCCACTCCCCACCCCGGACCTCATGATGTGGTACCCCAAGCCGCGTGGAGCCCAGGCATCTGCCCTGCGTATATTCTTCTCCATTGGTCCACCCTCACTGCCCACCTGCCTTCCACTCCCAGGGTTACACCTCTAGGAGTGTTCCTACCACCAGCAGAAATGGACGAGCTTTCTCCAAATTTCTGGGAGAAGGAATCGGGTTGGCTCAGCATGGGTCTACATGTACAGTAGGCAGCGGCCTGTGTGCTTGTCTGGCTGGATTGGGTGTGTGCCTGAAGTCCACAGAAGGCTCTGAGGGCCCACTTCAGTGTATCGGGGTAGCTCAAGACATAGGCTGTGGAGGCAGCAAAGACCCCAAAGTGTGCCCAGAGCTGTACCGCCTTTTTTCAGGTGACATTGCTCACCCTTGAGCTGATTTCAGTTTGTATCACTAACACTCTTGGGGGTACCCTTGACCTCACTTCATGTCCCAAGTTCCTGGGGCAGGCCTCCCTAGAGCCATTCAGTATTTATAATATGGCTTTGCACTAGCCCAGCACCCAGGCGAATGCTGGCAGCCAGCAGACTTTGTGGGTAGAACAGAAAGGGCCCCCAAACGTGATGCACAGCTGGCTGCTCTAACCGCCATCCGCCCCCTCTGCTCCCCCGGGACCTCTGCCTCCTTGTGCCGTTTGGGGCATGTGGAGCCAATCACCAGGTCCCTAGGGCAGGCTCTTTCAAACGTACCTGATAAAGTCCAGTGCACTCGGGATGGAGCAGAGAAGGGACTTTGCCGGCTGCTGCTGCCAGGAAGATGGGATTGGGGCAGCTCAGGTTCCAGGGCTCAAACTGCAGCGTCAGAAAACCCTCTCTTTCTGGCTTCCGCTTCACGTGGGTTGGCTCCTCCCCACCACACATGGGCATCCCATGTCAAACAGGGAGGGCGCAGGGCCCCAGACAGCTCTGGGGGCCCTTAGAGGGAAAATACGAGACCACTGTGTCTTCGTGTCCTGTGTCCAGGTCCAGGGCCACATGCCCCCACCAGTCTGGCCTCTCGGGACACAGCACACAGGGGTGGCGGTGGTACTCACGCAGGCCTGGGCCACCTGCCACACCAGTGAGGGTTGGAGGTGGGGGCAGTGTGCTGGTCCTAAAGATGGAGTAGAGCTGGTAAGAGAAGGCAGGAGAGGGGCAGCGATGGCAGAAATCAGTGGCGGTCATCGGTCATCTCAGAACCCTGCCTTGCGCGGACAGGCACCGTCCCAGGTGCTGAGGACAGTCATCCAGGGAATGTGCTGGCTTAGGCTATTTGGTGTCATCACTTACTTATCTGCTGGGGAGGGAGGCAGCCCTGATGTCCTTGGCAAGGCCGCCCCTTTGGCTTCCTGTTTGGAAAGCTCCGGCTCTCCCAGAGAGGCCTGTGGACAGGCTGCCCAGAGCACACGCATGTGCAGCCCAGCCCAGCAGTGTCATGTTTGCCTCTAGCTGGGAACCAGGCAGGTCGAAGCAGCTGAAAGCGTCGTTGGAGATCAAAGTGTGACTATTTCCCAGCTGCACATCTAAATTAACTGTGTTTTCCTTCAATCAATTTTGAAAGGAACCCTTACTAACCTAGTAATTTTCTCTAAATATGTTCTTTTACTGACTATACTTTATGAGCAAACTTTATCGTAAGTGGAAAACCCATGTCACTTGCCATATCGAGAAGCTAGTTGATCACCCTTTTTTTGTTCTCTTGTGTGCTGTCTCTTCAGTAATTTAGGCCAAGATATTTAGCACAAACATCTCAGCAATGGAAGACCCTGTCACTACTGCTGGCGTGCTTAAACCTGCAGTTGTAGCTTGTCTGGGGTGGGGTGTGCAGCCAGGATGCGCTGGCAGGATGACATAGGAGCAAAAGGAACCAGCTGGGCCCAGCCTGAGGCCAGCCTCCACCTGAGACCCCCTCCTGTCCCTGGCCAGGTCACCCATTCTGGTTGTTTTCCTCTCCCCCAAAGGGATGCCTTACGGCAGCCGAGAGAACTCCCTCCTCTACTCCGAGATCCCCAGGAAAGTCCGGAAAGAGGCTCTGTTGCTCCTGTCCTGGAAGCAAATGCTGGACCATTTCCAGGTGAGCTGCACCTGTCGGGCTCTGCGAGGGAGACAGGCACAGGCCTCATCATCAGGTTGCACACCATTTCCACACCTTTCCCTCAACCCCAAGGGGCCCAGCCTGCCACTCAGCTCACGCACACCCTGCAGAGAAGAGTGTCCAGCTCTGGACTCCCCTCCCCATCTGTGCTCCAGCCACAGGGTCTAGGCTTTGGATAAGAATGCGTATCAAATCATCTCTTCCTTTTAAATGCCTCTCCAAAGACTTGAATTAACTTAGGTCAGGGCCCTTTTATGAAGACTTGGCTAATAATGCCATCTAGCATTGGCTTGATTCCAGGCAGAAGATGGTGGGTGAAGGACTAGAGTGTGTTTTGCATTGGTGTATGTTTGTTTAGTTTTTTTCGACTGTAGAAGTAATATTACAATACTGGGGGGGGGGGTGACACACACTGAATTTCTCCATGCCAACACAACAGCTCTCCCTTTTGTCTGTCCCTTTTAGTCCCCAAGCCCACGAACTTGTATTCAGGTTGCTGTTGTCACAGAATGGGGATAACCTTGCTTTGGGTTCTTTTTTAAAATGTGTTTCTTGTCATTATTCTTGCGCATCTCCACATCACCCTCAGAATTCTTGAGACACCTCCGTGGTGTCCACAATAGTTTACCTGCCTGGACATCCCCAGCATCAGTCGTTTGGGTGGTCAGGTGGTCCCAAATTTGCCCTGCCCCCGCCCTGTGCAGAAAGTTTGAATGTTTGGGGTTGGGTGGGCTCAGATCGAATGCTCTTAGCAGAAAGGGGTGGTGAAGAGTGCGGGGCAGGGTGGGGGTCTGTAGGATTGGAATTGGGAACCAGGGAAGAGCATTTCATCTCCTCCGTGCTGTGGTACAGAGGACAGCCCCGTCTGTCTTGGAGACATTCTGTGGGGAAAGGGGCATAGGGAAGCCCAGAAGTGGGCCGAGAGGGGAGTTGCTTCAGGTGAGCCCCGGAAACCTGTCAGCTAGCCCCCATTGCCCCAGGGCCACTGGCCACTCTCAGGCCTCCAGGTGAGGACCCTTTTAGCCACCTGGTCAAGGGTTCTGCTCCCACTCTGCTCAGCACAATGTTCTCTCTGGTGTAGACCCAAGTCAGGTAGTCAGGTCGTGTCT
>NW_017731552.1:1379426-1407421 GCF_001890085.2 Hipposideros armiger | reverse complement strand
CCCCCCCCCGGGAATACCCGGGTCAGAGGACCTGGGCCCAAAGGTGCCAGACTTGGCACCTGTGTGACGCTGGCACCTGCCCTCCATGTGTCCCAGGCCACACCCCACCACGGGGTCTACTCTCGGGAGGAGGAGCTCCTGCGGGAGCGGAAGCGCCTAGGCGTGTTTGGCATCACCTCCTACGACTTCCACAGCGAGAGCGGCCTCTTCCTCTTCCAGGCCAGCAATAGCCTCTTCCACTGTCGGGATGGGGGCAAGAACGGCTTCATGGTGAGACCTGGTCCCTGACTGGGGGTGGGTAGCCGGGGGCCCGGGGTCCTGCCCCCTGAGCCGGGCCTCTCTGTCCCCAGGTGTCCCCCATGAAGCCACTTGAAATCAAGACCCAGTGTTCCGGGCCCCGGATGGACCCCAAAATCTGCCCTGCCGACCCCGCCTTCTTCTCCTTCATCAACAACAGCGACCTGTGGGTGGCCAACATCGAGACGGGCGAGGAGCGGCGGCTGACCTTCTGCCACAGGGGTGAGCTGGGCAGAGGGCACCAGGTCCTGGCCGGGGTGGACAGGAACCTGCACCCAGGAGTGTGGTCTGTAGGGCCGGGACTGGGCCAGCACTTCTTGGGAACGGCCATCGTAGCCAACAGTTCAGCTTCTAAAAGGTACCCTGCCCCCACTCCACTCACCCTGACCACCAGGCACCTTCCTGGACCCTGCTGACACACACTACCCTCCCATGTGGCGTTCCCCGCCAGGCACTAACTGTGCACCTCTGCTCACTCGGCCCCTCCCACCTCCACTCTTCTGTCAGACTCCCATCGGGTCAAGCTCAGATCTCTTACCTGCTCCCCAAGTTGCCCTCATGCCCCTGCACACCAGGAGTGATCTTCCCCTTCTGCAGATGTCTGCAGAGCTTTGCACCCGGCATGGCCTCAGATCGTGGATCCCCACCTGCCCGTCCTGCCCCATAGCCCCAGTGCCCCTGCTCTAAATCCGAAGGGCTCATCCAGGAGCAACTCAGGCACTTGCCATGCCCAGGGACACTTCTAGTTGTCACAGCTGGGTGAGGATGCTCCTGGGATCAAGTGGGTGGGTCAGGGATGTTGCCTAACATCCCACAGTACCCAGGAGGGCTCCACAGAGAGTGACCTGGCCCTGATGTCACCAGCGCCAAGTGGGGAGAGAAACCTGTTCTAAACTAGACTCCTCATCTTTTGCCTGCCTCTCTCCCCCTCCAGGCTTATCCAATGTCCTCGACGACCCCAAATCTGCAGGCGTGGCCACCTTTGTCATCCAGGAAGAATTTGACCGCTTCACGGGCTACTGGTGGTGTCCCACAGCCTCCTGGGAGGGTAGGCCCCTTTCCATTTTTAAAAATGCTTCTATGCACACATCTTTTAGTAAGAGAGTCACAGTTTACATGCTTTTCTGCTCTTTGCTCTTTTCACTTAAAAAACTCCTCAGCCACCTTTCTGTCGATATCTGCATCTCAGTCCATTCCAGCTGCTATAACAATACCACAGACCTGGGGTTTATAAACTGCAAAGATTTATTTCTCACAATTCTGGAGGCTGGAAGTCCAAGGTCAGGGTGCCAGCAGATTTGATATCTGGTGAGAGCCTCTTCCTGGTTCATAGCCAGTGCCTTCTCGAATTGTCCTCATCTGGCAGAAGGGGTGAGGGAGATTTCTGGGGCCTCTTCTATAAGGGCACTGATTTCACTCATAGGGGTCCACCCTCAGGACATAATCCCCTCCCCAAGGCTTCTCCATGTAATGCCATTATATCGGGGGGTAGGATTTAACGTTTGAATTCGGGAGCACACAAACATTCAGCCCATTGCAGTCAGCACACAGAGAACACTTTAATGACTATAGAGGACCCTGCAGCGTGAATGTGCCACGGTTTATTGAGCTAGTTCCACACTGACGGACACTTTAGTTGTTTCTACTATTGGGTTCTGGTTTTACTTTGGTGTTTAAACAATACTCCGGTGAGCATCTTCATACCCACGTCCTGGTGGGTGACCTTCTGGGATCCTGTCAGTGGTTCTCAGCCAGAGGCGTTTCTGCCTCCATGGAACACTCCACAATGTCTGGGGACGTCTGTGGTTGTCATAACTGAGTTGGAGCTGAAGCATTACTACTCCCAAACCACATGGTCTCAGGTCAGCCACTCAGTCCCTTGGGCCTCCGGAGCTTCACCCGTAAAGCAGGTGTGGAGCGGGCCCCACCTGCAGCAATTTTCCTGGAGACACCTTTGCTTTGTCCACAGTGAGTCTTAGGTGAGGGTACAGGAAGCAGCAAATGGGGAACCTTGTCAGCAGCCGAGGAAGGAAAGGGTTTGTCTAGGAAGGAATGGCCATGGGCTTCGTCCTATGACATCAACATTGCCAGTCACTGTGTTCCTTTCTGAGCTGTCACCACCCAGTGATTTACTTCTAAGTAGCGATCTTTACAGTAATCCTTTTTGAGCCCTGTGTTAATCAGCTTGGGCTGCTTTACGAAGTCCCACAGACTTGGTGGCTTAAACAACGGACATTTATTTTCTCATAATGCTGGAGGCTGGAAGTCCAAGATCAAGCTGTGGACAGGGCTGGTTTCTCCTGAGGCCTGTCTTTTGGGCTTGTAGATGTCTGTCTTCTCCCTGTGTCTTCACATACTCTTCCCTCTGTGCATGTCTGTGTCTTAATCTCTTCTTATAAGGACACTGGTCCTACTAGACTAGCGCCCACCTTAATGACCTCATTTTACATTAATCATCTCTTTGAAGACCCCTGTCTCCAAATACAGTCACATTTGGGGTTAGGACTTCGACATAGGAATTTGGCAGGGACATAACACAATTTAGCTCATAGAAACCCCACATGGCCACCTCCCATGCCATTTGCACTGGGAATAGCTTAGTTCTTGTCCCCATTGCACAGGTAAGGAAACCGAGGCCCTAAGAGGAGACACAACTGGCTAACTGTCTAGTAAAGGGCAGAGCCAGGGTTCTAGCCGCAAGGCTCACGCTCTTGTGTGGACCCCGCTGTGACAGAGCAGGGTCCCCCATGTGCACAGGAGGCAGTAGGACTCCTGGCACCCTCAGCAGTATCCCCTGCCCCCTCCCAGGTTCAGAAGGCCACAAGACACTGCGGATCCTATATGAGGAGGTTGATGAGTCCGAGGTAGAGGTCATTCATGTGCCCTCTCCTGCACTAGAAGAAAGGAAGACAGACTCGTACCGATACCCCCGGACAGGTGAGTGCCCAGGACAGGTGAGGGTGGCTAGGCAGTGGTCTGAGTCCTAATAGAGCAAGGTGAGGCACCGACCAGGATGCGCCTAGAGGATCCAGAGAAGCAGGCCGAGCTCAGGAACAATGGCAGGGCCACACCAAGCTCGGTGGTGAACGACTCCCTGCCTTGGGGCCCAGGAGGCAGTAAGAGTTGCGGGGAGACAGTGAAAGGTGCAGGCCCCATCCTAGGATGCGCCAGACACTTACCACCTTGTGAGAATACAGACTTGAGTTTGTCCCATTTCTCAAGAGAAGCTGGAAATCCAAACGCATCTGAGAAATCTCCCAATTCTTAAATGTCACTCGAATTATTTAAAAATACTTAGTGAGCCAAACAAAGTGTACATACAGGCCAGATACAGCCTATAATCCCCTTGTTTGTGACCTGCATGGAAGCATGTAAGAGTCATTGTTGCTAACCTGCAGGGAGCACCTACTGTGTGCCATGCTTGACAGAGCCTTCCTTACAAGGTATTTCCAGCCTCCTGCCCCCATGCAAATGGGAAAAGTCAGTCTCCCCGCCTCCCCATTTGACACCTGAGAAAACTGAGGCTCAGAGACGTTCCCTGCCTGGGGTGCTAGAGCCATGAAGGCCAGAATTGAGATTTGTCATAGCAATAACTGGAGCCTGAACCAACCCCACCTCCGGAAGCATGTCTTGGTTGTCTATATGCCTCCTAGTGGCTCAGGGCCATGACTGCCATGTGGGCTGTGTGCCACCTTTCTTCATAGGTGGTTTTATGCATGTGTCCCATCTTCTCGGCCAGATTTTAAGCTCTCCACAGGCAGGCAGGTGTCTTCCTCATGTCTGTGTCCCCCACGACCTCCCCATCAGCACAGGGTCTGACCTGTGTTTTTAAACCATAAAGAGGTTGTCACGTCACTGTCTGGAATGAGGTCCGGGCCCAAAGTCAGAAAGTCCTGCCCAAGGACTTTGTGCCTGGACCAGAGAGGGTGCCATGCCCACGGAGCGACCTTTGGACATCCTTCCTCCCTCTCCACCCCCCACACTGCCTGTGTCACCTTTCTGTGGGCGTCACCCTGTACCCTCGGCCTGCTCTCAGCCCACTTGGGCGACACCTGCTGGGCTTACCTTGCTTTTATTTCTGTAGGCAGCAAGAATCCCAAGATCGCCTTGAAGCTGGCCGAGTTTCAGACTGACAATCAGGGCAAGGTAAGAGGGGCCAGTGTACCCCGAGAAGCTTCCGGATGAGAACAGTTGCTGGGGTATGTGTTGGAAGTGGGTAGATAGTTGGACAATATCAGCAAGCTGCTCGTCACCTTCCCGGGGGCAGGTGCTCCCCTTGGCCAGCTGAACCTGAAAAGGCATTGCCCGGAGCCCCAGCTTCCAGGCCGAGGCCTGCTGCCCCCTATCACTGCAATTCACTCTGAAATGACAAGAGGTCCCCATCACTCAGAGTTGTTGCTCAGGTCCCTGTAGCCAAGAGGGCAAGAGAGGCTGTGGCTGAGAAGGGCTGTAGGGACGGAGACACCAGGTGTCAAAAGGAAACACTCTACATGTCAGAGGTTAGAGCTCAGATAAGCCGAGAAAGCCCTTACATATTTTTAAAACGTGAGATAAAATACGCTTCGTTTTGTAGTTTGGGGTCGGTTTTTGTTTGGGGCACAATTAGGCCCTAACCAGATCCCTTCTCCACTCTTGACCAGAATATTCTAGCAGATGTGACATGGATCTGCCCTAAGTGGCTTTGTTTTAAACAGTCCCTGGCCCTGCAGGCAGTAGTGTGGGTTATGCCAACGGAGCAGGCAGCCAGGGGACGGGGTGGTGCCCGCTGGAGTGTGGGATGTGCTAAGGCCTTACCTGCCTCTCTCCCCTTGACCCTCCTGGGGAGATGCCGTGCCAGCTCAGTTTAGGCTCCAGGAAGCTGTGGAGTCCAGAGGCTGTCTTGCCGAAGGCCACCTCACTCTCCATTGACAGCCTGTACCAGAATCCCTGGTTTTCAGCCACCAGGCTGTCATGACAAAGCGTCACAGACTGGGCGGCTTAAACAGCAGAGTTTTATTGTCTCCCAGTTCTGGAGGCTCCAAGTCCAAAATCAAGGTGTTGGAGGGCCAGTCCCTCTGAGGCCGTGAGGAAGGATGTATTCCAGGCCTCTGTCCTAGGCTTGGAGACGGCCGCCTTCTCCCCGTGTCTCGTCACAAGATGCTCTCTGCCTGTGTGAGGCATGTGTCCACATTTCCTCTTTTTATAAGGACACCAGTCCTGTTGGATTGGTGCCACCCTACTCCTATGTGACTTCATCTTAACTCATTACACCTGCAGCCGCTCTCTTTCCAAATCAGGCCCCATTCTGAGGTACCAGGGGCGAGGACTTCAACATATGGATTTGGAGGAATTCAGTGTACCCCTAACCATGGCTCATGGGTAACATGTGGTCAGGCAGGAGTGTGACCCGAGTCTGTCTTCCCTCTAGATCATCTTGACCCAAGAGAAGGAGCTGGTGCAGCCCTTCAGCACACTCTTCCCGAAGGTGGAATACATCGCCAGGGCTGGGTGGACCCAGGACGGCAAGTAGTGAGTGTCTCTGATGGCATCCAAGTCATTCACATTTAGGACCCTGGGTGGACCACTAGCCCCCCGTCATAAGAAACAGGATTTGTCAAAAGAAGGTTTCCCTTTTCACTCACTTCTTAGCCCTTCTGCTCACATCAGGGACAAACATCTCTAAACTCGGACCCTAAACCACAGCCGAGGGCTAAATCCTCACCACCACCTGTTTTTGTGAGGCCAAGAATGGTTTTTACGTTTTTAAATGCTTAAGGGGAAAAAAATCCAAAGAACAGTATTAGCTCAGCACACTGAAAAATGATACGAAATCCACATTTCAGGGTGTGTAAATAAAGTTTTATTATGACAGGGCCACGCTCATTTACAGACTGGCCATGTTCTTGTTACAGCAGCAGAGTTGAATAGTAGGGAAGGACGCTGTGAAGCCCACAGAGCTGAAATATTGCCCTGCTGGCCCCTTTACACAAAGGATGCACTTCCCCTGCTCAGAACACTTGCTGGGCCCCCTTCATAACAGAGACAGCTGGACACAGGCCCAGCGCCTGGGCCGGCCACGGGCTCTCACCAGAATCTCATATCCCTGCGATGTTCTGTGATTTGGTTTTAGCTGCTCCCTGTTTATGTTGAGATGTTGCTTTTCCACTTACAATCCTCACTGGTCCCCATTTAAAATACATTTAAGTTAAAAAGTTGTCCAGTTACACACAGTATGAAATCAAGGATTGCATGGGTGAGGATGTGGCAGAAATTCCCGAGTTTTCCAAACCCTGCTCTAAGATTTTTTTTGTTCTCACTTTTCTTCTAATGCTGCTCTAAAATTTAATGATGAAAGACGTTTCCAGAAGTTGGGTTACAGAGTTCTGTCAGCCCTCCTGTCTTCCCCTGAGCATGCATGCCAGCCAGGAAACCTTTGTGTGTTGTGGGGTTACTTGGTCAGGTGCCGGTGAGATCGGCAAAGAGGGGTGTTAGCAGCTTTCTCCTGCTGGCCCTGAGCCCCCGGCTTCTCGTGCCCCCTCTCCCAGTGCCTGGGCCATGCTGCTGGACCGGCCCCAGCAGCGGCTACAGCTCGTGCTCCTGCCCCCGGCCCTGTTCATCCCCACCACTGAGAACGAGGAGCAGCGGGTGGCCTTCGCCAGAGCCGTGCCCAGGAACATTCAGCCGTACGTGGTGTACGAGGAGGTCACCGACGTGTGGATCAACGTAAGGGTGGGGACATCCCGGTGTGCACCCCGAGTCCCACGATGGGCTGAGTTGGCCCCTGTGTGGAGAAGCAAACTCAGACCTCCCCCTGGCCAGGGAAGGAGAGTCCATGGGGACTGACTGGGGTTGGCCTCCATGGAGCCCGAGCTGTCAGGGCCTCACCTTCCTCAGCAGGGCACACCCCCACCTCCTGACGTCTTCTCTCTTCTGCCCGGACAGGTTCATGACATCTTCTATCCCTTCCCCCAGTCAGAGGGAGAGGAGGAGCTCTGCTTCATCCGCGCCAACGAATGCAAGACTGGCTTCTGCCACTTGTACAAGGTCACTGCCATGTTAAAGCCCAGCGGCTACGACTGGGACGAGCCCTTCAGCCCCAGTGAAGGTGAGCAAAGCCTGACGAGCACCATTGCTCTTTGAGGCAGCTGTCTGTAGTTCGGTACAGTTTGTTCTCTGATCCTGCCCTGTGTTTGAACTGGCCACAAGGGAGGGGGCAAATGAGTAAGATGCCAGCCTTTTCTCCACATCCTTCACAGCCTGGTGAGGGTTATAATCAGCTATGCGTTCATTCAATCAAAGGTAGTTATTGAGCACCTACCACGTGTTAGGCCCTTCTCATACCAGGGGTCCACAGACTACAGCCACAGGTCAATTCTGGCCAACTGCCTGTTTCTGTAAATAAAGTTTTATTGGCACATGGTCAGGCCCATTCATTTACCTGTCATCTGTGGCTGCTTTCATGCCACAATGGCAGAGTTGAGTAGTAATCCAAAAACAATGAAAGATGCTGTCCTGGGAGTGATGAGCATGAGAAAGGAAATGCAGTGGGATGAGAGGTTAGAGAGCGAGGGGCTTTCTTTCTAAAACAGGAGGTCAGGAAGACATCACTGGGTCATGTGCCATGGAACAGAGACCTGGAGGACATGGTGGAGGAGGTGGAGGCAGCCACACAGAGCGCTCCAGGCCACAGGAGCAGCCTGTGCAAAGGTCCTGGGGCAGGACTGTGCCTGGTGTGTTGGAGGAACAGTGAGGAGGCCCTTGTGGCTGGAGCAGAGTGAACGAGGGGGAGAGAAGGAGGAGGTGAGGGCAGGGAGGGGACAGAGGCAGATCATGCAGGGCCTTGTGGGACACAGGGGGACTTGGGCTTTTATCATTGATCTGTACCAGTTTAAAGTGATTCCTGTTGCTATGTGGAGCATAGCCTGAGGGACGAGGAGAGGGGACAGGGACTGGGGTCCGGCAGTGGGGCTAGGCCGACCCACGTGATTGGATTCTGGATGCATTTTGACTGCCGAGCCAACACAGTTTGTTGGTGGATTTTGGATTTGGGGTCAGAGAGAGAGAGAGGAAGGCACGGATACCTTGAAGAGTTTTAGAGGTCCAGTCTGAGACAGAAAGACTCTAAGAGGGACAGTTTTAGGAGCGAAAAATCCTGAGCTGGGTTTTGGACATGTTCAAGGTGAAGTGCCCAATAGTGGGAATGCTGAGTGGGCAGGTTCCCGTGCTCAGGGGAGCAGAATGGATTCGCAGTGGGAGTGTGGTCGTCCTTGCACTTGGATGGCATCTCAACTTCAGGACAGGATGGAGCAGCAAAGGGCCGAGCTTAGGTAGGGAAGTGGTATGGTATGGGAGCCAAGCCAGGGCCCTTCAGGATTGGAGCAGGGTCCCCCATGGGCACTGCTGACATCAGGGCCAGGTCATTTTCTGGGGTAGGGGGCGTCCTGGGCACTGTGAGGAGTTTAGCAGCATCCCTGGCCCCACCCACTTAGTGCCAGGAGAACCCTTTCCCCAGTCTTGACAATCATAGATGTCCCCAGACATTATTCAGTGTCCCCTGGTTCATAGTTGCCCCAGGATCGCCCTACAGGTTAGAGGTAGAGCCCACAAATGAGCCTGAGGCAGCCACCAGCACAGGGGACAAAGACCTGAGTGAGAGCATGGCTAGGATGCCAGGAACCAAGGGGAGCCTGAGGGTCAGGAACAAACGAAGCCACAAGCTATAAGGGGTCGAGTAAGACAGGGACTGAAGAGTGACCGCTGTCTCGGCATTGTCACTCGAAATGCAGCTGTCACAGGCCAGCTGAATCATCTCCAAGGAGTATTTTCTTTGGCTTGTTGGTGTTTTTGCTTTTTGATTTGTCTGTTAACTTAATGGCCACCCCCACCTAGCATTGGGAGATGTCACTTGGAAAGTCCTTATTTCTGCCTCTTGTAATGGGCTGGCTGAGAGCTGGCATTTTGCCTGGTGGCTGTTGAGTGGAGCTCGCCATAGGTGCCTTTCAGGGGACCTGCTTTTGAGGTGGACACACCTGGTTTCCCATCTGCCCTGTGCAGGGATCCCTAACTGTGTCCCCAGCTCTCACTTTCTGTCACATGGCTCATGCCTGCTTGATGGCAACTGGGTATTTGAGAAAGCATGACGTCACTTGCTTTGGATCAGAAGGAATGAGTTTCTTAAAGGCAACATCGGGGTGTCCCGGTGAGGTAGGATGGGGTCAGGAGACTGGAGGGATGCATGAGGAGAGCGACAGTGATGGTGCTGGCAGGAAGAGTGTGCCCATGTGACAAGGTGGCTTTTGTAGAGGATAGTCCTGCTAGAGAGGCCCCTACAGGTGTGGTCAGTGGGACTCTGAGCCGAGAGAGTCATGGGCCTGAATCTGGATGGCCAGGGAAACTCAGAGAGCGAAAGCGGGTCAAGGTTCAGAGAGGGTTGGAGCGAGGCAGGGGGACCAGCCAATGGAGCCATCGCCCAGGCCTCAGCAGGGGGACTCGTGGAGACCTGGAGAATTGAGGAGGGGAGCCAGCCTAGGATGCACAGGCTGTAAACTAGCACTTGGCAAGTTGATGGGGGCCGACCTGGAATGTGTGGGCTCTGGTAAGTTTGCTGTGGTGGAATTTGATCTCAGTGCTTTGAGTCCCCATCAGCTTCGCAGAGCCCCCTTTACCTGCTTTCCTTTCCTTACTTCCAGATGAATTTAAGTGCCCCATCAAGGAGGAGATTGCGCTGACCAGCGGTGAATGGGAGGTTTTGGCCAGGCACGGCTCCAAGGTACCAGAGTTTCCATACACACGTGTATATGCACATGTGCACAGACACACATGCGCTCCGGTCCCCCTCCAGACCCCATGCTGTGGTGCCGCCCCCCCCGTCTGGCCACTCCTCCGCCCTGCTCTGCTCTGTCCACAGCTCCAGCATGCCCAGGGCCACAGGGACTGCGGTTTTGACCATCTGGACACACTCTGGGTCCAGGCAGGATACAGGGGCTGTTCTGAACCCCCATTGTTGGATCCCAGTGGGTGGGGCCTGGACCATTCCAGGGTCGTCTTCATCAGTTAACCTGCTCCTTGAAACCACTTGTACCTGGGAGAGCAGTTTGTGGGACACTCAGGGTGCCTACTGTGGGATCATCCCGCAGCTACCGACCAGGGCCCACCCCCATGCCTGCCCCCAGGAGGTTTGGGAACAAAGGAAGCAGCCTCGGAGGAGGCAGCATACCTTCCACTGCCCCAAACGCACCATCATAAAAACATGGCAAGACTTTGGCTCTGACCACAGTGTCTTCACTGAGCACCAGGTCTACACAATTCCAGATTTTACAGAGGGCCCCCTTAATCATACTTCCTGGCTCCCTACGTCACACCAGCATGAATGCCTCCTGGACCAAAGGCAGACAGAGATGTTAGCACTCACATATGCATCAAGCACGATTCATATGGTGAGAAATAGCGGGCAGTAAACCCTGAGCAGTGACACCGGTAGGTCCGGGCTCCATGGACAACCGTGCTAATTACAGTTAACCACACCTGGTGGAATGCCCTGTCACCAACTTGTAAAGACTTCACTACAAATTGTTGGGAGAGAAGCAAGTTATAAAACCGTGGAGCTCAGTCGCGATTCTGTCTGATTTCACATTCGCAATTTGATGTGTGAGGTGAGGGGGCGTTAGGCACCCAAGAGTCAAAGGGCAGTCGCCTGCTCACAGTGGCTCTGCTGTGGTGCAGCTGGTCTTGCTAGAGGTGCCCCCCGGCTCATAGTCCAGCCCTGACCCTCATTAGCCTGGGAAACTGAGACTCCATTTCCTCATCTGTGAAATGGTGCCATCCAGTAGCTCTGATTCTTTCATCTTGACGGGCAGCTTCTCCCCCTTGGCACTGCTGACATAAGGGCCGGGTCACTCTCTGTGGGGGCTTCCTGGGCACTGTGGGGGGTTGAGCAGCATCCCTCGGCCCTACTCACTCGATGCCAGGAGCACCCCCAGTCGTGACAAACACAGATGTCCCCAGACATGGCCAGGTGTCCCCTGGAAGCAGAATCTCCCTGAGTGAGGACCCTGCTTTAAAGTAATTTGAAGCCCTTGGCTTACACGGCATCTGGCATACAAGCCTGTATTACTTACTACCTTTCTCTATCTCTGAACATTTTACTGTTGGCATGTCTTATCTTTTTACCCAGAAATTAAAGAAACAAAAGAAGCAGCAGCACTTAAAAATTTTTTTAAAGGGAAAGTGACCTTCTAACGTCCCCATCTGAGGCAGTGTGTTTCCAGCCTGTTTCAGCACTGCTTCCCCCACCCTACCCCACCCCCTGCCCCGGAAGGCCATGGCCTCGATGGGTCCCAACACCTAGAGAGCGAGCGTCTCCTTTCCCATTTCTGCTCCTTTTCACATTGTCCTTGTGACAAAACTGGTGGCTCATAACTCCGTGTGGCTTGGGGTCTTCCAATGACATCCTCTATTTCTGGGAAACCTGCATTTATTGAAAAAGTACAGTAATGAGTACATCAGTGCTTGTTGTAATAACTGAATCGTTCTAGATAAGATTCAGGTCAGAATCCCCTTCAGTCCTTACCTCAAACCCTGTAGCCTCTTCCCTTCCTCGGAGGAGACCGCAGAGGGAAATCACTGCAGACCTTTCCTATTTGCACGTGTCATTTTAGGGGATTTGTAAAGGCTTTTAGAAAATACAGTTTTTTGTGGTCACAGAATTACACCATGATTATGAGATCAATCCCACCTCTTTGGACATTCAAGTTGTCACCTTTCTTTAGCCCTAAGAGCACTTTAAGCATCTTTGTCCCTCCATTTTGAAGGCCCCTCCCAGGTGAAGTCCTCAGGAATAATTCCCAAAGGGCATAATTGCCAGGTCAGAGGACACACTGTTGCCCGGTTGGCACCAGAAAGGCAGTACTTATTCCCAGCTCCAGACCAGGGTTCTTTCCTCCTGAGGGCATCACCTAAGAACCACACAGGACCTAATGAGGGTTCCCCAGCAAACCTGTGCGGCAGGGAGTGCCACCTCTTAACCCCACCCATCTAGGTGAGGGGTGGGCTGACCCCATTGGGACCAGGGCCTGGGTCTGGCAGGCCCTTGGGCCCAGGACAGCCCC
Source organism: Hipposideros armiger (assembly GCF_001890085.2). Classification (NCBI taxonomy): domain Eukaryota; kingdom Metazoa; phylum Chordata; class Mammalia; order Chiroptera; family Hipposideridae; genus Hipposideros; species Hipposideros armiger. Next base: position 1,395,038 of record NW_017731552.1, on the reverse strand, counting down.
TCCCTCAGCCTCTGTCCAAGGTATTGGGCCCTCATCTCTCACCGACTACTCTGGGCACACCTGGAGGAGCTGTCCGGGATTCTGATTCCAAGTCACCTCAGGACGTGTGGTTAGCCCAATAGATTGGGGTCTGTTCCTGCCTCACGGGGTCCGAGAAGTACGTGTCTCCCAAACATTTCTCCAGTCACCTACGGGGAGAATGGTTCTCTTGACCGCAGAATGCTGGGCCTTCCCTGTGGGGGCAGGGAGAGGTGCAGGGGCCGTGGGAAGGCAGGCACAGGAAGCTTGCGGCAGCTTCACAAGGAGCACCTGTGCCCCCATAGATCTGGGTCAATGAGGAGACGAAGCTGGTGTATTTCCAAGGCACGAAGGACACGCCCCTGGAACACCATCTTTACGTGGTCAGCTACGAGTCAGCTGGTGAGATTGTGCGCCTCACCACACCCGGCTTCTCCCACAGCTGCTCCATGAGCCAGGTGGGTACTCCCCCAATCCCTAATGTGCCCAGCGGCATTGTTCCTGCACCTACCTTTAGCCTCTCAGAACATTCTAGAGCATTAAGCAACAGCTGACCACCAGGCCACTGCCCGTCCAGGGAAAGCCCTTGGTAGCAGTTTGCTGACTGTAGAACCAGTGAGATGCGTGGGCTGTGGCATCAGAAGGTTCTGGTTCTGAGTACCTGGGGCCCCTGGCCAGGGGACAGATTCCTCTTGGCCTCAGTTTACTTGTCTGCAAAATGGGGGTGATGTTAATAACAGCCACCCCACATGGGTGGAGTTTTGAGGTTTAAATGAGCAAGCCCATGGGGTAAAGATGGTAAATATTCAGTGAAGGTTAGTGTTTGATGAGGCAAAGGGCGCAGAAGTGGAGGGGGGAGGGGAGAGGTACTCAGTGTCCCCATCTTCCCGCAGAATTTCGACATGTTTATCAGCCACTACAGCAGTGTGGGCACGCCACCCTGTGTGCACGTCTACAAGCTGAGCGGCCCCGACGACGACCCTCTGCACAAGCAGCCGCGGTTCTGGGCCAGCATGATGGAGTCGGCCAGTGAGTAGTCCCAGACCCCTAGGACATTGAACTTGGGAGCCACAGCTTGCCCGTCTGTAAAATGGAATGTGGCCCTGTTAAGTAATGCTGGTGAGAGGGGTTGACCTGGCATGTGTAAGGCAGGGCCAGCCTGGAGCCCTGCCTGCTCAGCACCCCCAGCACCCAGGCCCCTCCTGGGAGCCCCGAGAGCTCATCATTGAGCATGACCACTGGCCCCGACTGTCTGTGGGCCCAGCCACCTGGGACTGTCTCTCATTTCTGCACTGCGGTTAAGGACTGCACCACACAAAGCAGACTCTGTTCAGGAGCCAACTCTGCCAGACACAGGGGGCCCTGTAGGGGACATCCTTGTCCTCGGGGCTGCTATCTCCAGGAGCACAGAGCAGATACTCTGGAGCCTTTGTGGAAGGAGGTGGGGGAGCGGGGGTCAGTCCCAAGTAGGGCCTTGGGGAACAGGAGGCAGGTTGTCAGTTTGTCCAGGAGCCTGGAGGGTGGCCTGGACTCTGGTGGGGTGACCCGGGTTCTAATTCAGAACCATAGGCAAGTCACCTGTCTTGTTAAAATGTTCCTTAATCTACAAAATGGTATAGTGGCCGTTAGTAGAATGAATGAAAATCAAACCCTCATTCCAGTGCTTTGCACACAGGAATCGATCCCTGAAAGGGAAACCCTTCCCTGACCCCAGCCCTGCCACTTGCTAGATTTCCAGATGTTCTAGGAAATAAGTCCTGGCATTTGTAGAGTGTTTCATGGGCTATAAAAAAAGCATCTTGTTACATCATCACCCCCTGGAACCTAAATAGATAAAAGTCCTCTCCACCCAATAGCTCAGGCCCTGACTCCCCACATCACATGGGACGTGTTGGAGTAGTACCCTGGGCCCTGGTTTTATAGACAAGGAAGTGTCCTGAAGCCCAGCCCTGGGTTTAAGGCAGATGGACTAGGGCACCATTTCCTGAAAATGCTGATTGTGCTGTGTTTACAGGTCACCTCTATGAACAGTTAGCAAACTACAGCCCTTGGGCCAAATCCCGACATGCCCTGTATTTATGCATCATCTGTGGCTGCCTTAGTGCCCCAACCGCAAAGCTGAGTTGTTACTGCAGAGACACAGGATGTCTCCTTGGCACTTAAAGCCAAAAAATACTCTGCAGCCCTTTCCAGAAAACATTTGACAACCCGTGACCTACATTATAACTTATTTAACTTTTAAATCCACACTGTTTGCCTGAATAAACATATCTTAGAGAAAACTTCTCACCATCATCATTGGAACACCAGTGTTGTTTTGCAAAAATGAAGGTAACTAGAAATCAGAGAGAAGCAGACCATGAAAATGGCTGTTAGACAAATCCCAGGACTGTTGTCACCTCCATGGGGCATCAGCCAGCATTGGGCTGCTGGAGCTGGTTCCAGCCAGGCTGTGGCCTGGCGAGTGCATACCCACAGGGAGCAGGTCACTTCCTGCCCTCAGATTCTGATTTAAACCTTCGGGAAGTACAGGATGGGGTGCCTCTGATCCGCCCTTTGCGGCTGGGGGCCAAGCAGTGGAGTGTGGGTGTCGGCTGGCTGTTGGCTCCCACCCAAATAGCCACGGCCACTGTCTCCGCAGGCTGTCCCTCAGATTACGTGCCCCCGGAAATCTTTCACTTCCACACACGGTCAGATGTGCGCCTCTATGGCATGATCTACAAGCCACATGCCGTGCAGCCAGGGAAGAAGCACCCCACGGTCCTCTTTGTGTATGGAGGCCCCCAGGTAGGTGCCGGCCCTGCTCCCCACATGGGACCCTCCCTCCATGCCAGGATTCGGATGTCCCACCCCATCTGCACTGACGACACAGGGCTCCAGGCCCTTCATGCTTCTGCCTCTAGGTGTCTGCACACCTTTCCTCCTGGATGACCACCCCCTCCCCCTTTACCTGCTCGTGCTACCTTGTCCCTCTGGGAAGCCCCACTGACCCCCATGTGTTCATCTGGTCTACCTGCCTAGCAGTGACCCACTCTCACCCCTGGACACCAGCATGGGGACAGAGGTAGCCATGAACCCTAGGCCCCGTTCTCTGAGAAGGGGGCAGGCCAGCAGATTTGGCTGGCAGATTGGCAGGTGGGTCCATCTAAGACAATGGTTCTCACTCGTGTTGTTCTGTCCCCCAGGGTACACTACGTGATGTCTAGAGACATCTGTATTTGTCACAGCTGGGGTGGGGGAATGCTCCTGGCGTTGAGTTGGTGGAGGCCGGGTATATTGTCATCACCCTCCAGTGCCCAAGAGCCCCCCCTCCCCTCCATACACACACAGAATAAGGCCTTGAATATTAACAGTGCCACAGTGAGGAGCTGGTTCAAGTCAAGTTCCTGAAAGAGCAACTGCCGCTGCCACCAGCCCACCACCCTCCCCCACCAGTTTTTATGTCTTTTTCTTTAGAGATAATTGAACAGTAGAAAAGAGGTAAAACATGGCTGAAGAAATACGGGAGGATTCCGGGCAGGGCCCAGCTGAGAAGGGAGTGTGATTGGGGCCTTCCTCTCTGTAACATGTTCCAGGCACAAGGCATGGTGCAGCGTGGGCCCCCGTCTCACCTTCCACTCCCCGCATCCAGAACCCTTCCAGGCCATCCATAGCCTTCACAATAAAGTACAGGCTCTTTGGTTAGGCTGTAAGACCCCTGGCTCTGTCCCACTGGCATCTGACCCGTTTTGCCCATCCTTCCTGGCATCTCATGCTGGATTGCTCACCACTCACCCAAAGCCCCATGTCCTCTCTCCACCTTTCTCCCACAGGTGCAGTTGGTGAATAACTCTTTCAAAGGAATCAAGTATTTGCGGCTCAACACACTGGCGTCCCTGGGCTATGCTGTGGTTGTAATTGATGGCAGGGGCTCATGTCAGCGGGGACTTCGGTTCGAAGGGGCCCTGAAAAACCGAATGGTAATTTCTCTTCCCAGCCTCTCTAGGCCTTTCCTGTGTGGTGAAGGGAGATCTGGGGTGTGTTGGCCCTGAGGCATTTCCCTCAAGGAACACCCTAGCCAAGATGCCAGGTGCATTTGGGGTGGCCTTTCGGAACCAAAAGGAACATCTGCTTTGCTGCTCAGCTCTGAGCTTTGCCCTATGGGGAGACAGGTGTACCCACCTGGTGCCTGAGACCCAGACACAGCCAGACATGTCATTATAGGCCCAGTCAGCAGGAAGCGCCAAGGGCTGGCCTAGCCAGGGACTGGTAGCTGTAGAAGTGGTGCTAATGGTGATGATGGTGGTGGTGATGGTGGTGATGGTAATTGAGATTGTGATGATGGTGAGATTGATGATGCTATTGCTGATGGTGGTGATAATAGTTGTATTGATGGTGATGGTGGTGGTGATGGTGATGATGTTGGTGATGGAGATGGTGATGAAGGTGAGACATGATGGTAATGACGCTGCTGCTGATGGTGGTCATGGTGGTGGTGACGATGATAGTGGTTGTGGTGGTGGCAATGATGATGGTGATGATGATACCAGCTGTTTATTGAGCCTTAGTAGGTGCTGGGCCCCTGAGTGTAGGACACTCACCATTTTGTGTCATCCTTACACCCGCTGTAAAATGGGTCCTATTCAAGTTAACATGCTCATTTTTGGGATATGAAGACTGAGGCCCAAAGAGGGGATGTGACTTTCTCAGAGTCACTCAGCCAGGAGGTAGCAGGGCAGGGTTGGTGCCAGGCCTGTCTAACCACCACCCCAGAAAGCAGGCCAGATGTGAACAGGGCCTTGAGAAAGGAGTATCTTCCAGAAAGCTGCTATGATCCAAGAGGGAGAGGGCTCCCCGAAAGGGACAGAAGTGAGATAGCAGTGCACACACCCGGGAAGAGGCCACTGAGAAGTGCCCGGCCTCGTCCTCCAGGGCCAGGTAGAGATCGAGGACCAGGTGGAGGGCCTGCAGTTCGTGGCTGAGAAGTATGGCTTCATCGACCTGAGCCGGGTGGCCATCCATGGCTGGTCCTACGGAGGCTTCCTCTCGCTCATGGGGCTGATCCATAAGCCCCAAGTGTTCAAGGTGGGTCCTGCCCCCACCCCTGCCCTCCTCTCTGCTGTCTCCTGCCCGTGCCCCTTGGAGCCCGCCCCCCTAAGGGAGGCACCTCGGCAGGGGCCTTGCCACGTGGCTGTTTCTCCCCGCAGCAGCCCCACGGGGCCGAGCCCCCCTCCTCATTGCCCGCCACTGCTGACCCCAAGACGGCATCCGGCTGCACAAAACCCCGCCAGCAGCTCTCTGTGGGAGGCTGAGCCTGGGACCCCCGGCCTCGGATGGGCAGAGGTGGGGCATGGTGTGAAGAGCGTCGGGGGAGGGGCCCCCAGGCCGGCAGCACTGTCCGGGCACCGCGGGGCGGCGATGAGGAGGAGGAGGCAGGAAGGCAGTGGGACCAGGGAGGGGCCGATCCCGGCCTGAACACACCCATTCAGCTCACCCGCCCTCCCTCAACAGCGCACAGTCCACGGGGACACACGGTCTGAGGGCCCCTCCCTGCCAGCCCCCGTGTGCATGCCTGCTCCTCATGTCCTCTGGGGAGGCCCGGGACAGCCGGCCGAGTGCAGGCGCCTGGGAACTGACCCATGTGCGTGTATCTCTCTTTTCTTTCTCTCTCTCTCTGCCCCGTCCATCCACTGTGGCCCTCAGGTGGCCATCGCAGGTGCCCCAGTCACAGTCTGGATGGCCTACGACACAGGATACACAGAACGTTACATGGATGTCCCAGAGAACAACCAGCTTGGCTACGATGCGGGTTCCGTGGCCCTGCATGTGGAGAAGCTGCCCAATGAGTAAGGCCCCACGTTCCCTGGAAGTGCAGAGCCACTGAGGCCTTCCCACTCCTGACACTGTGCTCCTGTGGCTTCCGCTCCTTCTCTCTGCTTGAGCCTTAAATCCCTCCCGTGGCCCTCTCCTTCCTGCTCCTCATAGGAAGTGGGCACCTGGGCGCTGTGGGAGGGAGGCCCCCAGCCCTGCTTTCAGAAAGATGGAAGGAAAGTTCTAGATTTGCACCATTGCATATGAGGGCTACCCTCACCTCCTGAGCACACGGCCCGCCTGGGCTTATCAGTCAGTCTTGAACCTGAGCAGCCCTGACTTGTGGGTTTTGACACTTTGTGGTTCAGTACCCAGGTCCATGTGGTTATAATATCCGGGTCCGTCAGACCAGCTCAGTGTCCCATGTCACGCTTTCAGCATTAGCAACTGATCCTCTGACTGAAAGAAAACAGTGTTGCCACTTCCTGCTCTGGCTCTGTCTGAGTGCATGCCCGGGTCCCATGACTTTTGTGGGGAGTCCCCATCATAGGCTGACCCCGCCTGGGTCCCACTCCCAGCAAGGCTGCTCTCTCTTTGGTTTAGAGTGTGGCCTGGGCTTCCTGGGGATGTCTGTGTGCCGCCAAGCTTGGAACCCCTGCTCTAGACCTGTGTCATCCAGTATAGAAGCCACCGGCCACACGTGGCCACTTGAATTTAAGTTCACATTCGCTCACATCCAGTGAAATAATAAATCCATCGAGACAGATACAGTATGATGGTTGCCAGGTGATGGGGGTGACTGCTGTTGGGCACTCCTTTGGGGTGATGGAATATTCTGGAACTAGATAGAGGTTATGGTTTGCACAACCTTGTGAACGTACCAAATGCCCATGAATCGTTCACTTTAAAACCAGATAATTTTAGGGCCGGCCGAGTGGCTCAGTTGGTTAAGAGCTCGCTCAAGAGTTTGAGCTCTGAGCAACAGCAGTTCGATTCCCGGCCTGAGCTGAGCATGTGTGGAGGTGCTCAGCTTTAAAAAAAAAAAAAAAAGATTAAAACCAGATAATTTTAGGCTATGTGAATTTTGCCTCAATAAATTATTTTTTTAAACCGAAGTGTTAAAAAATATAGTTTCTTGTCCACCCTTGCCCCATTTCAAGTGCTTAGTAGCCACATGTGGTGATGATGGTGATGATAGTGACTGTGTTGGATCGGGCAGGTCTAGAATATTCCGTCATCCCAGAGTGCCTCAGAGTGGCAGTGTTCTAGAAGCTTCCCTGTAGCTTAGGGCTTTGTATCCACAGCTACACACACACCCGTCTCCCCTCCTTGACTAGAAGGAAATGAGGGGGTCTCCCTGACTCACCAGTCACGCGCCCCTGCTTTCCGTTCCACCACTGTCGCTTCCATCCTCACTTACCCGGGGCTGGGGAGGGCCTCTGGGATGAACTGCCTCAGGGTGGGAGAAGAGGGTCCCCCACCTCAGACCCTCACCTACCTTGTCTTCCAGGCCCAACCGCCTGCTCATCCTGCATGGCTTCCTGGATGAGAACGTGCATTTTTTCCACACAAACTTCCTCGTTTCCCAACTGATCCGAGCAGGAAAACCTTACCAGCTTCAGGTGGGTGGCTCCTGGACACTTCCGGGTCCCTCTCAGGAGCAAGCAGGGTGGGCAGCAGCGATCAGGGCGGCGTCACTTCCCAATGCACTTGCTACCTGTCGCAGATCATCTGTGGTCACCCTGCACTGCCAGCCTCTACCCCGGCCCTGGGCTCCCTGAGTCCTCACATTCATTCGTCCTTTATTCAGCAATCATGCATTGACGGCTCCCCGTCCACACTGCCCTCAGTGCTGGAAACAGCAAGGGAACACGGACAAACCTACCACAGCCCAGGGTCTGGTAGAAAGAGGTCGTTGCTACCAAAATTATCACACAAGCATTATGTTTTATTTTAAACCAAGAAACTTGCTTTGGAGAAACCGTCCAGGATGCTGAAAGCATCTAGGTGGGATGTTACCTTGACAGAGGTGTCAGAGAAGAATTCACAGAGGAGGTGACATTTAAGGATGCTAAAGAGTGAGTTGGGGAGTCAGGCAGGCCAGGAAGGGGTGTGTGTGTGGAGGATACCAGACACAGGAAACTAGCCGGAGGGAGCAGCCTTGGGACAGGAGACCCGGGTGGTTGGGGGAGTAACCTGGAGAGGAGCTGAGGACCAGGGCAGGGCAACTAGCTGGGGCCTCAGGTAAGGGGTGGGGCAATGGGAGGGGCCTTGGTAGGCGGTTAGACTTTGGCATTAAGGGGATGGGTCTTGGATGAGGGGCAGAGCCTTGACTGGATTTTGTTCTAAGGGTGAGGAGACATGTCCAGGCCTGGGAACAGGACTGTGACCACTCTGCTTGTCATGTGACCAGCATCCCTCTGGCTGCCCTGTAGACAGGGGCCAGTGAAACATAAGCCATAGTCAGTTGTGGCAGGAAAATGGGAAGCAAGAGGCCTGGTGGATTCTGGAGGAAAGAGGGACAGAGTTTATCACATGCTACCACCACGACATATGTCTTCTTTCCAGATACCTCCATGCCCTCTTTCCTGTCAGGGGAGTGCCAACAGCTGAGGGTCAGGAGGCACGGGCTTCAGGGATCTGTGGCAGGGCGTGTACTTGCCAGACATACAAGTAGCAGGAGGGAGGCAGAGCTCCTGGGGGCGTGAAGAGCTATTGGAGTGCCTCTTGGCAGCCCCCTCCCCAACCGCACATGCCCCTCGTAAACAGGCCAGAGGCAGGTGCAGATCAGGGTGAAGGTCAGGTGGGCTCAGGATGGAACCTCGAATGTCCTGAGCCTGAAATCCTGAGCTGGGTGGCTGGGGTAGCTGCTCCCTCCCATGTGGCCTTAGGTGGCAGGTCTGTTAACCTCAGGCCTGCTTTCTCATCTATGAAATGGGCACAGTAGCCCCTGCCTCCCAGTGAGGCCGTGGGGGCCAAACTTGTTCTCGGGAAAAGCATCTAGCACTCGGGGTAGGCCCAAAGTCCTGAGCCCCCGCCTCCCCAGGTGAAGTTGAAAGTGAGACAAGACACTGTTGTGGGTGGGAACAGGGCACAGTTTGAGGGAGATGGGTGACACCCCACTTTCTGGTTCAGACACAGTTTGTTCACGCATCATATTTGTCATAGGCCAGGCCCTGAGCTGAGGGCTGGGAGCACAGTGGGGAGCCAGACAGACCTTCTCCCTGCCCTCACAGCCCAGGAGGAGGAGGAAGTAACCAGGTGGCCAGGAGCCAAGGTGGCATGAAGGAGTGGGGGCATTGGGGTCTGTCTCAGGCAGTGCCAGTGTCCCAGGTGGCAAAGGTGTGGGGCCTGTGAGGATATAGGAACAGCAGGAACCAGGAGGCCAGGTTGTGATGTGAGGCTGGCAAGTCCTTGCAGAGCTCTGAGCTGGGGTCAGTCTAATCAGACTTGTGATTCATCCAGGGATGGATTAAAGAAGGCAGGTGTGGAGGAAGGGAGAACTCTGGGCAATTGAATGCATTTCCAGGGTAATGGGCTAGGGCAGTGGCATGGGCCCAGAGAAGAAGGAATAGTTTCGTTCAGAAACCTATCTTGCTGGCAGGAAGAGGCAAGGAGCGGGCCTCTTGGTCCTGGTACCAGTCAAGTTCTTTCGGAAAGTCCGGAGCAAGTTTTATGCCTGTCCCACGAGCCCCCAGGGCCCATCCAGGGGCTCTTGGAGTGTGGGAGCCCTCACTTCATGGCCAGAGGCAAGACCTGTGCTGCTGTTGCCATCCACCTGGCCATCACCTCAGCCAGATCTCAGGGACTGGGTGATTTTTAGGGTGTGGCTGTTGACACCAACATGTTGCTACCCCTCTCTGGGGATGATTCCCTTTGCAGTGGTGAGCGAACCCAGAAAACACTTGACAAAGCTTGGGAGGAGGCTGTGCTGGGGGCCTTGATGTGTGCAGCCCAAAGGTGGCCTTTTGGTAAAGTGGAAATGGCTCCTGAAGTTTGCAGTCCCACCCCCTCCACTGAGATGGGTTCACGGCACCTCCCCAGGTTTGGGGGATAGAATGGCAGTACTGTTTCTTCATCTTTCATATGTGCAAGTGCTCTGTGTTTTAGAGACCCTCACAAAGACCCAGCAAGGTTCAAATTCTTGACCCCGTTGTTGAGGGGGCTGGCTGTAGCCAGGGAGGTGGTCACATACCCAGAGTTACACAGCAAGTGGGCCTGATTTTGTTAGCTCCAGAGCTTGTGCTCTTCTGTCTTTCCCCAGGGTGGGGGGAAGGGGGGTGATGCAGGACCCCAGGGAAGCCCAAGCTAGAAAGGGGAAGGGGCTCCAGGGTGCAGAGTTTCTTGATGCCATCAGTCCTGCCTTCTCTGTCCACCCAGATCTACCCCAACGAGAGACACAGCATCCGCTGCCCCGAGTCTGGCGAGCACTATGAAGTCACGCTGCTGCACTTTCTACAAGAACACCTCTGAGGGCCTGTGCGCCCACCCAGGGCGCACACTTAGAGCACAAGTGGCTTCACTGCTGCCACCACTGCCAGGGAGGGAGGGAGGAAGGGAGGGACCCAGCAGGAAGGACCGAATGGCCCCGCAGGCCTCCTGGAGGTGCTGTCCCTGCTGCCGCCTTCACGCCCCGACACCTTTTATTTTTTTTAATGCTCCTGGTTTCTTTGCCTGCTGCTTCTTGGTTGTCAGGATGGAGAGATGAGGCCGACATCCACGAGGCACTTCCTAAAGCCATGCTCTCCTGTCCCTGTTGTTGGAAGCAGAAGGCCTGAACTCCACCGGGCACTGGAGAGGCCAGGTCTTCCTCCTGGGCCCTGACCCAGCCGCCACGCCCAGCATGGAAGCATGCGATTGCCTTTCCTCCCCACCCGCCCCGCTTCCTATTTGTGTTTTGTTTGGGGGAACGTTTTTCATAATTATTTAAAAGACAGAAAGAAAGGGATACCTAAATCTAGAATTGGGGTCTGCTGCCGGGCAACAGGGTTCAGCCCAACCAGCACCTGGCGAGCCCCACCTCTTCCAAAGGAAGGCATGGTGGATGGTGGCCAGCAGTGGGAACGATGCACTGACGCAGGGCAGCCCTCCTGCGCCAGCCTCTCCCCAGCTTTCAGGCAGGCTCTGAACGCGGTCAGCTCCTGTCTGCTGGCCAGCGGCTGCTGCCCGCTCCTCAGCCCTCTGGCCACACGTGTCTGCCTGGCCCTCACAGACCGGGTTCCGGGGTTGGGAGTGGAACCATCCCCTCCTCAGGGTTATTCTTACTCCTTCCTTTCTCTGCCAAGTTCTGCCAGGGGCGGGCAAAAAAAAGAAAAAAAAAACACAAAAAAACAAACAAACCACCTCTACATATTATGGAAAGAAAATATTTTTGTCAATTCTTATTCTTTTATAATTATGTGTGTAAGAAGTAGGCTCATTAAACGATTCCAGATGGAAGCGTTGCCACCTTCCTGAGGTTCCTTCTAAGCCCTCTGCTGGTGATGGGGGCCTTCCTGAGTGGGGGGGTCCGGGAAGTGACTGAGCCAAAGGCCTGGTGGTCTTTGCAGCCAGCCTGGGGTAGCCTGGCACAAAAGGGGGAGGGGCACCATGCCCTGGCTGGAAGACGCCCCGCCCCTCATCAGAGTGGTTCGGTGAGAGTCCCAGTGGTCCTGATGTGTCTGTCACTTAGGGATCCAGCTTAGGATGTGGTGGGCGGCCAGGGCAACAGCACTACCTGAGGTGCAACATCCTGGCTGGGTGTTCTGGCGGGCCACCGTTCCTTCCTTTTGCAAGTGTGCTTGTCCAGAGGCTTCACTTGGTGATTTGGGGGACAGGAAACCCCTTCATGTTTTCCCAATAGCTGAGAGACTGGAGACTGCGTAGATGGCGGCTCTCATGGTATTTGAGTGTCTAACAGCAGGATGGTCTCTCTCAGCACGATCACCCTCTCCATCCTTTGGGAGGCTACACTTTTATTTTTAATGGTCTAAAAAATATATAAACTTCAGTGCAAAAGGATAGAGGAAAGAAGCCCTCTCCCAAGTGGTAACCCCTGGGTTACCTCTTTTTAATAGTTAAATTCTATTCAGCTTTGTGAATGTGCCATAATTTATTTTACTAGGCACCTATCAAGGGATAACTGGTTATTCTGGGCTTTTTGTATAAATCGGATCAGCAGGCTTTCTCTGTAAAGGGCCAGATAGTAAATATTGTGGGCTTGGTAGTCTGTTGCAACTACTCAGTTCTGCCTTTGTAGTTCAGAAGCAGCCACTGACGATATGTTTAAATGAGAGGGCGTGGCAGCATGCCAATAAAACCTTATTTACAAAACAGGCCACTGGTAGAAATGATACTGCAACCAATAGCTTTGTACGTATTTTGGGCATATGTTTGAGTTTATTGGGTAAATTCTTGAAATTACCAGACGGCATATTCAGTTTTAATTTTGAAGAATATTGCCAAATTGCCTGCCAATGTACACTGAGCCAAGAGGGGATAATTGTGCCTGTTTCTCCATTGCTTCACCTGTATTATGTTACCAAACATTTTTATCTTTGCCAATCTGAGATGAAACTTGGCATCTCACTGTAATTTGAACTCAAATTTCATTCTGGGAATATTTTCACGTTTCAAGACACGTATTTAATAGTAATCATTTGCCCACCTTTCTTTTGATCTATTGGCCTCATTGATTTGTAGACACTATATATGAAGGAGATCAGTTCATTGTCATATATGTTGCAAATTGAACTATGTTGCTGATTTCGAGATGTTTCACAGGTAGGAAACACAGCCAATGAATGTTTAAAATCATCTCTGGAACAAGACGTCTCAATCCACTGAAATAAAGTGGAGAGAGACCTAGTCAGAATCACAGAGTGATAGAAACTGGTGACAAAGGGGACACTGGGGTTGCCCCAGGAGACTTGGCAACTGGAAACCCAAAATCATCTCAAAGCAGGAACCGTTCATCAGAACCTTCCACCCCTGCCTCCCTCAGTCAACACTCAGATCATGAGACAGCATCCGTTGGCCAAACTTCAGCCGCATTCCTGCCCTGACAATGAGGTCCTGAGAGGTAAGTGGGGTACAAACAGGAAGAGGGAATGGATGATGGGCAGCTACAGTAGGAGAGGTCTCTGTTTCTCCGAGGTGGCAGGTTAGAGGTTTCTGTTTCTTCTAGGTTGACACGTGTTTTTCTCGCACTCGTGGGGTTGCTGTCAGCAGGAGGGTCCCTGATGCTGTTTCAGGTTCCTGTGCACGTGCTTGATTCCTTTCCTGGTGGAAGTGCTCATCTCTTCCCTAATTGGCCAGAACCCATATGCGATAGACATAAAACCCTGTGTTGTATCTGTTGCAGATATTTTCCTGGTTTTTCCTTTGTCTTTCAAACATGTTTATGGTATTTAAGAAAATAACTATACACACATAAGAAGTTGCAAAAATAGTACAGAGTGTCCTGTGTACCGTTCATCCAGCTTATATCTTACCTAACCATAGTATATTGTCAAACCAAGAAACTGACAGTACAGTGCAATTAACTAGACTCAAAACCTTATTTGCATTTTATTGGCTTTCACATGTGCTCATTTCTGTGTTGCATGTATAGTTCTTTTTCACTTTGTCACCTATACAGATTCCTATACACCACCACAATCAAAATATGAACTGTCAATTCACCACCACATGGAGTTCTCTCATGTGACCCCTTTATATCCACACTCACCCAGTTTATGGTGTCCTGACTATAGAGAAGTCTGTGATATTTGTATCATCAGTTGTTTGCTTTAGGACTGTTAGATACCATGTCAAGAAAGCAGGATCTTTGGAATGATGGCTTTTTCTTTTAATTCACTGTGTGGTGGTTTTTGTTTTTGTTTTTTGGGGGGGAGGGGATGTATTTTGTGTATGGCAAAAAAAGAAAAACGAGGCATGGGGCTCAGTATTTTTAAAAAGAAACACACACACCCTCAGTAGGAAACTCGAACAGTTCACAATTGAAATACAGTATCTTGTTAGTGACAGCTCTTGGACACTGAATTCTTCATAGTGACAAACAAGGTCAGACAGCAGTGAGGAGAGGAAAGACATGAACGGAATCATGCTGTGCAAAACACTGAAGGAACAGGACAGTTTATCCAGATTATGGAGCCAATTTCAAATGGATCCAAAACAGTTGCAAAGAGGAAATTTCTCAACAGACACAGGAATCCCAATTTAGGACAGGCAGACACTGCTGAAAAGCATGACATCTGGAGTTAGGGTTGTCCGCAGAGTAGTCAGTCTCCTGCAGGAGCCTCCTGACCTCCCTGAAATTGACCATGTTCTGTGTCTGGGAGTATAGAGTTCCTCAAAGAGTGGACTACAGCTCAGCTTAGGGGTTATCTGTGACATTTTCTCTCTGCGTTCTGTTACTTCAAGTCGGGAAAGACTAGGAAAAGCAGCTTAATTTTGGAGACCTCAGACCTGGCCATTCGTGTTTTCTTGAAACTCTAAGCAATTTGTGACACGCCCCCCCCTCAAAAAAAATTCCTCTGTAGTCGAAAACCTGGGATTTTTTCATTCTAATGCTAGTTAACAGAATTTTGAGTTCTTAACCTGCATTCCCTCAGTTCATCCTGACAGTCCCTTGAGGTTAGTTCTTTTTTACTTGAGTTTGAAATAATTTTAGGTTTACAGAAAAGCTGCAGGTCTGATGGAGCTCCCTGGTGCCCCTCGCCCAGCTTCCCTCATGCTAACGTCTAATGTAGCCATAGCACAAGCCAGGCTACTGAAGTCAAGAAATCAACATCAGGGGCTGGGCGAGCGGCTCAGTTGGTTAAGAGCTCGCTCAACAGTTTGAGCTCTGAGCAACAGCGGTTCGATTCCTGGCCCGAGCTGAGCAGCCACTGAGCTGCCAACAGGTGGCAGGATGGCTCAGCTAAAAAAATAATAATAATTAACATCAATACAATCTTATTATCCACATATACAGACCTTACTTGGATTTCAGCATTTCTCCCTTTAATGTCATTTTTTTCTGGTACAGGATTGTCACCCCCAAATTCATGTTGAAACCTAACCCCCTATGTAATGGTATTAGAAGATGGGGCCTTTGGGAGATGACGAGGTCATGAGGGTGGAGACCCCATGAATGGGATCAATGCCCTTATAAAAGAGACCCCAGAGAGCTCCCTCACCTCTTCCACCACATGAGGACACAGGCAGAAGCAAGCAGTCTATGAACCAGGAAGCAGAATTTCAGTAGACAGAGAATCTGCCAGAGCCTTGATGTTGTACTTTCCAGCCTTCAGAAATACACCTGTGTTAAGCCCCCCAGTTGATGGTACGTTCGTTACAGAAGCTGAAACAAAGACAAGGATTCCATCCAGGGCCCCATGTTGCATTTAGTTGTCTTGGTCTCATTCTGTGATGGTTCCTCAGCTTTTGTCTTTCATTACATTTTTGAGGAGTACTGCCGGTTATCTTGCAAGACGCCCCTCAAATTGAGTTTGTCTGATATTTGCTTATAATTAGATTGAGGCCGAGCACTTTGGGCAGAAATTCTACAGAGTTGCCACCGATAAGCTGTGTCCTCAGTGCATTATGTGGCCGGTTCCATGATGTCGTAGTATCATTTTTGGTGACACTAACTTTGATCATTGGGCTAGGATGGTGTCTCCGCTGTAAAATTACTCTTTTTCTCTTTGTAATTTAAGTATCTTTAGGAAAATACTTAGAGACTATGCAAATATCCTGTTTCTCATCATACATTTTTCTTTTTAATTGGGGGAGGAGAACAGCATTGGGGAATCGGGGAAGGGGAACAGACAAGTTGCTGTC
>NW_017731552.1:1363836-1374276 GCF_001890085.2 Hipposideros armiger | reverse complement strand
AGCCCAGCTCCAGGTTGAGCTGTTGTGCAGCATCTTAGCTGTAGAGGGCAGTGTCACTGGCCCTCATATGTGGGATCCGAACCGGAGCCCTCTGGCATCCCAAGCCAGTTCTTAACCATCGCGCCACTCGGCCGGCCCCAGATGCTATTTCTACATGGACTGAAATAATCATATTATTTTTATCCTTGCTTTTGTTGATGTGATGTGTCTATTGTTTTGTGGATGTTGAACCACCCTTGCATCCCAGAGATAAACCCCACTTGATCATGGTGTATAATCCTTTTAATGTACTGTTGAGTTTGGTTTGCTAATATTTTGTTGAGAATTTTGGCATCTGTTCAACAGGGATATTGGTCTGTACATCTCTTTTTTTGTAATGTCCTTGTCTGATTTTGGTGTCAGGGTAATTCTGGCCATGTAGTATGAGTTTGGAAGCATTCCTTCCTCTTCAATTGTTGGAATAGTTTGGGAAGGATAGGTACTAATTTTTTTTTTTTTAAGATTTTATTGGGAAATTGGGGGAGGGGAACAGTGCTGGGGAATCGGGGGAATGGGAACAGACAAGTTGCTGTTCTTTTGTTCTTCAGTCTAGTTGTGGAGGACTTTACTTCTCTGGTCCACGTTGGTATTATCATTGCGCTCTTCCCGGGTGAGGCAGCTCGGTTGCTGCCCCTGGATGGCCGTTCACAGCGGCTCTTGGCAGCTCACACCGGCTGCTGGCCGCTCTCACTGGCTGCCGGCCACACACGGTAGCTTATGGCAGCCCACTGCAGCAGGGGCTGCAGCCTACGCTGTCACCGGGACTCTCAGCAGCCCAGCTCCAGGTTGAGCTATTGTTCCCCATCTTAGCTGTAGAGGGCAGTGTCACTGGCCCTCATGTGGGATCCGAACCAGGGCCCTGCTGCTCAGAGCTGGCATCCCAAGCCAACAACACGCCACTCAGCCGGTCCAGGTACTAATT
This sequence comes from Hipposideros armiger, assembly GCF_001890085.2. Lineage (NCBI taxonomy): Eukaryota > Metazoa > Chordata > Mammalia > Chiroptera > Hipposideridae > Hipposideros > Hipposideros armiger. The sequence goes on along the minus strand of NW_017731552.1, from coordinate 1,373,315 downwards.
TTTAAATGTCTGGTAAAATTCACTTGTGAAACTGGTCCTAAGTTATTGTTTGTTGGGAGTTTTGATTACTGCTTCAATTTCATTACTAGTAATTTGTTCATATTCTCTATTTTCTTCCTGGTTTAGTATTGGAAGGTTGTATGTTTCTAAAAAAATTATTTCTTCAAAATTGTCCAATTTGTTAGCATATAATTGTTCATAATATTGTAAAATAATTCTTTGTATTTCTGTGGTGTCAATTGTAATCTCTCTTGTTTCATTTCTGATTTTATTTATGTGGGTTTTCTCTCTTTTTTGCTTGAGGAGTCTTGCCTACAGCTTATCAGTTTTATTTATTCTTTCAAAAAACCAGTTCTTAGTTTCATTTATCTTTTATAATGTCTTTCTATTTTCTATTTATTTTATTTTCTCTCTGACCTTTATTATTTCCTTCTACTTACTTTGAGTTTTGTTTATTCTTTCTCTAGTTCCTTCTAGGTGTAAATTTAGGTCATTTGGGATCTTTTCTGCTTCATGAGGTAGGTTCGTGTAGCTATGAACTTTCCTCTTAAAACTGCCTTTGCTGCATCCATAAATTTTGTAAAGTTGTGTTTTCATTTTCATTTGTTTCAAAGTAGTATTTTATTTCCTCTTTGCTCCGTTGGTTGTTTTGAAGCATGTTGTTTAATCTTCACATATTGTGTTTTTTATAGTTTTCTTCCTATAGTTGATTTCTAGCTTCTTGCCATTGTGGTCAGAAAATATGCTTGATATTATTTAAGTCTTCCTGAATTTATTGAGGCTTGTTTTGTGGCCTAGTATGTGATCTCTCCTGGAAAATGTTCCATGTGCACTTGAGAAAAAAGAGTAATCTCTAGTTTTTGGAGGAAATGCTGTATAGATGTCTATTCAGTCAAACCTGCTCTAATGTGACATTTAAGGCCATCATTTCTTTATTAACTTTCTGTCTGGATGAGGTATCCATTGAGGTAAGTGGAGTATTAAAGTCCTCAACTATTACTGTATTACTGTTAATTTAGCCTTTATGTTCATTAATATTTGGTTTATACATTTCAGTGCTCCTATGTTGGATACATAGATATTTACAATTTTTATAGCCTCTTCTTGGATTGATCTCTTTAAAATTATGCAGTATCCTTTGTTGTCTCTTTTTATAGCCTTTGTTTTGAAGACTGTTTTGTCTGATATAGGTTTTGCTACTCCAGCTTTCTTTTCATTTCTATTTGCATAGAATATCATTTTCCATCCCTTTACTTTCAGTCTATGTGTGTCTTTCGATCTAAAGTGAGTCTTGTAAGCAGCATATAGATGAGTCTTGTTTTTGTCCATTCTTCCATCCTATGTCTTTTTTTTTTTTTTAAGATTTTATTGGGGAATTGGGGGAGGGTACAGCGTTGGGGAATCGGGGAAGGGGAACAGACAAGTTGCTGTCCTTTGGTTCTTCAGTCTAGTTGTGGAGGACGTCGCTTCACTGTCCCATGTTGGTATTGTGATCATTGTGCTCTTCCCAGCTGAGGCAGATCGGTCACCGGCAATTGGACGGCCGCTCACGGTGGCTCACAGCAGCTCACGCAGCTGGCTGCTCACGCTGGCTGCCGGCCACTCATGATAGCTCACGGCAGCCCGCTGCAGCCCCTCTGCAGCCTACGCCGTCACCGGCGACTCTCGGCAGTCCAGCTCCAGGTTGAGCTGTTGTTCACCATCTTAGCTATAGAGGGCAGTGTCACTAGCCCATGTGGGATCCGAACCGGCAGCCCTGCTGTTCAGAGCTCGAGCTCCCAAGTGAACTCTTTTTTTTTTTTTTTAGCTGAGCCATCCTGCCACCTGTTGGCAGCCCAGCGGCTGCTCAGCTCGGGCCAGGACTCAAACCGCTGTTGCTCAGAGCTCAAACTCTTGAGCAAGCTCTTAACCAACTGAGCCACTCAGCTGGCCCCCAAGTGAACTCTTAACCAGCGAGCCACTTGGCCAGCCCCCATCCTATGTCTTTTGATTGGAGGATTTAGTCAATTTATATTTAAAGTAATTATTGATAGATATGTGTTTATTGCCATTTTGTTCATTGTTTTTGGTTGGGTTTTTGTTGTTGTTGTTGTTTGTTTGTTTGTTTGTTTTTAGTGAAAGCCACCTTTGTATTTATTAAAATCCTAAACAGTAAAACAAAACAAAACAAAAAACCTTCTGTTGGTATCCTTGTCTTCTCAGTCCAATTGGGAGTTTGTTAGATCATCACACACTTCAAGGACGTCACTTTGAAGCAGTTTCCATACAGATCAGTGCTGGTGGGCTGAATTATTCCCAGGATTGGTCTCTTATCAGCTTCTGAAAAATGTCTTGTTTGTTCTTTGCCAAGCTTCTCAATCACACTTTGGGAGCTCAAGCATCTTTTCAGAAGCCAAGGAGGGGCTTGTCCAGGTGTTTTCTCCAAATGTTGATTAGGGAGCTGTCTTCCGTCATAATCAAGTACATAATCATCTGATACATTTGGCCTTGTGTCTTTCACTTCAGAATTCGATTCTTTGTGTCTTTGCATTAAATGTTCTTTATCACAAACCTCTTGCTCTTGTCTGGCATTTCGAAGGCTTGCTGTATTAGAATGTCTTTCCTTCTTTGTTTTCAGATGTTTTTTCTTGGTTTTTATCTGTGAAGTTAACTTGTTTTTGGTTGTTTTTATGGTTCTCTGTTCCTGTCTTCTCTTGATCTCTTTCCTTTTAACTTGTTGGTTTTCTTTAGTGTTTTCGTTGGGTTCCTTTCTCTTTATTTATTTATTTATTTTTAATTAATTTATTATTTTTTTTGTAGAGGGCAGTGTCACTGGCCCTCACATGTGGGATCCGAACCGGGGCCCTCTGGCGTCCCAAGCCAGTTCTTAATCATCGCGCCACTTGGCCGGCCCTCTCTTTATTTTTTTGTGTGTATTTTTTGTATGTTTTTGGTTTACAGTTACTATGAGGTTCATATGTATTTGTGGGTTTTTTTGGTTGTTGTTGCTGTTGTTTTAGCTGAGCCATCCTGCCACCTGTTGGCAGCTCAGTGGCAGCTCGGCTTGGGCCAGGAATCGAACCGGCGACCCTGTTGCTCGGAGCTCTCACTCTTGAGCAAGCTCTTAACCAACTGAACCACTTGGCTGGCCCATATGTATCCATTTATATCTATAGCAGTTTATTTTAAGCTGATAGCCATTTAAGTTCAGTCGCATTCTAAAATCACTACATTTTTACTTTCTCCCCCACTCTTTATGTTTTTCATGTTATGTTTTATATCTTTTCGTTTTGTGTATCCCCTGCCTATTTATTATAGTTGTACTTAATTATGCTTCTATTGTCTTTTAACCTTCATATTAGCTTTTTAAGTGGTTGATTCACTGTGATTATTGTATATTTCCCTTTACCAGTGAGTTTTTTTTCCTTTCTTATATTTATTTCCTATTTCTGGTCATGGCCTTTCTGCATAAAGAAGGTCCGTTAACATTTCTTCTTTTTTTTTTTAGCTGAGCCTGTTGGCAGCTCAGCTTGGGCAAGGAAGAATCAAATCAGTGACCCTGTTGCTCAGAGCTCGCACTCTTGAGCGAACTCTTAACCAACTGAGCCACTCGGTTGGCTCCCATTAACATTTCTTGTAAGACTGGTTTAATGGTGGTGAGCTCCTTTTTTTTTTTTGCTCTCTGGGAAACTCTTTACCTCTCCTTCAATTCTGAACGACAGAGCTACCAGATACAGTATTCTTGGTTGTAGCTTCCTTACTTTCAGCACTTAAATATTTCCTGCCACTCCTTTCTGTACTGTATGTAAAGTTGCTTCTGAGAAATAAGCTCATAGCCTTACGGGATTTCCCCTGTATGTGACTTGTTTCCTTCTTGCTGCCTTCAAGATTATCTCTTTGTCCTTCACTTTTGCCATTTTAATTACAATATGTCTCAATGTGGGTCTCTTTGAGTTCATCTTGTTTGGAACTCTCTGCTTCCTAGACCTGGATGTCTTTTATTCTTCCCCAGATTAGGAAAGTTTTCAGCCTCTATTCCTTCAAATACTCTTTCTGCCCCTTTGTCTCTCTCCTCATTCTGTAATCCCTATAATGCAAATGTTAGGTGCTTTATATTATCCCAGAGATCTCTTATACTATCCTCATTTTCTTTTTTTTTTCATTTTGCTGTTCTGATTGTGTTATTTCTAGTATTCTGTCTTCCAGGTCACTAATCTGTTTTTGTGTATTAAGTAATCTGCTGTAGATTCCTTATAATGTGTTCCTCATTTCAGTTACTGTACTTTTCATCTCTGATTGGTTCTTTATTATATTTTCCATCTTTGTTGAAGTGCCCTCTGAATTCCTCTTTTCTGCTCTCAAGTTTGTTGAGCATCCTATGACTGTTTCTTTGAATTCTTTATCAGGAAAATTACTTATCTCCGTTTCATTAGGGTTTTTCTTCTTGTTCCTTCATTTGAGGCATATTCTTCTATCTCCCCATTTTCTTTGACTTTTTGGGTTTTTTTCCTGAGTTAGATCAGCAGTTCTCAACCTGTGGGTCACGACCCCTTTGGAGGTCGAACGACCCTTTCACAGGGGTCGCCGGGTACTCATATGTGGGCTTATCTGCATGTGGGCCTGGAGACGGATAGAGGAGCAGTATCTCAGTTCCTATGACCATCGAAAATATGTGTTTTCCGATGGTCTTAGGCGACCCCTGTGAAAGGTTGAGAACCGCTGAGTTAGATGGAATAGCTCTCTCTCCCAGTCTTGAAAGAGTGGTTTCTCTGTAGACTGTGTTGAATAGTTTAGTTTTGGTGGGCTGGTTGTGGTTGGGGTGAGTGTGTGCAGTGCCTGGTGTGTCACTTGGCTGGGATAAGTGGGTTCCACGTTGGCAGCCTTGTGTGGCCAGGGCTGCTTGGTGCACACTTGACGTGCCCTGTTGCTTTAATTGTCTGAGAGTGGATATGGCCAGGGCTGCTCTGTGTGCTTGCATCTCAATGCCCTACTAGCTCCGCCCTTCCTCCTCATGTGACAGCCCTGTGTGCGTACACAGCTGCACATTGCTAGTTCTGCACCTTTTCCAGGCAGGGCAGACCCACTCACACAGCAGTGCTCCCCTCCACACAGGGCAATCCTCCATGAGGGTACCTCAACATTTTGCCAGTTTTGCACTGTCTTCGGGCAGGGCAGCCCCACATGCGCACACAGCAGGACTTCATTATCGCCACACATTCTCTGGACAGGGTAGCCCGGCAGACGGGTTCCGCAGGGTTTTGCTAGCTCCGCACTTCCAGGTGGGGGAGCCCTGTGTGCACATACAGCCCAGTGGGTGCACGAAGCAGCATACTGCTGTTACCCGCTGGATCAATCTCTGGGTGGGGGGCCCCCTTGTATACATGCTTGGGCGCCTTTGTTTCCCTGCTGGATCTAGCCCCAGACAGGGTGGCTAGGGTGCTGCAGCGCCCTGCAGATTGGCCGGAAAACCTGGACGGAGCTCCTACCGGCATCCATATGCCAGGGAAATGTATACAGTGGCGCCCACGGGTTCCTCCAGTCTTGAGTTACTCAGCTCCCAGAGAGTTCTCTTGGCTCCCAACCTTCTCTGAGCTGTTCCTCTCTTTTTTTTTTTTTTTTTTAGCTGAGCCATCCTGCCACCTGTTGGCAGCTCAGNGGGGAACAGACAAGTTGCTGTCCTTTTGTTTGTTCTTCAGTCTAGTTGTGGAGGACGTTGCTTCACTGGCCCAAGTTGGCACCATCATTGCGCTCTTCCTGGATGAGGCAGATCGGTCGCTGACCACTGGATGGCCACTCATGGCAGCTCACAGTGGCTCACGGCTGCTCATGAAAGCTCACGCCCACTGCTGGCCAGCTATGCTGCAGCGTAGGCCATCACCGGCGACTCACCGCAGCCCAGCTCCAGGTCAAGCTGATGTTCACCATCTTAGCTGTAGAGGGCAGTGTCACTGGCCCTCATGTGGGACCTGAACCGGGGCCCTGCTGCTCAGAGCTGGTGTCCCAAGCCAACTCCTAACCAACAAGCCACTCGGCCGGCCTCATCATACTTTTTCCACCACTTTTTAGCATCCATCCACGGATCTTGGCTGCAACAATTATGAGGTGTTTGCCCAATGGTCATCGTCTATGTCGCTCACACTGTCTACATTTGTTAATTTGAATTTTTGTGGCGACCTTTTATTTCCCTTACTCCTTGTACATTCACTAATTGGAGCAGCTGAAAGGTCAGTCACACAGCTAAGCCCCGCCTCCAAGTTGGAGACCCGGGCGAGGGGAGGAGGGGAGGGGGCGGTGCGCCGGGTCATGTGACAGCGCCGCCGCTGACGTGGCCTCCGGCGGACGTTTCACGTGTCCCTCGCTGTGCCCCGTCCACCGCCCTTGCTCCGCAGACCTAATCCCAAGATGGCGGCGCCCAGCGGAAGGAGGAACGGCGGCGGCGCCGCGAGCTTATGGCCCGTTCTGCTCCTTGCAGCCATGGGGCTGAGGCTGGCGGAGGCGGTGTCCGAGCCCACGACGGTGGCGTTCGACGTGCGGCCGGGCGGCGTCGTGCACTCCTTTACCCAGAGCGTGGGGCCGGGAGTAAGTGCCGCTGCTGATGCGGAGGCTTGAACGACGTGCCCGCGGGGACGGGGCCTGGAGAGGGGATGCGGTCTGAGGAGGGCGCTCGTACCTTGGGGACGGGGCCTGAGGAGGGGGGCGGACTTGGAGGCTGGCGACTTTGAGGGGGCTGGGTCACTAGCCTCAGTTCCTGTCACTCACATGCCCACCATAGCCAAGTTGCCCTATCCCTCAGACCCAGGCGAGTCCCCGGCCCTTGGAGGGCAGGGTGTACACAGGTGGAGAGTGGGGAGTCGGAGCCTGAAGGGTAGGTGCCTCTAGGCCCCGCAGGTCAGTCCCGCTGCAGCTCTAACCAGGAAGTGGACAGACGTTGCTCTTCCATTGCACAAGGTCCCCCATCTTTTTTCATTGAAGTGGGAGGCCAGGTTCTCATTATCCGAGGAAGCAGGCCTGGGTCCAGTCCAGCCTTGTCCCCAACATGTTGGAGAAGTCGCTGCTTCTCCTGTCCTTTTTTGTCTGTACCAACCATATCTATAGGACCTATTTGTTGATACTTCCTTACAGCTGGGAATTGTGTGGAATGCTTTATATGTTAGGCCCATTTTGCATATGAGTAAACAGAGGCTCAGAAAACTTTGCACCTGTCCAAGGCCCACAGCAGCGCAGAGATGGGTCCCCAGGTGTCCCAAAGTCTGAGCTCCTAGAGTGAGGGGGGTAGGTGCTAGACGGGGTGTGACCTCCCCATTCCGGTTCTTCATCCCTTACAAGCCACATGGGTCGTTTGCCCTGACCTCCAGCTCACTAGTAGGGAGGCAGGCAGGGGAGTTACTGGTCTGCAGATACTGGGAAACCTTCAGGGCTGGCTCCACCTTCTTCCTCTTAGTGCAGATGCTCACAAGCGGAGTCTTCTTGATTCTGGATCTCAGAAGGACATCCTGAAGACCCTGCACCTTAAGCACTAAGGATTACTTCCTACCAAGCCTTTTTTTTTTTCTTCCATTTTCTAGGACAAATACACTTGTGTGTTCACCTATGCTTCTCAAGGAGGGACCAATGAGGTGAGTTGTACAAAATTCCATGTAATTTAGTGTGACAATGTCTGTTGTCATACCGAGATGCTCTCCAGGAACAGTGGGGCTGGGTCATGCATGTGTTAACTTACAATCATTGAACTATTCTTGCTTAACCAATAAAAGTGAGAGTGCTCGAGTTAAATAGTGATGGTAGATTCCACTCATCATTCCACAGAGTGAACAAATGTCTGGACAGAAGGAGGGACGTGAGATGTGACCCTGCCATTTCCGTGAGCCTATTAAGGGTTTCGTATTTGTTTTCTGTGCTGCCTAGCAAATAACCACAAACTTAGCAGCTTAAAACAACGCCCATTTATTGTGTCTTAGTTCTGGAGTTCAGAAGTCCTGGTGGCTCAGGTGGATGCTTTGGAAGCTAAAATCAAGGTGTCAGCCGGGCTGGGCTCTCAGCTTCCAGGCTCAGTCAGTTTGGTGGCAGAATTCAATTCCTTGCGGTGTTGGACTGAGGTGCCCATATCCTTGCTGATCATTTTCTTTAGCTGGTGGCAGAAGACGAAGTAAGAGATTCAAAGCACAAGAAGGGTGCTTCGCACAGTTGCCTGATTTGAGGGGCTCATGTGGCAAGGAATGCAGGTAGCCTCTAGAAGACGAGAGTAGTCCCTGCTGGCAGCAAGGAAACAGGACTCAGCCCTACTACCACAAGAACTGATTTGGCCACCAACACTTGAGTTGGAAGGAGACCCCATGCTCCAATGGGAACATAGTCTGGCCTACACCTTGATTTTGCTTGTGAGACATTAAAGGACCCAGTCACATCATGCCCAGACTTTTTTTTTCCATCTGCCCCATCTTCTCCTTTGGTAACCATCAGCTTGTTCTCCATATATTAGTCTCTTTCTGTTTTGTATATTCGTTTGTTTTTCTAGATTCCACATATAAGTGAAATCATGCAGTATTCATCCTTCTCTGTCTGACTTATTTCACTTAGCATAATATGCTCTAGGTCCATCCATATAATCGTAAATGGCAAGATTTCATTCTTTTTTAGTGCCGAATAGTATTCCATTGTATATATGTACCACATTATCTTTATCCATTTATTTATGGATGGATGGATACCTAGTTGCTTCCATATCTTGGCTATTACTAGTAATGCTGCAGTGAACATAAGGGTGCATGTATCTTTTTGAATTTATGTTTTTGTTTTCTTCCAATAAATACCCAGAAGGGCAGTTGTTGAATCATATGACTACTGTGTTTTTTATTTTTTGAGGACCCTCCATGCTGTTTTCCATGGTGGCTGCACCACTTTACAATTCTACCAACAGTGCATGAAGGTCCCTTTTCTCCACATCCTCACCAATGCTTGTTATTTGTTGATTTATTGATGATAGCCATTCTGACAGGTGTGAGGTGAGATCTCATTGTGGTTTTAATTTGCATTTCCCTGATGATTAGTGATGGGGAGCATCTTTTCATATGTCTGTGGGTCATCTGTATGTCCTCTTCAGAGAAGTGTCTATTCAGGTCCTCTGCCCAGTTTTTGATCAGATTGCTTGTTTTATTGTTTCTAAGTTGTATGAGTTCTTTATATAATTTGGATAGTAACCTCTTATCAGATGTATCATTGGCAAATGTGTTCTGTTCAGTAGGTTGTCTTTTGAATTACTGATGGTTTCCTTCACTGTGCAAAACTTTTTAGTTTGATGCAGTCCCATTCATTTATTTTTTCTTTTGTTTCCCTTGCCTGAGGAGACATATCTAAGAAGATATTGCTAGGAGCAATGTCAAAGAGTTTACTGCCTGTGTTTTCTTCTAGGAGTTTTCTGGTTTCAGGTCTAACACTTAAAGTCTTTCATCCATCTTGTGTTTATTTTATTTATTTTTTTTAAAGATTTTTATTGGGGAATT
>NW_017731552.1:1349496-1357101 GCF_001890085.2 Hipposideros armiger | reverse complement strand
TGCAACAGGGGCTGCAGCCTACGCCATCGCCAGCGACTCACGGCAGCCCAGCTCCAGGTTGAGCTGTTGTTCAGCATCTTAGCTGTGGAGGACAGTGTCACTGGCCCTCATATGTGGGATCCAAACCAGGGCCCTCTGGCGTCCCAAGCCAGCTCTTAACCAATGCACCACTTGGACGGCCCCTAATGTTTCAGTTTTTAAAATTTTAATTTTTAAAAAGCTAACACATTCACATCATCCAAAAAGAAAAACACATAAAAGGTTGACAGTGCCTTTGACTTGTCCGGTTCCTTCCCACATCCTGCAGGTAACCGCGATTATTGAACTCATGTGTCTTTTCCGAGGACTTCTTTACACTTATGCAAGCAGGCATGAGTATACTGTCTCCCTTCTTTTCTTTTGGTTTTTATTTTTCTTAATAGACTGTTTTTTAGAGTAGTGTTAGGTTCACAGCAAAACTGAGCAAAAGGCACAGAGATTTCGATACCCCTTGCCCCCGGCCCCAGTGTCCCCCATTGTCAGCATCTCCCACCAGAGTGGGACATTTTATTTGTACAATCGATGAACCTACATTGACACATCATTGTCACCCCAAGTTCATAGTTGACGTTAGGGCTCACTCTCGGTGTTGTGCATTCTGTGGGTTGGCTGAATGTATAATGACATGTGTTCACAATTGTAGTGTCATACAGAGAAGCTTCACTGCCCCTGAGCAGAGTGGGGGCACCTAGGGGCCAGGCTGTAGCTGGGAGGCCCAGGAAAGGTCCGCTCATTCTTCAGAACCGGAAGTAAACCTGAAGCACTCAGCCCAAGCACAACCCGCTGTGTGTCCCGGACTGACCCATGTCTTTCTCCTCTCCCCAGAAGTGGCAGATGAGTCTGGGGACCAGTGAAGACCACCAGCATTTCACCTGCACCATCTGGAGGTGAGCTGTGTGTCCCAGCAGTGGGGTCTCCTGAGAAGAGGTGCCCTGGCTCAGGCTGCTGGGGGCGAGTGCACTGCTGCTCTGGGCAGCAGGGAAGGGGCGCACAGAGGGAGTGCCACACTGTTGGGAATTGGCAGGGGCTGGGGGGCTCTAAGGGAAGTACATTGACACTGAGGCCCAGAGGGGGTTGGGGGGACTGGGGAAAGTACAGTCCAGGCAGTGGCCACAGCACCAGGGAGAGGGGTTAGGTTCCCCAGATGCTCCCCTCCCATTGTCACCCTCAGTCACATTCATGGTTCATGGGCTCAGGCTCCCCTCCAGGGGCTGATGCCTTGTCCACCCTTCTCGTAACCCCGTTGCTGGTGCCCAGCTTGATGAGGGAGTGGTGAGCCCGGGTAAGGGATGAAGGAAAGGGAGTGCACGGCCCTGGGTGGGGAGGAGGGCACAGGGCTGCGTGGAATCGTGTTCCTTGGCTCCCCGGCCTGGAATGTGTCCCCACAAGCAGAAGCGACTTCTCAAGCTTTATTGTGTACCTGACATAGAAGAAGTCCAAGCTATGGCTCTGCCCTCGGGACCGGGGTGCACAGGGGACCGATCAACAAATGGGACACAGCAACAAGAGCGGTCACATTTATTAAAGGACATGGCACATTTTAGTCATACCTGCAGGCGTCGTCCCACAGTCTCCTGCTCAGTACCTTACAAACAGCCGGTGTTTACTAAGTGCTGTTGGGGAGATTCTTGCCTGTTTGGCCGGACTGCCCTGGGGCCCAGGATCCCAGCGTGCTCACCAGGCCAGACCCTGTCTGCACTGCCCCCTGGCCTCGGCAGCCTCACAGAGGCAAGGAGCCTGGGACGCCCTCATTACAGGGAAGGCCTGTTACGGGCTGCATTCCTCCATCTGCAGATCGCTGCCTCTCACAGGGCATGTGAGCACCCGTCCTCCGGGTGGGCACAGATCCAGGCCGCTCAGCCCCAGACACCTGCTGACCACGGGGCCATTGCTCAGCTAAGGGGTGCAGCCTAAATGGGCCTGGCCTCCAGGTTTCAGACATAGACCGACCCTCCATCTACACAGGAGCTTAGAGAAGCTGGGAGGTTCCCTGGACGCCACCATTTCCCCCCACCTCCTTCCTCCCTGACCTCCCTGCTGCCTTCTCCACCCCCACCCCCATAACTGCTTGCTTTCCACATGTGGCCAGATGGACTCTTCACACTGCAGGCATCATTGTCCCCTCACTGTTAGTCCTCCCTTCTCGGCTTCTCTCTGCTCTGGCCACGCTGACCTTGGGTTTGCCCCCATTTGCACCCTCTGAGGGACTTTGCAGCCACCATTCGTCTGCCCTGGACAGCCCTCCCTCTCTCCCTCTCTCCCTCAGAAAAAACAGCCTGTATTTCTCACCCTCCAAGATTTTACTGCAGCCCCCATTGCAATACCTGGGATGTCGTTGGCACTCAATAAAAAGCATCAGTGAATTAAGATGAGGGTCCCCGTCCTACCTCCTACCAGGCAAAGAGGCTTGTCAATAAACAAGCCAGAAGAACATTCTGGCGAAGAGGAAAGAGGGGATGATGTTGAGGGTCCCTTCCCAGTGTTAGCAATGCTTAGAAACAGTTTCCATCTTGATGAACTGGGGACATGCAGCCCTGGGTTGACCCCTAGCCCATCTTTCTCTGCAGGCCCCAGGGCAAGTCCTACCTGTATTTCACACAGTTCAAGGCGGAGGTGCGGGGCGCCGAGATCGAGTACGGCATGGCCTATGTGAGTATCGGCCATGCACATTGGGGTGGCTGCCCAGCGCCTTTCAGACCCCAGAGGGACAGGCAAGAGAGGAGATGGATAGCGAGCCCTTAGAGGGAGATTCTGTAATTTAGAAGAATATGGGACACTGTGCAGACCTCCGGGCCTGGAGGCACAGGGGGAGAGGGAGTGGTGGTGCCCAGAGAGGGACCTTGCTGACTCTAGAGGCCGGTGGGTAGGCAGAGCAGCACATGGACACTCTGGTGTCCCTTTCCTACCGCCTGCCAATCTTCTGCTGGTGCTTTCTGCTGGAAAAGCCAATAGGAAGCTCGAGGGCAGGGTGGCCTGGATGCTCAGCCCTGGGACAAGAACAAGGACAGCAAGGGTGACAGTGGCTCTAGAGGGGCAGGCAGTGTGGCTCACTGGTGTGTCTGTGGGGGCTCATGGCCTTTGGGCAGCGCCTTGTCCCCTACGGCCCCCTTCAGAGGCTGGTCACACTGCAGAGCCTACCTTGCTTCTGCACTGGGGCCAGAAAGGTTGAAAACCACCGGTATCAGTCCAGATTCAACCAAGAAGCAGAATAAGTAGGTGACGTGCATCAGGAGACTTATTGCCAGGAATTGGCTTCTGCCACAGGGTTCGGCCGAACAGGTATGGATTCCACAGGCCAGGCTGGCAAGAAAGGGCTGGCACCCTTAGGCACGGCCGCCACTGATGTCCCTGGGTGTGGTTTCTTCTTCCTCAGGGAAGCCTCAGCTGTGCCCTGAGGGCATTCCGAGGTCATGGAGGGAAATGGCCTTGAAGTCAGCTCAGGATGGACTTCTGTCACACGTACAAAATACATTCACAGCAGCACCTGGTGACAGGTTAATTACAGAACTGTGGACGTGGCTGCCCCAGGTTGACAAATCAGATGGACTGTTACACTATTGAACTAGTTATTCTCCATGGTCCCTTCTTACTTTAAAACTATTATTTTAGCTGATTTGAGAGACGCATAATTCTTATTTTTAAAAATTACATTCAAGAGATTGTCATGCTTGTCTCATTGCCATAAATTAAAGAAAAAAAATGAATTAAGTGCCTTCTTCCCAGTGTTTGCAGGGAAGGCATGAAGCTTTAAACAGGTTGACAATCTCTTGAGTGCATTAAGCAGCCACTTCTGGATACTTGTGTGTGCTCAGAAGTGTCAGCCAGCTCTTTAGTAAAAGCACGAGGCTTTAGTCTGTGCTTCTTGGGAAGCAAACCAAATCGTTTTCTTTCCTGATAATGAGAGTCCACTTTTTCTCTTTCAGTCTAAAGCTGCATTTGAGAGAGAGAGTGACGTTCCCCTGAAAAATGAGGAATTTGAAGTGACCAAAACAGCAGGTGTGTACCAATGGATTATGGACACGGAACCCAGGTACTCAGGGAAGGTGGGTGAGGTGACAACAGAGGGCCATTGGGGCCGAGCGGTGAGGGGGGACTACCCGGGTGTCCAAAAACCGTTCCTGTCAAGAGCCTCATAGTAAATATTTTCGCTTTTGCGGGACAGGCGGCCTCTGTTGAAACTGCTTAACCTGCCCCTTTAAGACAAAGGCCACCCCACATGTCAGTGATCGGGTATGGCTGCTGTCTATCAAAACTTTATGAACGTGGATATGTGAATTGCATCACTTTCTCATATCACAGAATACCATTTTTCTTTCGATTTTTGTCAAAGCTATTTAAAAATGTGAAAAGCACCCTTCGCTCACAGGCAGCAGGCCACACTGTGCCAATCCCTGATAAAGAGCCGAGAGCAGCAGGACCATCCTCGTTCTCCATGGAAGGCGGGAGGGCAGTGACCTTCACACAGCCCGGCTGTCCTGGGCTCTGTGACCAGGAACAGCTTCGAGATTGGGACTGTGTGCATGATGGAGGAGGCAGGGGTTACCTCCTGAGGTCCCAGGAGCCCACACTCTGAGTCACGTTCAGCCGTGACAGGCAGATGCTAAACAGAGAGGGTTGGGAGCCCTAGGGTTGGGGTTTGGCATGCCAGAGCAAGAGGGGACAAGAAAGTGAGGACAGTGGACACAGGAGCTGGCTGAGTCAGGGAGAAGCCCTGAGGGTCCTGGTTTCAGGGTAAAGAGGAGATGAAGAAACCCATGTGGCTGTGGCCATCACCAGGCATGAAGTGGAAGGGTGGGGGGTGGCATCAGTGGGGGCTGTAGGGAGGAGGGGCCTGGGTCTGGAAGGCGCACCACTTCCAGGTCTTCTAAGGACCATTCAGAGTCAAGGTCAAGGACAGAGGAGTTTGGATTACTGGCACACCCTGAGCTCCAGGGCACACAGAAGGTGCACAGGGAATCAGGGTGTGACTAGGGGGTGAAGGGTGGGAGGTGAGGGGGGTAGGGGGCAGAGCCCCTGACCCTACTGTAAAAGCTTTATATGGGCCTCGAACAAATTTGCCAGTGTGAGCAGGTGACACACCTAGCCCCAATCCCCATCCAGTCACAACGTGGCAAAAATAACCACAGTTCTTCCCACCTTGTACTTTCCTGTGGCCTCCCAGTTCCCCCAGGGCAGTCCCACCAGTCTCTACCATTCTTCTGTCCTTTCGGGGCAGTGATCCTTCCCACATGCAGCCCACTTTGGGAACAGCTCTCCTGCCCTGCCAGACCCCACTGGGCCTCACCCTGGCCCAGGACCTTGGGCATTTGTGGAGTGGTGAGGACTGTACCACATGTTTCTTCTTTTACAGTATCGCATAGACCCGGGGCGTTCAAGGCTGAGCTGTCCAAGCTGGTGATCGTGGCCAAGGCGTCCCACAGTGAGCTGTGACCGGCAGCTCCATTAAGGGAGGCTTTCCCTCTGAAGGGGCTGGGCCCCTTGAGGGCCGGCGTTTATAGGTTTTCTAGGGGGGACTGTTGGTTTTTTGCCCAGGCTGATGTTGCCCTGCTCGGAGGGGTTCGCAGGGCGGCTGAGGCCCTTGAACAGAGTTCAGGGGGCCAGGAGGTTTAGGTTGTGCTGGGCCCCTCCCCCAGCCCCCAGGGTCCCTGGCCCCACTCCCCTCTCAACGTTCTGAACAGAGTGTGGGTCTGAACCCCACACCATAGCTCATCTTGCCAGGAAAGTCATCAGCACAAGGTTGAGGGGAGGGGGCACCACAGCCTTTCTGAAGCCATCATCTCCCCGTGGCATCAGGCCTGGCTCTGGATGCTCTGGGGAGAGTGATCCTGCTGTCTCCGACCCCAAGCTGGCTGTTTTCTTACAACTTCCCCACGGGACCACCTTTCAGACTAACTGGGAAGAAATGAAATGTTCTTTTGTATTTAAATAAATAAGATTTAAAAAGCAATTGTATAGACTGAACATCTGCCACTGTGCCCACCTGACTGGGCATGAGGAGCCAGGGGCCATGGGACAGCAGGGGACTGGCTGCCCCCACTTCCCTTCCCTGTTGGAAACGGGTGGGCTGCGTCCCCAGGACACATGGAATTTCTGGGCCCAAGTTTTCCACAGGTACAAAAGCAGCTGGTCCAGGGGTGGGCTGCTGTGAGCATGCTCCGAGGGCTGATCACTGCCCCTCCCTGAACATGTGGGGCAGACCCCGCCACACCCAGCAGGTCACACAGGTGGCCCCGGCACAGTGAGTGCTCCAGGGCAGACCTGTTCTCTGACCCGGGTGGTGGTTTTGCTTTGTTTTTGAAAGCCAGATTGCAGCATGGTAATTTCAAAAAAAAAAAATACTCATAAACCCAAAAATGCCCCAGCCACTCAGAGGGGCCCTGATGTCCCAGCAGCGGGGACCCTGATGACCCAGCAGCAGGGACCCTGACCCCAACTTGACCTTGAGTCTGACCTCTGACCCTGTCTTCGTGAGCAAACAAGGGAAAAGAAACTGTTTCTTGGCTTCTGTCTGCAGGCTGTGAAGTGGGTCCTTGCTTATCAAATCAGTGTTTGATCATTGGAGGCCTCCCTATATCTTTCACTCACCTTATGCGAACCTGAGGACCTGGGTATTGTTGGGCCCCACTTGCCAGAGCAGCAGTGATCCAAGGGCGTTAGGGTTCCTGCCCAAAGTTGCACACCCATGGGAAGCAAGTGAGGCTCTGACCTGTCCAGTTTCAGACAGGCACGTGAGCCTGAAGAATAACGGTTCTCAGAACAATTGAAGAGGGACCTCGGGCCCTGACGATGCTCGGGAAAGAATCGGCCAGCCTTAACTTAAAAGCACACGCATTATGCCACCTTGAGAGAGAAGTTCTGAAGGACCTACATGAACAGGGAAGGTCACTTGACCAAGAATGGCCCGGCTTCAAGGTCACAAAGTGAGCACAACTACCTGCAGATCGCAATTGGGCCCCAGAGACAATCCCCAGGGCCTCCTGTCAAACCAGGTGGTGTCGGTTGGGCCCTGAGGTGTTGGCCAAGGGAAGGGGATTTTTCCACCATCAGCCAAGAGTCGCCACTTCTGAATTCCTGGGCATCACCAAGGATGCAGAGCAGTGGGTGTGATGCACCAGGACACAGGAAGGCACCTCTGGACACACACAAGTTCCCCCTGGCCCCCCTGTGATGTGCATTCATCTTTATGTAGCTTTCAGTTCTTTCAAGAACAAAGCCACCCTGGCCCCAGGACCTTCTGTTATGAGGAGGAGCTGAAGTAAACCCTCGGTTGGGTGTGCAGAAGCCAAGCTCTGCCACTCCGTTAGACTCATGCCAGCACCCAGTACAGCGGAAATCAAACCTGTCAGCAAGGGCCACAGATGTGTGACGTTCACCTGCAACCTTGATTTAAAAGGCAAAAACTGGTCGGATTTCTGGTCAAGATGGTGGAATAGGTAAATGCTGTACTCACCTCCTCCCACGACCACATCAAAATTACAGCTAAATTGGGCCGGCCGAGTGGCGCGATGGTTAAGAACTCACTTGGGATGCCAGAGGGCCCTGGTTCGGATCCCACATATGAGGGCC
>NW_017731552.1:1336314-1349245 GCF_001890085.2 Hipposideros armiger | reverse complement strand
AATGATGGTGCCAACTTGGGCCAGTGAAGCAACGTCCTCCACAACTAGACTGAAGAACAAAACGACAGCAACTTGTCTGTTCCCCTTTCCTCAATTCCCCAGCACTGTTCCCATCCCCCCAATTTCCCAATAAAAATAAAATCTTAAAAAAAAAAAATTACAGCTAAATTACACAACCACCACCGTTGAGAACCACCGGAAGACTAGCTGAACAGAAGTCCTATAACAGTATATAAGGAGGAAGCCATGTTGAGACTGGTACGAGGGGCAGAGATGTGGAACAGGCAGGTCCCACACCCATGTGTGGTGGTGAAGAATTGGTAGGGAGGGGCCGGCCAAGTGGCTCGGTTGGTTAAGAGTTGGCTTGGGGGCCAGCCGAGAGACATGATGGTTAAGAGTTGGTTTGGGATGCCAGCTCTGAGCGGCAGGGCCCCAGTTCGGGTCCCACATGAGGGCCAGTGACGCAGCCTCTACAGCTAAGATGGTGAACAATAGCTCAACATGGAGCTGGACTGCCGTGAGTCGCCGGCAACGGTATAGGCTGCAGCCCCAGCTGCAGTGGGACTGCCATGAACTACTATGAGTGGCTGGCAGCCAGCGTGAGCGGCCGGTAGCTGGCGTGAGCGGCCGTCCAGTGGCCAATGAGTGACTGACTGCCTCACCCGGGAAGAGCGCAATGATAATACCAACATGGGCTGTGAAGCGATGTCCTCCACAACTAGACTGAAGAACAAAAGGACAGCAACTTGTCTGTTCCCCTCCCCCAATTCCCCAATTTAAAAAAAAAAAAAAGTTGGGAGTGTGAGCTCTGAGCTGCAGAGCCGCCAGTTAAGATCCCACATGGCTCAGTGACACTGCCCTCTACAGCTAAGATGGTGAAAAACAGCTCGACCTGGAGCTCGGCTGCCGTGAGTGGCCGGCAGTCATCGTGAGTAGCTGGCAGCCGATGAGAGCTGCTGTGAACCGCCATGAGCAGCCGTCCAATGGGCAGCAACCGACTGCCTCAGCCGGGAAGAGCAAAATGATCATAATACCAACATGGGCCAGTGAAGCGATGTCCTCCAAGAACCAAAAGGACAGCAACTTGTCTGTTCCCCTTCCCCGATTCTCCAACACTCTTCCCCTCCCCCAATTCCCCAATAAAATCTTAAAAAAAAAAAAAAAGAATTGGGAGGGATATCTCGGCTGTGGAGGTCCCCCCTGAGGAATGAGGGGTCCCAGCCCCACACCAGGCTCCCGTGCCAGGAAGAGGAATCCCCAGAACATCTGGCTGTGAAAACGAGTGGGGATTGCGTCCAGGAGCGAGAAAGGGCTGCCAGAGGCCGAGGCACTGCTGTTAAAGGGCCCACACGCACACTCACTTGCTCACAAACTCATTCACTGAGCCGCTGAGCAGGGGCAGCAGTTCAGAAAGCACCAGGGACATGTGTGGAGAAACTAATTGACTAACTTCAGGGCGAGGGCTGGAGGGGCAGGGATTGGGGCAACTCTCCAGGGACAGAAGTGCTGGTAGAAGCCACTGCTCCTTTGTTGAGCCCCCCACCCAGTTGGCAGGCCCAGGCAGGCGCCAAATCTGAGCTGTCCTTTAACCTGGCCAACAGCCTTGCCCCGTCCTGGTGATGCTCTGAGACCCCACCCCACCAAACTCACTCGTCCAGCCCGATCTGCTTCCAACAGCTTCTCCACATAAGCAGCCTAACTTGCTTCATGCTACGGACTTCCACCTTAACCCACAAACCTTACACGAGTGGCGGCTGCCCTTGGCTCACACTACAGACTCTCTCAAAGGTCCACAAACCCCAAATAAGCAGTGGTCGGCCTCGGTGCATTATAGCTCTTACCAAGTGGCCCCAAGCCCAGCACGGGCAGTGACTGGTGTCAACTTGAATTTTAACTCCTATCAGGTGGCCCCAAGCCTGGCATAAGCGGTGACCAGTCTTGGCTTGGAACGTAGCTTCAACTAAGCAGCCACGAACTTGACACAAATGGAGGCTGGCATCAGCTCGCATTGTAGTGCCCACCAAAGAGTCCCAAGCCCTGGGCCAGCCGAGTGGATCAGTTGGTTAAGAGCACAAGCTCTGAGCAACAGGTCGCCGGTTCGATTCCTACATGGGCCAGCGAGCTGAGCTGCTGACCTGCCAACAGGTGGCAGGATGGCTCAGCTGGTGAGAGCACGTGCTTCTAACAACAAGGTTGCCAATTTGACTCCTGCATGGGATGGTGGACTATGCCCACCCACAACTAAGATTGAACATAGCACCTTGAGCTGAGCAGCTGCAAGCTGCCAACAGGCGGCCGGATGGCAACGACTTGGGAGCTGAGCTAGCTGCACCCTCCACAACTAAGATTGAAGGACAACAACTTGGATGTTCTCCTTCCTCACTTCCCCAATAAAAATAAAAAATTTTAAAAATTATAAAAAAAAAAGTCCCAAGCCCAGCACAAGTGGCAGCCAGCATCGGTTCACAGCATAGCCTCTCCCAAGTGCCTCTAAGCCCAGCACAAGCAGCAATGAACCACAGTGTCTCTAAGACTGGCGTAAGTGGCAACTGACCTTGGCCTGTACCAGAGCCCCACTAAAGTGACTTTCACTCGAAGGGGTCATCCCTCCGCACAACAGCTCATCCGCTGTACGGGTGGCCAGCTCTCACAGCCAGTTAGCCTGAGGGTCAACCCCACCCACTGACTTGCCAGCAGCAGTAGAGGCCCAACTACAACAGGAGGGCACACAACCCACACAGGGGACACTCCTGGGGCATACAGCTCAGGTGACCAAGGAGACTGTGCCAGTCTGCCTACAGGACACCTTCTATGTAAGGCCAGTCTGTCAAGAATGGGAGACAGCAGATCTACTTCATACATTGAAACAAACACAGGGAAGCAGCCATAAAGAGGAGACAAACGTCCAAAATGAAAGAACAGGACAAACCTCTTGAAAAATAAGAGAAATGGAGACAAGCAATTTATCAGAGTTCAAAACACTGGTTATAAGGATGCTCAATGAACTTAGTGGGAGAATAGATGAACTCAGAACAACAGAGAGATAAAAAACGTTAAAAAGGGGATTGAAAACAAGAAACAATCGCAACTGAAGAATACACTAGAGGAAATCGAGACCAGATTAGATGAAGCAGAGGATTGAATGAGCAATCTGGAAGGCAAGGTAAGGTAGCGGGAAATCCCTAATCGGAACAAAAAAAGAAAAAAGAATTTTAAAAATTGAGGCTAGTTTAAGGGACCTCTGTGACAACATCAAGCATAAAAACATTCACATCAGAGGGGTCTCAGAAGAAGAGGGGGAGCAACAGATTGAAAACCTATTTGAAAAAGTAATGATGGAAAACTTTCTTAACCTGGAGAAATAGAAAAGTCTAGGAAGCGCAGAGAGTCCCAAACAAGATGAACCCATAGAGGCACCTCATAACCCACACCAAGACACATCATAAGTAAAATGCCAAAGGCTAAAGACAAAGAGGATTTTTTTTATTGGGGGAGGGGAACAGCATTGGGGAATCGGGGAAGGGAAACAGACAAGTTGCTGCCCTTTTGTTCTTCAGTCTAGTTGTGGAGGACGTTGCTTCACTGGCCCATGTTGGTATTACATTGCTCTCTTCTCATGCAGCAGATAGGTCGCTGGCCTCTGGACGGCCGCTCACGGTGGCTCTTGGCAACTCACGCTGGCTGCCAGCCACTCATGATGGCTGCCGGCCACACACGGTAGCTTATGGCAGCCCACTGCAGCAGGGGCTGCAGCCTTTGCCATCGCCGGCGACTCAACGGTAGCCCAGCTCCAGGTCGAGTTGTTGTTCACCACCTTAGCTGTAGAGGGTGCAGCGTCACTGGCCCTCATGTGGGATCCTAACCGGGGCCCTACTACTCAGAACTGGCATCCCAAGCCAGCTCTTAGCCAACGCGCCACTCGGCTGGCCCAAGACAAAGAGGATCTTAAAAGCAGCAAGAGAAAAGCAGTTAGTTACCTACAAGGGAGCCCCCATAAGACTGTCAGCTGATTTCTCAACAAACTTTTCAGGCAAGAAGGGAGTGGCAGGAAATATTCAAAGTGATGAAAAAGTAAGGACTTACAACCAAGAGTACTCTACCCAGCAAGGCTATTATTTAGAATCGAAGGACAGATAAAGAGCTTCCCAGACAAGAAAAAGCTAAAGGAATTCAATATCACCAAACCAGTATTAGAAATGTTAGAGGGTCTTGTTTAAGTAGAAAAGATCGAAAATATGAGTAAGAAAATATAGGAAAGAAAAAAAATCTCACTGACAAAGGCATCCAGTAAAATCAGTGGATCAACCAATTCTAAAGCTAGTACAAAGATTAAAAGACAAAAATATGAAGATTAGGTATAATTACAACAAATTAAAGGTCCCACATAAGCATACACACACAAAAAGACAAACATATAAACATGGAGAGGGGTGATTAAAAATGGTAGTGATTTTAGGGCTGGCAGAGTGGCACGTTGGTTAGGAGTTGGGTTGGGATGCCAGCTCTGAGCAGTAGGGCCGCAGTTCAGAACCCACGTGAGGGCCAGTAACACTGCGCCCTCTGCAGCTAAGATGGTGAACAACAGCTCAACCTGGAGCTGAGTTGCCATGAGTCGTCAGCGACAGCGTAGGCTGCAGTGGGGCTGGCCGACAACTGGCATGAGCTTTCGTGGCTGCTGTGAGCCACCATGAGTGGCCGTGCAATGGCTGGTGAGCGACTCCCTCACCTAGGAAGAGCATAATGATAATACCAACATGGGCCAGTGAAGCAATGTCCCCCACAACTAGACTGAATAACAAAAAAAACTGCAGCTTGTCTGTTCCCCTTCCCCAATTCTCCAATGCTGTTCACTCCCCCAATTCCCCCAATAAAATCTTTTTTAAAATGGTAGTGATTTTAGAATGTGTTCAAACTTAAGCAACCATCAACTTAAAATAGACTGCTATAAATATAGCTTGGTGTATATAAAGCACATGGTAACCACAAACCAATAATCTACAAGACATAAAGGAATTCAAACCACACTATAGAAAGTCATCAATATACAAGAGAAGAGAGCAAGAGAATAAGAAAGGAACAACTATAAAAACAATCGGAAAACAATGGCAATAACTACATACCTATCAATAATCACTTTAAATAAAATTGGATTAAATGCTCCAATCAAAAGACACAGAGTGGCTGAATAAATAAGAAAACAAGACCCTTACATATGCTGCCTACAAGAGACTCACTTTTAGATTCAAAGACACAGGCTGAAAGTAAAGGGATGAAAAAAGGTATTTCATGCAAATGGAAACAAAAAGCTTGGGTAGCAATACTTATACCAGACAAAATAGACTGTAAAGAAGGGCTGTCACAAGAGACAAGGACATTTCATAATGATAAAGGAATCAGTCCAACAAGAGGACATAACTCTTGTAAACATCTACACACCCAACATTGAAACACCTAAATATATAAAGCAAATACTGACAGACATAAAAGGTGAAACTAACAGTAATACAGTCATTGTAGGGGACGTTTAACACCCCATTGACACTAATGGATAGATCCTTGAGACAGGAAACAGCAGCCTTAAATGATACATTAGACCAGATATACTTGATATTTTGAGGACATTTCCCGCAAAAGCAGCAGAGTATACATTCTTTTCAAGTGCAAAAGGAACATTTTCCAGGATAGAACACGTTAGACCACAAAACAAGCTTCAGTAAATTTAAGATTGAAATCATATTGAGCTATTTAATCATCTTCACCAATCACAGTGGTATGAAACTAGAACTCATAGAACTTAATAACAAAAAAATCTGATTAAAAAATGGTTAGACCTGAATAGACATTTCTCCAAAGAGGACATACAGATGGTCCACAGACATGAAAAAATGGTCACCATCACAAATCATCAGAGAAATGCAAATTAAAACCACAATCAGGTATCATCTCACACCTGTCAGAAGGGCCATCAACAACAAGTGTTGGTGAGGATGTGGAGAAAAGGGAACCCTCATGCACTGTTGGTGGGATCACAAATTAGTGCAGCCACTAGGGAAAACAGTATGGAGGTTCCTCAAAAAATTAAAAATAGAACTACCTACCTTATGAACCCAGCAATTCCACCTCTGGTATTTAGCCAAAGAAATCCAAAACACTAATTGGAAAAGATACATGCACCCCTTTGTTCATTGAAGCATTATTTACAATAGCCAAGATATGGAAGCAACCTGAGTGTCCACTGATAGATGAATAAAGAAGATGTGGTACATACATACAATAGAATATTAGCCATAAAAAAGAATGAAATCTTGCCATTTGCGACAACATGGATGGACCTATAGGGTATTACGCTAAGTGAAATAAGTCAGACAGAGAAAGACAAATACCATATGAGCTCACATACTCGTACATGTGTAATCTAAAAAAAATAAACGAACATAAACAAGAGAAACTCATAGATACAGAGAACAAACTGATGGTTGCCAGATTGGGGTGTGTCTGTGTGAAAAAGGTGAATGAATAAGTACAAATCGGCTGTTACAAAATAATCACAAAAATGTAAAGTGCAGCGCAGAGAATATAGTGAATAACATGGTAATTATGTATAGTGCCAGGTGGGTATCAGGAGGATCACTTCATAAATCATATACATTTTGAACCACTACACTGTACACCTGAAACTAACACAACATTGACTGTCAGCTATAATTGACAAAAACAAAAACAAACAAAAAAAAAGTTTAAGGCAAAAACCCTGGGAGGGCAAAAAACTCAGATGGCACCAACCAATTAAATTGCCAGTTCCACATCATGCCAATGGAAGACGTGTGCTTTTATTTAAATCGTTCTGCAGTGCTCTTTGGTTTTTCAAAATTAAATCTCAAGTTCATGAGGAGTCAAGAGAGGCTAGACAGCCCAGCAGAAAACAAGTACAAAGCATTATGCACATTGATAAATTCAATCAGCAGAGCCTAGGACAAAGGATTTCATCTGGGGCTTCTCTGGGCACTCAAAATGCATGTTTGCTCTTGAATTTGAAGATCTGTCTCTTGGCTGGAAGAGATAAGAGGGGAAGTTGCCCATAGAAGGATGGAGTAGGAGGTAGGGCTCTCAGTTGAAAGGTTTTGGCTTCTTCCGGGAAGCAGAAACGAAACCACAGAAAGGCTGACCTGAATCTGGGGTCATAATCTTATCAACCAGTCCAACAGGCCAGGGAGAGGCATAAAGGAGTGGTGGGGACTGTGGCAAAGCAAAGAGGGGCAACCTTAACCAGTGGACAGTGCAGGCTTAGGCGAGTTTTTGAGAGAAACTCCAAATTCAGATTGGTATGCACAATTTCCCCAATTTTAAATGTTGGTTACTGATTCCAGCTGTCTCAAACACTGGATGGGGCCATGCAAACCCATCTTCTCACCTAATAAGGCCTGCAGGCCCCGTTTGCAACCTTTGCCCAGAACAGACCTGACCTAGTTTTGCAAAAACAGTCACAGGACACTGTTCCCCCGCCTACAAGGGTGCCCAGAATAACCTTTTTGACCCTGACATGGTCAGACCTGCAGCTGTGTTTTTGCAACCCATGCCCCCTTCTGACAAAAAGCACAAATACACTCCCCCACCCCACGTGTCTATCCACGTCCTGAGGTGAGAATCACTGTATCTTCTGGGTGTCCCCAAAGCCAAGATTTGTTGAGCTTTGCTTCACAAAAACGTTTGTTGACATGTTTTCCAAACATGAAATGGTCATTTTAAAATGTGCCTGCATCTCAGATGGCTTTACCCTCTCCTCCTGCTTGGGGGGTGTACTTCCTCCCATCCCATGCGGGCATGAGGGCTGCAATTCCAACCAAATCAAGGTGTCCTCCCCCCACGCCAGCACCCATCTCAGCCCTCTCTGTGGCCCCTGAGCTCTTTTGCCAGGGCGGCTGGAACAAAGTGTCCAGACTGGGTGGGCGGCTGAAGCAAGAGACTTGTTTGCTCTGTTATGGAGGCCAGAAGTCTGAGATTAAAATGTCGGCCAGGCTGGTTCCCTGTGAGGGCTGTTCTCTCAGCCTCTCTAAGCCACTCCCCCAGTTTCTGGGGGCTGCTGGCAATCCTTGGCATCCCTCTGCTTATAGACACACCCTTCCAGTTTCTTCCTCCATCTTCACATGGCCTTTTCCTCTGTGTTCAAATTTCCCCCTTTCATAAGGACCCCAATCATACTGGATTAGGGGCCCACCATGCTCCACTGTGATCTCATCTTAATTACATCAGCAACAACCCTGTTTCCAAATTTGGGTCACACTTGGATGTCCTAGGGGTTGACTTCAACAAAGGAATCTGGTGCGGGGGGACACAGCTCACCCACTAACATTCCCTTCCAGTCCAGCATGACCCCTAACTGAAGGAATGAAAAAGCCCAGGTTGCATCACTAGTGGGCAGTGCCAGTTTTCAGATGACATCAGGTTGAGGGGTGCAGACTGGTCCCCCACAGCTATTGAGATTCAGGACAGGTGGACTGAGCAGGGAGCAGCCTCGAAGTGTGTGGGGAGGCTGCTGGCCTGGCAGGCTATGCTGGTCTCCACGCTGAAGTCCTCTCCTAGTGAGACTGGGCAGGACAGGCGATATGGGTCTTTAAAACTGCTGCTTTAAACGGTCTGGCATCCTCTGAAAGGGTCATCTGTCCGTAGAGTTGGCCCAGATCAGACTGGGAAAAAAGAGGTCATTAAAAAACCCAAACCCCACAAATCCCCAACCCCCAGCAGGAAAAACACAGAGGGCTCATATGCTGTCCTCGTCCAGCATCCTGGTGAGCCCCTCGCAGATCCGGCGCAGGTGGGAGCGGTAAGGCTCCGCGGGGCTGTAGAGCGCGGCCAGGAAGTCACAATCGGCAAAGTGGCCAAACACGTGGTTGATGCGGCCATGGGACTTGGCGGTCAAGTGCGGGCCCACGGCTTGGTGCAGCAGGTCCCGACACTCGATCAGGGCGGCGACCAGCACGCGCCGGTCAAAGGTGAAGTCCACCTGGTAGAAGCTGACTGCCGTCATGGCCAGGCGGCGCGCCCTCTGGCGGAAGCGCTGCAGGAGCGCCAGCTCCTCCCCACCCAGCTGGCCACCACGGAGCAGGATGGCCAGCTTCACGGCCACCTTGACCAGGTTCTTGACCACTTTCTGAGCTTCCTTGCGGCTGCGAGTGAACTCCTTGGTGGCGCGGTACAGCTCGTCCAGCACCTCACTGCTCGTGTCATCGACAAAAACAGCCACCGTCGCCTTGGATGCCACCTTGCTCAGGAGCTTCTTCTGGGCCTGCAGGGCCAGGCTCTTGGTGCTGAAGGTGTCCATCAGCCCTGCCAGGGGTAAAGACACCCAGCTTCAGTCCCCACAGCCCCCGGGGCCACAAGCCATTTGCTCCTACTGTCTTCCCATGCTTTTCCCTGTTGAACTCCTATACATCCCGCAAAGCCATGGCCTCTTAGTCCCTGCCCCTTTACTGGTGGCCTCTTATACAGCCTCCAAAGCCTTGGCCCCCATGCCCCTACCTCTTCTCTGGTATTCTATATGTCCCCGAAGACCCTGCCCCTTCCCCTCACAGATTCACCCCTCAGTTCAGTCTAGACACCACCTCCTCCAGGAAGCCATTCCTGAACAACTAAACTGACAGCTGGGCCACACAGTGCCCCAGGAGTCCCCCATCTCTACTCTACTCCCCTGGCTTTGCTTCCCCACTGGTCTGCCTCATCCCAGGCCACAGTGGAGGCAGTGGGCCTGACTCCTTACCGCTGTGTCCTTGGAGACTCTCAAAAACATCTGCCAAATGAATGAGGATCTTCCCCAGCCCTTACCCACTGTCCTAGGCCATGGTCAGAATCCATCCCACTCCAGCTTCAAGTCGCCCAAACCAGGAATGCCACGTGGGCACCCACTCACACCCAGGGGCCCCCACAAAGCGTGTCTTTGTGCAAGCTCAGGCCCTGAAAAAAGTCTCAACCCCCGGCTGCCCTCTCGCTTGTACTTAGAGGTCAGGACAGGCATGGGGATTACTGGACCAGCCTTCCCTGCCCCCTACACCAGTCACCGGACCTCAGGGCTACACAGGCGAAGGCCAGAGCAGAGGTGCCGTTGACTCAGCACTGCACAGCAGACTGTGAGCTGGCAGCATGTGCTCGTTTTGTCATTTCCACCAGGTAGTGGGTGGGTGGCCCATTTTGCAAAAGAAAACACAAAGGCTCAGAGAGGCTGAACCACTTCCCTAAGGCCACACAGCAACACAGTGACTGCCTTCTCCCAACACCTCTGCATATCTAACCCCTTCCACTGATGCCTGCAAGTCATCCTGAGTCTTGGAGGGTCAGGAGCTGTCCCCCATAACAAAACCAGCACCAATATTCAGGGCCTGCTCCCAGCTCTGATCACTCAGTCAAGCAACATAACTGCCCTGTGCCTCAGTTTCTCCATGTAGAAAATAGGGAAGATCAGAGCTAACTTTGTCCTGGGGCAGAAGCTTGTGGCCAACCCCAATGCCCCCCTTGGGGTCATTGTGACTATGCCCTGGGCAAGGGGCTGGATGCCACTGTCTGGGACCCCACCATCCGAGCTGTAAGCCATCCAGCACCTGGGTGTGCAGACCCTCCTCTGTGAGCAGCAGCAGCATCGGGCTGGCCACCTGGCGCAGTGCCTATGCCTCCTGGGTGCCCTCCCACCAGTTTCTCTACAACATTCTATTCCATTCCCTCTACCTGAACCCCTTCTCCCAACTCGTCCTGTAAACTCCTCTTTATCCTTCAAGTCTCAGTGTCACTGTCACCCACCCCTGGAAGCCTTCCCGAATGTCCCAGGCTGGGCCAGGTGCCCTATGGCTCCCACTGTGCCCTGGGTGTCCATCATGGCCCTGAGCCCCTTGGTTTCCATGACTGACTCCCTCGGCCAGTGGCATGTGCCGGGGCTGCGCCTCCCTTGTTCACACCACGTCTCTGGTGGCCAGCCCAGGGCCTGCTGCACAACAGGGACCCCAGAAGTGTTTTTTTAAATGCATCAGGGAGAAGATATCTACAAACGCTGGAAACAAGAGGGGACTCCCAAGACCCTGGGTCCAGTCTCCTCAGTTTACAGATGGACAAACTGAGGTACAGGGAGGAAAGGCCTTTCTGTCAGTCCAGGGATGAGGCCCAGGTCTCTGAAGCCGAAGGGCTCTAGAGCCCAGGTCCTTCTGCCCAGCTCTGTCACTGTGTGAGCCAGGGCAGGGCTCTGCCCGTCTCTGGGCCTTGACTTTCCCATCTGCAAGTCCTGAGGTTGGGTGAATTGGTTCCGGAGGGGAGCAGAGCCTGTGTACAGGCTTTAGGAAGGGCCTGGGCCCCTAGCAGCGCCCTCCCCCTCCCCAAGCCCAGAAGGAAAAGGGGCGGGGGTGGAGGCAGCTGCAACCTCCCTTCCCAGCCTCCACACTCCTAGCCCGTCTGGCAGGCTCCCAGACCTGCCACACCTGAGCCAGCCCAGCTGTGTCCTCTCCTCCTCCCTGGCCCATTGTTCTGCCAGAAACATCCCCATTCAAGTAGCCAGAGGGATGACTGCTCTCCCAGGGGATCAGGCCACGGCCCAAAATAAACCCCAGCCTTCCTTCCTGCTTGCTGCATTCACCCAGGTCCGAGGGCAGGCGAGCCAAGGACTGCGTCACACCAGCCCTTCTGGGCAGGGCCTTCCCAGGGGCTCAGGGGCCAGACGTCCAGTGTCCCTGGCCCCTGCCCACCAAATGCCAGAACACCCCACTATCGTTACAAGCCAGAAAAGCCTGCTAAAGCTTCAGGGGCTCTGCCAGAACATTCATTCAGTTGCTCAGTGAGCATTTATGGAGCACCAACTATGTACCAGGCGCTGGAAATACAGCAATAACCAGGAGAGATCCCGTCCCTGCCTTCCTGAGGCTCCCTGTCCCTGCCACCTCCTTATTACAAAGTAACTGGTGTTCCAGTACTACCCTGAAATGGAATCCGCAGGCACTATCGTCTACCTCAACCCGCCAGTTTAAAAGTAAAATTAATAGATGGTGATAAAAGCGACCATCTGAGGAGGTTGAGGGGGCTGGGTCTGGAATGTTCTATGTTCTGTTCAGTCTGGGTCCATAAAAATGTAAAACGTCATCAAGCTAGAATGGTTGCAAATCCCTGTGAATACACTAAACCCCAGCAAAGTGTACACTTTAAAAGGTGAATTTTATGGTATGTGAATTATATCTAAAGGAATATCTAACATTTATCAAAAGAAGATATGCAAATGGCCAATAAGCAACTGAAAACCTGGTCAACATCATTGGCCACTAGGGAAATGCAAGTCAAAATCATAATGATGATAATACCACCCCACCCTCACTAGGACGGCTCTCATCAAACAGACAGACAGCAAGTGCTGGTGAGGATGTAGATAAACTGGAATCCTCACAGCCGGCTGGTGGGAATGGACAATCGGGCAGCACTGTGAAAAAAGGTTTTTTTTTGGCAGTTCTTCAAACAAATGCAGTTATCAGCAATTTTGCTCCTAAGCATCTACCCCAAAGAAATGAAAACATATGTCTACAGAAAAACTTGTACACACATGTTCACAGAAACACAATTCAAGTGGCCAAAAAGTGGAAGCAACTCCAATGGCTATCAACAAATGGATAAACAAAATGTAGTCCACCCACACACTGGAATATTACTCAGCCATGAAAAGGAGGGAGGCGCTGAGACTCGCCACAACGTAGATGGACCTTGAACACACGGTGCTCAGTGAGAGAAGCCAGACACACAAGGCCACACAGTGTGTGATTCCACTTATGTGAAATGTCCAGAACAGGCACATCCACAGAGACAGGATATAGATTAGTGGTTGCTGGGGGAGGGGTTTGGAAGTGACTGCTGATGGGGACAGAGCTTCTTTTTGGGGTGGTGGAATGTTTTAGAATTTGAACACTTTAAAACGGCA
>NW_017731552.1:1320121-1335978 GCF_001890085.2 Hipposideros armiger | reverse complement strand
ATATATATATATATATATATATATATATATATATATATATATATAGTACCTCATCTTTATAACGTTAAATGAATTTTAAAAGTTTTAAATCAGGATTTTCACCAAACTATAATACAAACAGAAAGTAAAAGGATTCCATAGTTGAGTTTTGTAAATCACATCGCATTGCCAGGCACTCAGTAGGTTCTCAACATGTTTGATTACAAAGAATTTCCCTCCTGATCAGCTCAGACTCACAACACTTGGGGATGGAGCAAATCTATAAGGGGTTCACCCCATATGGGGCATTGCAGTGAACTGATAGCTATAAATTCGCATCAAAAGAGAGTTTCATCTCTACTTGATTCACCCAGAAATAGTCACCAAATATTAAAACCATGCAGAAACCCCACTCATTGGCTTGTTTTTGGCAGGATGTTAGGAAGTTGTGGGGGCTGCCCTGAGCATGGCTGGATGCCTAGTGTCCCTTGTCCCTGTCCCCAAATGCCAGAACATCCTGCTATTATCACAAGCAAAAAAATAAAAGCCCTCCAAATTTCCAAAACCGAACCTAAGAGATGTTGTCACCACGTTGGAAGGAGGAGGTATCGGAAACCAGTGAACACAGAAATAAACAGGATAATTTCAAGGAGAGATAAGGGCCATGGGAGCATGGAGGGGAGTGATAGCCAGGAACAAGGCAGGTGACCTGAGCTGGGGTGGTCAGTAAGGCCTCTCTGAGGCGGAACCCCTGGAGCTGGGACTGAAAGGACAAGGTCTAGGGGAAAGGTGAGCCAGGCAGATTGACGTCTGTGCAAAGGCCCTGGGGCAGGGCTGTGTCTGGCGTGTTGGAGGAATAGCAAGAAGGCCGCAGGCCTGTCCACAGCCCCTGCAAAGTGACTCCAGACAAGCCCCACACCCCTAGGGGCAGCTTTCCTATCTGCGAATGGGTGTCCAGGCACTGAGTGGCTGTCTACTCCTGCCCCCACATTCTACCCCAGAACTCCGGACCCTGATCCACACCTCGGACTTTCACCCTCTGACAACCCCATTTCATCTTTTGGACTCCAACCTTTGTCCCCGTCCCCATTCTGGACACTCCAGCTCCGACTAGTAGCTGGAAGTCACTCCCCATTCCCCTCTTCCCCCGGCCCCTGGCAATCCACTTTGTCTCTGTGGATGTGCCTGTTCTGGACATTTCACGTAAATGGAATCACACACTATATGACCTTTTATGTCTGGCTTTTCTCACTAAGCATCATGTTTTCAAGATTCATCCACATTATGTAGCAAGTGTCAGCTTTTCACTCCTTTTTATGGCTGAATAACAGTCCATATCCTTGTTTTAAATATAATGTATTAAACAGTAAATTCATAGTCTGCCATTTTTAATAATGACAAAATTATTAAATGGCAAAACTCCTGAAAATACAGCAAGTGGCTCTTGTGAGCTGGTGTGAGCGGGCTCCAGCATGCCACTGGTCCACGGGCAGCCCGCCCCCACATGAATTCTTCATGTCCCACACAAAGGGTGTCAATAATTGATGGGCCCGCTTGGCAGAGCCAAGCCAGCGGCTCCATCTCCCCTCTCTTGGCCCTGGCTACAATGGCCCAGGGTGGCCTCAGAGGGCCCGAGGCCTCTGTCCACTGTGGCAAATGACCCCCCCAGTCCCTGTGCCCACACAATTCCAACATCAGGGCACCCACTGCATTGAGCCCTTTGTTAACCATCATTCAGATGGCTCAGCCAGTGCCCATTTTAGATATGGCCAAAAGGAGAGGGGAGTCTGCTTGCCAGAGGTGGGGGAGATACCAGCGGTTCTCAAGGTGGGTTTCCCAGAGCCCTTCGGGGCCACCCCAAGGATGGGCAGGGTCTGACCACCTGCCAGGCTGCAGTAAGCCAGGACACTTTCAACTGTGGTGAGATTTCCACTGAAGAAAGAGTTTGGGGGCCAAGCATGGATCTTGGAAGGCAGCTGCCCAACAGAATGCAGGGAAGGACAGGACAGATTGGGACTCAGGCTGAGCAAAAGATGTTTAACAGCAAATGGAGGCTTCAGGGTCACATGGCAGGAATGTGGGTGCACCCCTGAGTCCTGGTTCTACCCACTTCTCACTTCTCCACTGCCTCTGCCCTGGTCCTCTGGTCCCTCATGTCTGTCCTCTCTGGAGCAGCCACGAGAGGGCGCCTCTGAGCACCTGAGTCAGGTCCCACCCCTCCTTTGCCCTTCAGGGTCCCCAACCTCTTCTGGGTTAAAGCCCAAATCCTCCACGAGGCCCTGCACGACCTGCCCTGTCCCCTGCCTGCCTTCACCTCCTCCCTCTCTCCCCCTTGCTCACTCTGCTCCCGCCTTGCGCAGTCTTTGCACAAAATGCCCTTCCCCACAGGCATCCACATGGCTGTTTCTTTGCTGTCATTCAGGCTTCAGCTCAGGGCCTCAGGAGGCCCTCCCAGAACCCCCATTTAAACTAACTTCCCCATCCATCTGACTCGCCATCATCTTCATGCAGTTACAATTAAGTGTGATGACTTTTCTGGATGAACGGCTGATTTTTCTGGATGAAAAGCTATCTCTCCCAATCCCCAATCTTGGCTCACAGTAGGTGCTCAGAACTTGTTGGTTGAATGAATAAATGATCTCTCAGTACCAGAGGGGCAGAGAGATCTCGTTCAAGAACCCCACTGTTCAGCTAGGGAAACGCCCAGAGAGAGACAGAGATATCCCTAGGTGGACATTCCCCAACCTCTACCACCCCATTAAACAGAAGGGGAAACTGAGGCCTGGAGGACAGGGCTTTAGAAGATCTCAAGGACTCAGCCAGAGGTGCCTCTGTGAAAGCTCAGGAGGGTGGGATTCCAGTGGAAGTCTCGTGGAGGGGTGTAGAGGATCCCAGGGGAGGTGTGCATGCTGTGCAACCGGGCCAAGTCCTGTTAGCTCTAGGCCCCCACCTCTCCATCTGTAACACCTGGCGCTGAACCCAGACAAGCATGAGTCATTATTCAACATCTGCCTCTGGGTGGGGCTGTTTCCATGACAATCGCTAGATGCAGCGGTTCTCAACCTGTGGGTCGTGACCCCTTTGGGGGTCGAACGACCCTTTCACAGGGGTCGCCAGGTACTCGTATGTGGGCGTATCTGCATGTGGACCTGGAGACGGATAGAGGAGCGGTGTCTCGGTTCCTAAGACCATTGAAGATATGTTTTCCGATGGTCTTAGGCGACCCCTGTGAAAGGTTGAGAACCGCTGCAGAGTTTTGTCCTAGGCATCCTCTTGTGGCATCCTCTCATTTGACAGGGACACTGAAGCCTCCTGAATCCACCTCATCAGAATGCCAAGCAAGCAAAAGGCCCCTCCCCTGCCCAGGCCTCAGATGAGGAAACTGAGGCTCAGGGGACACCTGACACACCCAAGGCCACACAGCAGTAGGGGACACCACAGGGCTTCAAATCTGCACCTACCTAATCTCTTAGTCTATAGGCAGACCTATGGCCTGCCCCCCCCCATCCCATCCCCCCACCCCATCAAAGCAGGGTAGAGCCCCACACTTGCCCCCCCAGGGATCTGGAGACTCACCCACTACTGTGTGTCCCACAAGTGAGAGAAGCACAGCCCAGGTGTTTGTGTAGCTGAGGCGACAGCTCTTTGTTCCAGTTTCCATAGGTACAGCGTCCCTGGGCTGGCCCCTCCTCCGCCCCTCCCAGCCACCCAGCCCTTGTCTGGCAGTTCCTTGGCCCAGCCCATCTAGGCAAGTTGTTATGTTTTAAAGTTGGCGCCGCTGACAGGCCTAGCATGGCAATGGAGGTAACAGCCTGTGCAAAGGCCCTGAGGCAAGACCATGACAGATGTGTGAATGTGGAGGCTGCTGCAGCTAGAGCAGTGAATGAAGGGGAGAGTAAGAGTTGGTGAGGGATAGGAGGAGACAAGCAGGGTGATCATACCTGCACTTAACCCTGGAAGCAGCCCTTATCCCCAGGGAGTTATGTCCCACCCCATTATACAGACAGGAAACTGAGCCTGGGAGAATCGAATTACCTGTTCAAGGCACCATGGTGAGTAGCCGAGTGGGAACCCAGGTTTTTCTAATTCCAAGATCTGAACTCCCAACCACTTGCTGAACTGCCCTCACTCAGCTGCAGTCTCTCAGGGCCTTCACCTTCCTCAGCTGGGCTCAGACATACTCAGGAGGCCTGTTTACCCCTGGCGCTGTACCTCCTCCAGAAGAGCCCCCAGGATAGAGGAGGTGGTGATGCTTGCAGATATGGGACAGCTACCTGCCAATTACCTTAGCAGGTGACAGTCCTAGTTCACAGCTGAAAAAATTGAGGCTAAGGCTTCATTCAGGCCACTGGGAAACTCCCATATGGCCAGTCTGGGTGGGCCTTGCCTTGGCTCTCCCAACAACCTGGACCAGTCGGAAGCCACACTCATTTCCACCTCCACGCTTTTAGCTGGGCTGCCCACCCACCACCTGAAATGTCCTCCTGACTCTGAAATTTGGCTCTAGCACTTGGCGCCCTGCACGGTTAAAAGGGCAGAGTCCATCCGAGTCCCCATGGTGGGGTGGGGGGCCTCTGATCCCAGAAAACCGACCCCACGCTGGGGGGCATTTCAGACTCACTGTGCCTCCCCCTAACCCATACAGCAAGAGAGTGCCAGAGAGACAGAGGGAAAGGGAGAAACAGGGCGAGGGCCAGAGGGGGAGAAGGAGATTCAGGCAGGAATTCACAGGCAGGGGTGGGGCGGGAGGAGAGATAGACAGAGGGCGGCCAGGTGGCTCCCGAAATGCGCCCGGCATCGCTCTGTCACCTGCTCTCCAGGGCCCGTCGTAGGTCCGACCTTCGGGGCTCTGTCCCGTTGCCTCCGAGGGGCCGTTGAGCCAGCCTCCTGACTCGCGCCTAATAACCGCGCGGGGCGGGGCGGGAAGCTCAACCCCGCCCCTATAGCCCCGCCCCTCCGCAGGCCCCAGCCCCGCTCTGCCCCCTCCCACGAAGAAAGGAGCTGAGAGAGGCCGGATGGGGAGAGGGTGGGCCGAAAACACGGTCTCAGCCAATAGTAGGGCGGGCGGTGTACGAAGAAGCCAATGGGAGCAGCTCACTGCCGCAGGCGGGCGGCTCGGGGAATTCCTCGGGAATCTCAAAAGGGGCCGGATGTTGGGGTGCACGGCTGCCCTGGAGCCCTGCGGAGAAAAGGGGAAGAAGGAGAGAGTCAAAAACAGAGACCCGGGGGAAGAGAGGAAGGCAGAGCCGAAAAGAAAAACAGACCAACCTTGCGGTTCTGGACAGGCCCCTTCCTCCCTCTGAGATTCAGATTACCCACCTGGGTAACAGAAGTTTGCACAGAGCTTGTTTCTTAAAGTACGGCCCCGGGAACCCTTTACATCAGAATCACCTGGGAGCCCCGTAAAAATGCAGATTTCCCTACCCCCAGACGCTCTGAATCTGACCCAGGGTTGAAGATCAATCTTTCTTGGCTGCTGATAAATTCTTGGGGTGAGGTTTTGAGGCAGTCGCTGAGTGGACAGGCCCTGGAGACCCTACCAGGGGACTCCCAGATCCATACTCAATTTCCGTGGGAATAAGCCTCCTGGCCGCCAGCGGGTGGGGCCGCAGGGCCAGCTGGGTACCCCCACCAGAGGATGCAGCTGTGAGTCCTGGGAACTGGGCCCAGGAGAGGCTCCCAGCCCCCCTGCCGTTCCGTTTCCTCCCCAAAGCCCCAACCTGGGGTCCCAGTTGCAGATAGAGCCAAGGAAGGCCAGAGCAGGCAGGCAACAAATGTTTGGTGAATGCCTAGTCCTGTGCTGCACATGGGGGACACACAACCCTGGCACAGACCTCATGAAGCAAAAATAAATGAAATGTCTCTTTATCCCATTTTTGAGGGGGAAACTGAGGCCCAGAGAGGGAAAGTGAATTGCCTGGGGATATGCAGGCACAAGTGGCAGGGTCAGGATCCAACCCCAGGACTGCCTGGCCCACCTCCTTCCACCCACAGCTAGGTCCTACTCTCTGTCTCTAGTTCAGGGTTTCTCATTCTCAGCACTGTTGACATTTGGGGCTGATAATTCCTGCTTGTGGGGGTAAGAGGGGCATCCTGTGTACTGTGGGGTGTTGAGCAGCATCCCTGACCCCACCCACTCAATGCCAGAGTAGCCACACACACACACACACACACACACACACACACCCCAAATCATGACAACCAAAAATGTCTCCAGTCATTGTCAAGTGTTCCCTGGGGGGCAGAATCGTGTGGTTGAGACCTACTGTTATAGATTCATTTTGTCATGCCCCACCTCAAATTATGGAGACCCCTTACTTGGATGATGGTAGCTAATGAGGGTCACAGAGGCAGAAGGAGCTGTTTTTAACACCTCATCAAACCAGAGCAGAATGTTTCCGTGAGTCCCCAGTGGGCATGGGCATGGGCAGGCTTAGAGTGTGACCCAGGTGGGTTCCGTCCTGGCATTGTCAATATCTGCCTACATGTGTTCATCTCTCTGAGCCTGTTTTCCATACCTGTGATACAGGAATAATAAACCTTACAGATCCACAAATAAGACAACGAATAAAAAGTGCCCATGAGGATGTGAAGAAATTAGAACCTTTGAACATTGATAGTGGGAATGTAAGTTGGTGCAGCCTCTGTGGAAAAGTTCAGTGGTTCCTCAAAAAGTTAATCGTAGAATTACCATATGACCCAGCAATTCCACTCCTAGGTATCTACCCAACGGAGCTGAAAGCAGAGACTCAAACAGATATTTGTACAATAATGTTGATAGCAGTGCTACTCACAACAGCCAAGGGGTGGAAGCAACCCAAGTGTCCATTCACAGATGATGGATAAACACATGTGGTCCATCCAGACAATGGACTATTATTCAGACTTAAGAAGGAAGGAAATTCTGACACACATGGTACAACATGAATTAACCTTGAGGACATTATGCTCAGTGAAATAAACCATACACAAAAGGACAAATACTGTGTGATTCCTCTTATATAAGGTCCCTAGAGGAGTCAGATTCATAGAGACAGGAAGTAGATGGTGGGAGCCAAGGGCTGGGGGAGGGGAGGGGAGTGAGTGTTTAATGGGGACAAAGTGTCAGTTTGGGAAGATGAGAAAGTTTTGGAGATGGACGGTGGTGACGGTTGTACAACAGTGTGAATATATTAATACTTAATGCCACTGAACTGTGTGCTTAAAAATGGTTAAAGTGGTAGACTACATGTTATATATTTCCTACAATTTTAGAAATGAATAATTTAATATACCAAAACACTGAATTGTACACTTTAACTGGGTGGATTGCATGGGTGAGTTGTATGTCTCAATAAAGCTGTTTTTTTGTTTTAAGTGCCCAGCAACACATCTGGTGATAATATAGCAACAATATTATACTAGTATTTATTGAGCACCTAATATGTGCCAGTCACAGATAGCATTTTACATAAATAAACTCACTGAACCCTCACAGTGTAACCCAGGGGCTACAAGTGTTCCACTTCACAGATGATAAAATTGAGGCTCAGAGGAAGCAAGTGACCTGTCCCAGGCCACTCAGCCAGGTCGCAACAGAGGTGGGATTAGAACCTGGGACACTCTGAGTAGGGTTGCCCCAGCTGTCCAAGGAGCTGAGGGACTCCTGAGCCCAGTGAGGAACAGAGAAGGAGCTCAATCTGGGGGCAGAGGCTCAGCTCGGAATTGGGGCTCAGCCTGGTGTCGGGGGCTCTATCCCGAGTGGGAGCTTAGCGGGTATGGGGGCTCGGTCCTGGTCCCGGGGGTCGTGGCTGCGCCGATTCCGACCATTCCCGGCAGGGGGCATACTCTGCTCACAGGAGGGAGAGCGGCGCCTTCTCGTTCCCTGAATGAGTCGCCCCACGGGCGGGATCTGAGTGCAGTTTAGAGTCCCAGGTCCAAGTCACCTCAGAACCACCAAGCGTCACCTGCACCCTGAAATCAGACTTTACACTCCACCGGGCTGTGTGACCCAGAGCAAGTGACCCTCCTTCCCTGGGCCTCTGCCTTGCGCAATGGGATTTCGGTGGCGGGAAGGAAGATGAGGAAGGAGGAAACCTTTTCTC
Organism: Hipposideros armiger; assembly: GCF_001890085.2. Classification (NCBI taxonomy): domain Eukaryota; kingdom Metazoa; phylum Chordata; class Mammalia; order Chiroptera; family Hipposideridae; genus Hipposideros; species Hipposideros armiger. The sequence continues at coordinate 1,327,915 of NW_017731552.1, read as the reverse complement.
CAGGAGCCTCCGCGAACCCCTTGCCTGCCGACTTACCCATTGCCCAGGCGCTTTGGGGGACCGGTGGTGGTGGTGACCAGAACACCGTCCATACCTCAAGCCCAGGCGTAACTCCCACGTACCCGTGATCCACCTGTCCCCAGCCCCTCTTGTCTATCGGGCGAGACCCCTCCAAAGGCCACTTAAGAAAGGGAGTGGGTGGGCGGACCCAGAGGGCGACAGGATGAGGGGACGAACTTTGCTGGAGCCCCCACTGCGGGCCAAGCCTGGAGGGCTCACGTAACTTTCCCAAGGGCACTGAGGGTCGGGGACTGGCATCACCTCGGGGGAACGGGATTGACCTGAGGTCAGGGTCACAGGGCCCTGGCGGGCGACCCCCAGCAGGGAGGTAGAAGGAAGGTGGGGTGGGAAGACCCAAAAACAACTTCAGTCTTCTGCCTCCGTTGTCCCCGTTCCTCCTGGTTGCTTGCATGGTGGGAGGGGGGCGGCTGGGCAGATAAACTCCTGGTGTGAGCCTGTGTGTACACGTGTATGTGGGTATGTGCGGTTGAGGAGGGTGTTGGCCTGATCTGCTGCTGCCCTGAGGGTAGTGAGCCCCATATCATTCCTGGCAGGAGGAAACTCCGCTTTTTGGAGCCTCAGTTGCTTCATCTGGAAGATAGGTGCAGTCACAGCACCAGATATAGAGATTTGTCGAACTCTGAGGACACAGAGGGCTCAGCAGAGGTCTGGCACACATGCATAGGCACCCGAGTTAGGGCTGTGATGGGGAACACGCAGGGGGCTGTGAGAGCCCAGACTAGGCATGTGACCACACCTGGGGGTCCAGGGAGGCTTCCAGGGGGAGGTAACAACTGAACTAAGACTTTAAGAAAGAGCAGGAGTCAACCATGGGAAGAAGCAGGAAGAAGGGCCTTTGTTATTCTTGGTTTGCTGACCTTGGGCAAATGATAGGTCCACTCTGAACCTGGGTTTCCTCATCTTTAAATCAGATAGACTCATGATACCCACCTTGATGGACAGTTCCAAAGACTGACTGAGAGGATGCAGGAAAGTGCTTAACGTAGCAGGTGTGCCCAGAATGAGGACTGGTTAATATTATTTTGTGATTTTGTTGTTGTTGTTCCCTGCCCTCAGGAGCTCCCAGGCTGTGGGAAGGAGGCAATAAAGACACGGTGAAAGGGCTGAAGTGAACGAAAGGCACTCAGGGCAGGAGCAAAGATGCAGAGATTAAGAGGCTCTGGAGGTTGACAGGGAATAGTGTGTGTCCTGATCAGACCACAGGGACCCTCAGGACAGCAAACGCTGGATATGAAATTCCAGACTCCCTCCTGGGGGCAATGGGGAGCCATTGAGTGTGTTAGAGCCAGAAAGAGGTTAGGGCATTGAAAAATCCCTCTAAGGGCAGGTGTGGGGTGGACAGCACTGGGAAGGATGGAGTTGAGAGGTCTGGGAGGAGAGGCTGTGGGGAAGGACAGGGGACGCCCTGCCATGCCCTGCCTTAATTGTACCGAGCGGGTAGAGAAGCTGTTGGGGATCCTGAGCAGGGGAGATGCAGGCAGAGCCAGAGTGTGGGGGACCTGGCTGAGCTGCCTTTCCCTGGGGAAGATAGTTGGGGTGGTGACAGTTGGGGGGCCATTGGCAAGATGCAGAATCCAGCTGTTTGGGGACATGACCAGAGTTGAGGACAAGGGAAGTGCAAAGAGAAGGTGAAGGTCAGAGATGGGAACAGAGTTGGTGCTGAGCCACTGTTTTTGGCTGTGACTTTTCACCGCCCTCCTAGACCCAGCTTCTGGGGATCCCACGGCCTCTAGTCTCTCCAGGTGGACCCATCTCTCCTGGGACCCCCCAGACTACCTGCTTCTCTCCAGGTCTATGCCACCAAAAGAGCTGCCTTCCTCTACAGCCTAGACTGGCCCTGCTCAGGGAGAGGCTGAGAAATTCCCAAGGTCCCTGGCCTTTGCTCAGGTCAACACCTGCTCTAAAACCTGCAGTGGCTCTAACAGGCCCCACGCATCATCTCACCCTCACCACCCTCACTCCACCGGCTGCCCCCATCACCCTCACTCCTGAGAGTGTGCTCCTAGTTTCTAGAGGACTCAGGGCCACACCTCTGCTTAGCTCTTCTCTCCACCCTCAGAACCCTCCTTACACTCCCCGACTCAGCTGATAAAGGAGTCAGGGCTCTGGCATGTCCCACCCTAGGCACCTTCCCATGCATTCATGCCTCCCAAAAATATTTAGTGAGCCCTTGCTTTGTACCAAGTACTGTTCCAGGCACCGGGGGACCCATTGGGGAACAAAACAGACAAAACATGCCACCTTCATGGAGCTGATTTTCTAGTGAATCATGAAACAGGAATGATGCAATTTTATTTAAAATTTACAATTGTGCAATTCTAAAAGGCAACGGACACTCAGAGCAACTTGGAAGTCCAGGTTGGACCCTGAACAGAAAAAAAAGTGTATTAGTAGAATAGCAGGAGAAACCCATATCCAGAGTTGGGATTTGAACCCATACCTGCCTGCCTTCCTGTCCAGTTCAGTCCTTTCCTTCACCCTTGGAGCACTTCTGCTATTTTTTCTGACTATCTTTCCTTCCAGAGCTCAGTCTGGTCAGCCTCTCTGGTGTCTCTAACTATTTCCCTAAGACCCTCCCTCCAATAGCTTCCTGAAAGCCCCCAGAGGGTCCAGGCAATCCAGGAGGGCTTCCTGCAGGAGGGGGCTCCTGGGCAACAAGGTGTGCTGAGGATTGCACCTGACAGCCTGTGATGTTCCCATTGGTTTGATCACCTTTACCTCTCCAAGGAGCTCAGGGCTTAGGTGGGAAATCTGTTTCCTCTGCTGTCCTCACACTCTCCCATCTGTCTTGGTGACTTTATCCCAGCCTGAGCTGGGGCTGCCACTGACCTCATCTTCCCACCTCTGGGAGGTGTGTGGGCAGAAACCTGACATGATAAAATGATAACTCAGCAGACCCAGTCCCAGCCCCTTGCCCTGGAATCTGGGGCAACAAGCACCTTCTGTGCATTATCTCAGAGTTCCTACCTAGGCCCCTCGAGGAAGGCATTGTTACAGGCTCCCTTAAGCAGATAAAGAAACTTAACCCAGGGAGGGAATTCACTTGCCTGGGGACACACAGTGAGTGAAAGACAGCTGGGACTGGTCTCCCCTCACCACTGCATTCTCCCTGTGGCAGCTGGAGGGTACCTGGGAGCATCTGAGCTGGGTCCTGTCCCGCTTCTGTCCACAGCCCTCCAGGGCTCCCACCTCCCTTGCTGTTAAAGCCCAAGTCCTCCCCATGGACCACAAGGCCCTGCATGACCTGCCTCTGTTCCCTCCCTGCCCTTGTCTCTTCCCTCTCTTCCCCTTGCTCACCCTCCTCTAGACATGTGGGCATCCTTGATGTTCCTTCAATACACCAGGCACAGTCCTGCCCCAGAACCTTTACATGGGCTGTTCCCTCTGCCTGGGGTGCTGTTTCCTGAAGATCTTCATAGAGCATCTCCTACACATCAGCTGAGAAGAAGGTGGGGGAGTCTCCTGCTAAGAGATTGGTGAGAGGGTGGAGAGGATGGAATGAATGCCTTCTGTTCCCTTTACCACTCCCCTCTTGGAGAAAGACCTTCAGCACAGCCAGTGGGTTGTGGTCACTAGGATGTCAGTTGTTCCCCTTACCTGGGCCTCTGTTCACCATCTGTAAAATGAACAGGTAACATTTCCCAAATCTGTGCCAATAGCTTCTTACACGTTCCATTTTCCCCTATTCATAATTGTTTACTACTTTCCTCTAAACCTGGTCACATTTGAAACATCAGCAAATGTATTAGTTTTTAAAAGTCTTTTTTTAAATCACAAAGGTGAAAACATCAGCATCTCTTGCCGTAGGTAGAAGGAAACTGAAAATATCACTTAATCTGAATCTCACTGGCTGCTGCTGTCTGCAGAGGCACTGATCCTGTGGCACGTGGCAGATTAGCAAATGGAAGGAGCATTACAGGTCCCCCAGGGTCCAACTGAGACTTGAGAAAGATGGAAATGACATTTAAGAGGAGTCTCTGTGCAACTGGAGTTTGAGGTTATTTCCTACCATGCACCCCTAAAAGTCATGTTATTTGTGAACTAGAAGCCTAAAGCAATTTGGGCAATGCTAGCCACAGATTCTAGGACCAGGTGCTGAGACTTCACCTCCCATCCCAGGCAGACCCTCCCTGACAGCCAACATCAGATATTGTGTTTGGTTCATCGATCGGGTTTCCTTTCCGTCTCTCTCACTATGCTCCATGGAAGCCAGAATGTTGCCTAGCTTGTTCCTTGCTGTGTCTCCAGCACCTAGAACAGCTTGGCATACTATAGGTGCTCAATAAGTGTTTATATAATCAGTGAACATACCCTTGTCTGCATCTCCTTGTGTTTTAGCCGAATAATGATCTCCTCCCCAAAGATGTAATGTCCTAATCCCTTAGAACCTGTGCAGATGTCACCTTACATGGCAAAAGTGACTTTGCAGAAGTGATTAAGGATCTTGAGATGGGGAAGTGGTCCTGGATTATCTGGGCGAGCTCAATATCATCACAAGGGGTGTTACAAGAGGGAGGCAGAAGTGCCAGAGGAGATGTGACAACAGAAGCAATGGACCAGAGTGATGCCATTTGAGAAAGACTTGACCAGCCATTGCTGGCTTTGAAATGGAGAAAGAGGCTGGAGGGCCAAGGAATGCAGCAGCCTCTAGAAGCTGGAAAAGGCAAGGAAACATGCCCCCCCCCACCCACCCCAGGGCCTCCAGAAGGAACGTAATCCTGTTGACACCTTGATTTTAGGCCAAGGGAGTTCAGGATGGAACCTGAAGAGGAGAGGGGAGGTGTCAGGACCCTGGAGAGCTCCACTCAGCCTGATGCCCATTCAACCAATATTTACTGAATGCCTACTGTGTGCCAGGCACTGTTCTGGGCTCTGGGGATGCAGCAGTGAAGAAAACAGACAAAAATCCCTGCCCTCATGAGACTGATATTCCAGTGGGGAAGACAATCAACAATCCAATAAAATACATAACATAATGGCAGGTGTAAATTCTCTCACCAAAAATGAAGTAGGTTATCAGAGGAACAAGGTGTCCATAAAGGCATCTCTGAGGAGGTGACATTTGAGCAGAGGCCTGAAGGAGGTGAGGAGGGAGCCATGTGGCTATCTGTGGGAAGAGCATTCCAGGCAGAGGGAACAGCATGTGCAAAGACCCTGAGGCATTAACTCTGGTGAGCTGCTGTTTTGGGGACTGACAGAGATGATGGAGGAGGAATGATGCTTTCTGAAATACTTTGCCAAGGTGTGTAAAAGTTGTTCACAGCAGCAGTATTCATAATATTAAAAACCAAGAAGTAACCTAAAAGTTTGACAGAAAAACAAATAAATGAATGAAGGCATATTAAATGATGGAATAGTGTAGGAATTAATTAGGTTAATACAGTAATGATTTGTAACATTTATTGAGCACTAAGGACTGTATGTGATAATATATAGCATCCCTTGGAAAACTCCCTAAGAAGTAGGGAGTCTTAGAATCCACATTTTTCAAATGTAGCAGCTTTAAAATATGTTCATGATTTCTTTGACAATTTCTTCAAAGGGTGGAGCCTAATCCCTATCTCCTTGAGGGTGGGCTGGCCTTAGTGATTTGCTTTTCATGAACAGAATAAGGCAGAAGTGACAATGTGTGTCTCCTAAGACTAGGGCATAAAAGTTACTTTGGCTTCCTCCTTGTTCACTCAATTGGGGGCGGGGGTGGGGGGTGGAGAGAGAAGGAGGAGGTGGTAGGTGGAGCCAGCCGCCATATTGGAAGGGTGCTCAAGCCTCACTATGGCGAAGTCCATGCGGACAGGCGCTGAGGCCTCCCACAAACAGCCATGTGCCTGGACCACCTTGGAAGTGGCTCCTCCAGCCCCAGTTGAGCCCCCATTAATGTCTTGACTACAGCCTCATGAGGGACTCCAAGCTGGAACCATCCAGATAGGCCACTCTCACATTTCTGATTCTGAGAAATCTTATGCAATAATAAATATTTGTTGTTTTAAACTGTTAAGTTTCAGAGTATTTTGTTATTCAGCAGTAGTAAGTACTAGACTAGATGAGGCAACTGAGGCACAGAGAGGTTAAATAATGTTCCCAAGGTCATAGAGCCTGTACATGGCAGAGCTTGAATTTGAACCGAGGCAGTGAAAATTAAATGAGTGAAAGAAAAACAATTTGCATTTGCAGAATTACATATATATGTATATTTTTATGAGTACATTAATGTATTTTTATCCTATCACTGTTCATTGATATGTGTGTGAGAGTATGTACATATAAAGACATATAAAAATGTGTGAATGGAGGTGGGGATCAAATGAGATTTCATCTTTAGTTCTAATGTTTTGCGTTTCTTAAAAAATGAGGGCCAGCCGAGTGGTGCGTTGGTTAAGAACTGGCTTGGGATGCCAGAGGGCCCCGGTTTGGATCCCACATATGAGGGCCAGTGACACTGCCCTCTACAGCTAAGATGCTGAACAACAGCTCAACCTGGAGCTGGGCTGCCGAGAGTCGCCTGCGATGGCGTAGGCTGCAGCCCCTGTGGCAGTGGGTTGCCATGGGCTACCGTGTGTAGCCAGCAGCCAGCGTGAGCGGCCAGCAGCCGCAGTGAGCGGCCATCCAGAAGCAGGCGACTGATCTGCCCAGGAAGAGCGCAATGAAGAGCGCAATGAAGTGCCAGCTTGGGCCAGTGAAGCAACGTCCTCCACAACTAGACTGAAGAACAAAACAACAGCAACTTGTCTGTTCCCCTCCCCCCAATTCCCCAATAAAATCTTAAAAAAAAAAAAAAGAAAGAAAAAGACCTAAAGCAAATCTGGTAAGAGTTGACCACGTCAGTCCTGGGTGGAAGATACACAGGTGTTTTCTATATTCATCTTTGCACTTTTCTTTCCTTTTTCATTTTATCAAAATTAAAAATAAATGATTATAATGAAGAGAGGAAGTCGTGGAGAGTTTAAGTAGGTGGAGTGGAAGTGGGAGGGCATTCCAGGCAGAGGCACCAGCTTCCTGAAGGCCTGGGAGCAGTGGTGAGCCCGGTCTTTTTGGGAAATGAGGAAAACTAGATAAGTCACCCTACACCCTGGTGGCACGTTCAAATCAGGCATCCAGCACCCAAGTCCAAGGATCTCAGAGGGGGGGCAGAGTCAGGGTGGTAGGTGGTGGTAGGGGTTAAAAGCTCCCCAGGTGGTTCTAATATGCACACAGGGTTGGGAACTATTGGGTACACGGTTCTGTGCAGTAGCCACTAAAAACGTGTTTGCTGAGTTGTAAATGATTTATTCAGGGAGACTCATATAGAAGGTGAGGGGTATGGGCAGGCCTCTGACAGCCTGTAGTTTGGACTTAGGAGCAGTTGGGTATTCAAGATCCAGTTCCTATAATTGTACTTAATGAATTGCCATCATTAGCCTAAGAGAATTCCAGGGGATGGTAAGTAGTATAAAGAAAATGCAAGGGCCGGGTGGGTGGCTCAGTTGGTTAGAATGTGAGCTCTGAGCAACAGGTTGCCAGTTTGATTCCTACATGGGCCAGTGAGCTGTACCCAAGCTGAGCTGCCGCTAAGCTGGTGAGAGCACGTGCTCTCAACAACAAAGGTTGCCAGTTCGATTCCCGCATGGGATGGTGGGCTATGCCTCCCTCTCCCTACCCCCCTACCACCACAACTATTGTGTTGTTGGAAAAGTCATGATGTATTTTTTCTATGTTTTTCATTGCAAAAATGCATCA
>NW_017731552.1:1318114-1319341 GCF_001890085.2 Hipposideros armiger | reverse complement strand
TTTTGAGCTGGGTGTCTGTTCCTTGGAGGAGGCAACATTTGAGCTGAGACCTGAAGGGTGAGCTGGCCCTAGAAATCTGTGGGAAAGGTGTGCCAGGTAGAGGGGACAACAAGAACAAAGGCCCTGAGGTGGCAACAAACATACAAACAGGCGGTTCCAACACAGGGTGACCAGGGCTGTGACAGGAAACCCCAGAGGTGGCTCAGGTTGGGGGGAGGGTAGTCAGGAGGTTTCAAGGAGGAGGCAATTGGGATCCAGGTATGAAATTTCTCAGTTCAGCCCTCTCACTCCTCAGCAAAAATGCCCTCTCCGCCCCTGCATCCCTTAGGGAAATAGCACCTGAATCGAGGCTTTTATTTTTTTCCAAGGAGAGTGAGTGAACATGATCACCCTACATCCATCCAATTTTAAATTTAGCCCAGTGCACATGGAACGTAGTTCAGGAACAACACAAAGCTATAAAAATATAATTCCATTCTCTGTCTCAGGCAACAGAGGGAACAGGGCAGGGGAAAATGGGAGATGTACAAGGAGGAAAGATGGACAACTCACAGGGCTGCCAGGACAGGAGGCTGCTGGGGTCACAGACCCAGGCCCCCTACCTCCTCTAGTCCTTCTCCCTAACAGCTCTTACCCCACATAGCCATAACCAGAATGGCTGATCTAAAACCCAGATTCATCCCATCCATCCTGTCTGCCCCAGACCTCCCGTGGTTCCCCACTGCCCTGTGAGCAAAGCCCAAGCTCCACCCTCCCTGTCCCACTCGGTGCCCCAGCCAGAGAAAGCTGCTTTCAGCCAGTCTCACCTCTAAGCCTTTGCCTGTGCTGTTGCCTCTGCCTCCCTGCTACCCTTTCTAGAAACAGACCCGAAGGAAGAAGTCACACATATTGTTTTAGTCATCTCTGGCTGCGTAAGAAATGACCCCAAACAGAGGCTGCAAGCAACACACATCATCACTCACAGCTCCTGGGAGTCAGAAACTCAGGCACAGCTTAGCTGGGTGCTCTGCTTCAGGGTTTCATAAGACCACGTTCAAGAAGACAGCGGGTGGTGGTATCGTCTGAAGGCTGGGCTGGGGCTGGTTGGGCTCCCAAGTATGCTCCAGCGAGTGTTGGTGGCATTCAGTTCTTCACAGGCTGTTAGCCAGGTGGCTTTCTTTATCAGGGCAAACATGCAAGGAGAGAGAGAGAGTGAGAGAGAGAGAGAGAGAGAGAGAGAGAGAGAGA
>NW_017731552.1:1308307-1313604 GCF_001890085.2 Hipposideros armiger | reverse complement strand
ACAGAACTTGTCCTATCCCCCAATTCCCCAATAAAAATCTTAAAAAAAAAAAGTATAAGGGTGACTACTCAGAGGACATAAATGGAATGAATAATTTCCAAATCACTAGAGGGAATAAGAAAGGAAATAAAGAAAACCCAACATATCTAATAAAAGGTTGAAGAGAACGTAAAAAGGAAACAATGGGAAAAAATAATGTTAAACAGGAAACAAAAAAAGTTGATAGCAATATACCCACATGTGTCTGTAAACACACCACTTGAAAGACACAGAAGTGCAGACTGGATGCATAGAAACAATAACAAGGAAACAAAACCCATCTCTATGTTTCTCTATGTTCTTTTGAGGACACACACCTAAAATAGAATGCTGTATCATCAACAAATAAATTGCAAGGAAAAGAGAGATTGATGGGAACCTATAGACTAAAAGAGATATCAAGATGTTTTAACCATTTATATCTGTGGATCTGAGTTGGATCCTGAAACTGTAGAAGGGATACAAGGGTTGTTTAATATCCACAAAACAATTAATGTGATTTATGACATCAACAAAACCAAGGATAAAAACCATATCATTCTCTCAATAGATGCAGAAAAAGCATTTGACAAAATTCAACATCCATTTACAATAAAAATTCTCAACAAGTGGGTACAGAAGGAACTTACCTCAACATGATAAAGGCCATATATGACAAGCCCCCAGCTAACATCATACTCAAAATAAAAAATCCGAAAGCTTTCTAATCTAAGACCAGGAACAAGACAAGGATGCCATTCTCACCACTATTATTCAAAAGTCCTCACCAGAGCAACCAGACAAGAAAAAGAAATAAAAGCCATCTGAATTGGAAAGGAACAAGTAAAACTCACTATTTGCAGAGGACATGATACGACATATAGAAAACCCTAAAGAATCCACCAAAAAATGAATACAATTAATAAAATATTTCAGTAAAGTTGAAGGATACAAAATTAATATACAGAAAGTATTTGTGTTCCTATACACTAATAGTGAAACAATCAGAAGGAGAAATTAAGAAAACAATCCCATTTACAAATGCAGTGGGCTGCCATGAGTCACCGGTGACAGCGTAAGCTGCAGTGGGGCTGCAGTGGGCTGCTGTAAGCTACTGTGAGTGGCCGGCAGCCAGCGTCAGCAGCCGGCAGCCGGCGTGAGCTGCCGTGAACCACTGTGAGTGAGTGGCCATCCAATCCCCGGCGACCGATCTGCCTCAGCCACGAAGAGTGCAATGATCACAATACCAACATGGGCCAGTGAAGCAATGCCCTCCACAACTAGACTGAAGAACTAAAGGACAACAACTTGTCTGTTCCCCTTACCTGATTCCCCAATGTTGATCCCTCCCCCAATTCCCCAATAAAATCTTAATAATAATAAAAAAAAAGAATAAGATACCTAGGAATAAATTTAACCAAGGAGGTGAAAGACCTGTTCTCAAAAAACTATAAGACATTGAAGAAATTGAAGAGGACACAAATAAATGGAAACATATACTGTGCTCATGAATTGGAAGGATTACTATTGTTAAAATGACCATACTACCCAAAGCAATCTATAGATTCAATGTAATCCCTATCAAAATTCCAACGACATTCTTCTCAGAACTAGAATAATCCTAAAATGTATATGGAACCACAAAAGACCACAAATAGCCAAAGCAAAGAAGTACAAAGCTGGAGGTAACACACTCCCTGATTTCAAACTATATTACAAAGCTATAATACTCAAAACAGTACGGTGCTGGCACAAAAACAGACACATAGGAACAGAATAGGGATCCCAGAAGTAAACTCACACTTATATGATCAACTAATCTATGACAAAGGAGGCAAGAATGTACAATGGGGTACAGACAATCTCTTCAATAAGCGGTGTTGGGAAAACTGAACAGATACATGCAGAAAAAAAATAAAATTGGAACACTTTCTTACACCATATATAAAAATAAACTCAAAATGAATGAAAGACTTAAATGTTAGACCTGAAACCATAAAACTCCTAGAAGAAAACATGGGTAGTGAACTATCTGACATAACTCTAAGTAATATCTTTTTTTATATGTCTCCTCAGGCAAGGGGAACAAAAGCAAAAATAAACAAATGGGACTGCATCCAACTAAAAAGCTTCTGCACAGTGAAGGAAACCATCAACAAACAAAAAGACAACCTACTGAATGGGAGAATATATTTGCAAATGATACATCTGATAAGGGGTTGATATCCAAAACATATAAGGGACTCAGACAACTCAATAACAACAATAACAAAATAAACAATCTGATCAAAAACTGGGAAGAGGACATGAACATTTCTCCCTAGAGGACATACAGATGACCAAAAGACATGAAAAGATGTTCCACATCACTAATATCAGGGAAATGCAAAGCAAAACTACACTGAGCTATCACCTCACACCTGTCAGAATGGCTGTCATCAATAAATCAATAAACAAGTGTTGCCAAGGATGTGGAGAAAAGGAAACTGTTGTGCACTTTTGTTGGGGTTGCAAATTGGTGCAGCCACATGTGGAAAAAAGTATGGAGGTTCTACAAAAAACAAACAAACTAAAAATATAGCAGTCATATAATCTAGCAATTCCACTTCTGCATATTTATCTGAAGAAAATGGAAACACTAATTCAAAAACATATATGCACTCTTATGTTCATTGCAGCATTATTTACAATAGCCAAGACATGGAAACAACCTAAGTGTCCATTGATAGATGAATGGAGAAAGAAGATGTGGTGTATATATACAATAGAAGATTATGCAGCAATAAAAAAAAGAATGAAATCTTGCCATTTGTGAAAACGTGGATGGACCTAGGCAGCAGTTCTCAACCTGTGGTTGGCGACCCCTTCGGATGTCGAACGACCCTTTCACAGGGGTCGCCTAAGATCATCGGAAAACAAAAAGATATTTACATTACGATTCATAACAGTAGCAAAATTACAGTTATAGAGTAGCAACAAAAATAATTTTATNAAAAAGATGGAAATAGAAAGTCAGAGGAAGAAGGGGGAGAAAAAAAGAAAGGAGGGAGGGGGTGTTGGGATAGGAGCTGATGGAGGGAGAGGGCAGGTAGGGGGGAGCTGCTAGAGGGAGGACATAGAAGGGGGAATGACGGGGCGAGGCCAGACAATCTCCCCCTCTCTGTGACCAGTCATAGATGGGCATATGAGTCCATAGTGTCCTGGGAGCAGAGAGAAAAGAAAGGAGGGGAGGAGGAATGGAGGAGGTATAAGACAAGGGGAATTAGGGGGAGATGGGAGAGGCGAGGAGGGGGAAGTTGAGGGAGGGGGAGGGAAGTAGTAAATGAAGCAGGTGCCCCATGGGAGGAACAGAGACCAAAGGAGACCCAGACAGAGAGGGAGAGAGGTGCAAACACAGAGATACACACAAGAGATCAGAGATATGCACAGATAAGGAGAGATGAAGACAGATCACTGAGATTAGGGAGAGAGATCTGGTTGGCCAAACAGACTCAGAGTATGATCAGGTCATAAATGTTTGAAGTGCTGTTTTATGCTCTTTCAGCAGTTCTTTGGGTCCCCAGGCAGGTCCTGGTCAGGGCTGGAGCCCAGGAGGTCCCCCGTAGCCCAGCGCCATCCCTTGTGGTTGGGCTTGGGCAGAAAGAAGCTGGAGTCAGTGGAGTAAATGTCCAGAGGGGAATGGGGAAGGGAGGCTCCAATCTGGGTTGAAGAATTCAAGCTGCACAGAAGAGGGGAGCTGGAGCATTAAGGGATGAATAGATGACCAATCGCTGGGAAGGAATGATTTTGTTGAAAAGGCATTCCTGTCAGAGGGCACAGCCTGTGCAAAAGCCCTGGGGCAGGACTGTGTCTGGCAAGTGGAAAGAACAGCAAGGAGGCCCATGTGGTTGAAGCAGAGAGAACAAGAGGAAGAGAGGGAGGAGGTGAGGGCAGGGAGGAGACAGGGCTGGTTGAACAGAATCTTATAAACCTGGGGGTGGGCCTAGGGCTTTTACCCAGTGGGAGGTGGGAGCCCTGGAGCCCTGTAGGTAGAAAAGAGATGGATCTGACTTAGATTTTTAACCGATCATTCTGAATTCTTTCACATAAGAAAAAAACACACAAAAATCTCAGGCAAAAATGACAAAACATTAACTGTGTCCATTCACTGAGGTTCGTCTTTATATGATATTCTCAGGACTTTATGTTATTAAAAAATTTCTTCAAATATCAACTAATAACTGAACAATGACAAACTGAATCTGATTGGTGTGTCTCCAACTCCAGCCCCAGCTGGACCCACTGACTTTGGGACATCCAGGCCTCTCTCTGGCAGGCAAATTTGACCCTTTCCTGGGTCTGGGGACCCCATTACTTCTCCCTCACCTTGATCCTCTCTAGCGGGGAGCCTGGCTTCTTCCCTGAACTCATCCATGAATACCTTAGCTCTGAACAACTAATTGTGCGTGAAATCCAATTGAATTATCAGGCCCTGATGAGCAATTTCTGGGATTGTTTAGTTCAGTGAAGTAAATAATGACATTAGCGTTCTCCTTTAAGCGCCTGGAGCCCCTCCCTCATTTCAGTCCTGTACTCTAGTTATCTGCACAGAGAGTCTTTTGCCTGAGTGGTGAAAACAGAGAGAGTGAGGGGCTGAAAATCCTCATATGTTAGTGGGGAGGGGCTCTTTATGCTTTCCTACACATAAGGAAACCGAAGCGCAAAGCAGGACCTGCCTGGAGCCACATAGTGAGTTAGGGCCTTTGGAATCCATCTGTACCTCTTTTGCCATTCCTGCAGCAAATGATGACCCTCTTGGGCACACCCTCCCATCTCCACCTTTAGGCGTGCCAAGGCAGGACTCAAATACCAGACAAGAGTAGCAGGGGTGGGGGTCTGGTGTGCATAAATCCTAATATCTTGTCTTGTTAGGAGATGCAAAGAGATGCTGACTAAGTATGTATGTTAAAAAGTATAAGGGGGGGCCGGCCGAGTGGCACATTGGTTAAGAGCTGGCTTGGGACACCAGAGGGCCCTGGTTCGGATCCCACATAAGATGGCCAGTGACACTACCCTCTACAGCTAAGATGCTGAACAACAGCTCAACCTGGAGCTGGGCTGCCGTGAGTTGCTGGTGACAGCGTAGGCTGCAGCCCCTGTGGCAATGGGCTGTCATGGGCTGCCATGTGTGGCGAGCAGTCGTCCAGAAGCCGGCGGCTGATCTGCCTCGCCCGGGAAGAGCGCAATGATGGTGCCAACTTGGGCCAGTGAAGCAACGTCCTCCACAACTAGACTGAAGA
>NW_017731552.1:1289068-1305212 GCF_001890085.2 Hipposideros armiger | reverse complement strand
AAAAGATATTTACATTACGATTCATAACAGTAGCAAAATTACAGTTATAGAGTAGCAACAAAAATAATTTTATGGTTGGAGGTCACCACAACATGAGGAACTGTATTAAGGGGTTGTGGCATTAGGAAGGTTGAGAACCACTGACCTAGAGGGTATTATGCTAAGTGAAATAAGTCAGACAGAGAAACGTACATGTGGAATCTAAAACAAAAATAAAAACATATGAACACACCAACAAAAACAGACTCATAGAAACAGAGACCAAAGGAATGGTTGCCAGAGCTGAAGAAGGTGGGGGGACAGGTGAAAAAGTTGAAGGCGAATATAGTCAATAATATTGTGATAAGTTTGCATGGTGACAGGTGATTACTAGATTTAGCAGGGTTATCACATTGTAAGGCATAAAAATATCTAATCACTATATTGTACATCTGAAACTAATATAACCAATATAACATTGTACCAAGTATGCCTAAATAAAAAAAGAAAAAAATGCAAAGAACAATAACATTTGATAATATTATGAAAGTATTTTTAATTTTTTAATTATGAGTTCTTATTTTTTAGAGATACAAAATGATCTGATATGGATAAATTATATGGTTCTGGAATTTTCTTCAAAATAACACCAAAAGAGATGGAACAAGATTAGTCATAAGTTGATAAATGTTGACATGGATGATGGGTACATGGGGATTCATTGTATTATTTTCTAATTTAATACATGTTTGAAATTTTTCATGCTAAAATGTTAAAAATGATGCAGTTAAGCTTAAAAGTCAAAGAATATAAAAAGATATATCCAGAAACTATGAACCCTCAAAATAATAAACCAGACCTGACTGGTCCTTGCATGAGTCAACACTTACCATCATCATCCACATCGTTACTTTCTTCTTCAGTTCTTTATTTTATTATTATTTAATTTTATTGGGGAACAGTGTGTTTTTCCAGGACCCATCAGCTCCAAGTCAAGTCATTGTTTTCTATCTAGTTGTGGAGGGCGCAGCTCACTGGCCCATGTGGGAATCGAACTGGCAACCTTGGTGTTATGAGCAACTGATAAGCAACTCTAAGCAACTGAGCCACCCCTTCTTCAGTTCTTAAAAAAGAATCCTTTCTCTGGTTCTCACCCAGGCCCTTTGGACGTGCTATACCCTCTGCCTGGACCACATTCTCTCCCCTTACTACTCTTACTCAGCCTTCAGGTCTCAACTTCAATTCCTCTTCTCTGAGAAGCCTTCCCTGATCCCCGGACTGGGCCAGGTGCCTTGTCTGTACCCACAAAATGCCTGGACATCTCCCATCATAACCATCATCACTCTACCTGGTTTCGAATCTGTCACTCCCATGGGACTGTAAGCCCCAAGAAGATGGGAACCCAACCAGCCTTGGCCATGGCAGTGAACCCACGACCCCCAGCCAGGGGCTTGGAACACAGTAGGTGCTCGCTTCCTGTTTTTTGGGTGAGTAAACCTATGCCCCTTGACAATCCCTCCCCATCTTTGGGCCTCAGTTCCCTCCCCTGTAAAGTGGGGTGAAACCCTCCCACCCAGAAGTGTATGAGAGAAGGTGGGGAAACTGCCGTGTTTGTCACACACACAGTAGGGACATCATGAATGCAGCCTCCCACTCCCCAACCCCTGCACACTCAGTTCATGCCTGGGTAGTGCAGACGCTCACATTTCAGGAGGAATGGTACCCCTCTCTCTGGCTGAGTTGGTTCAGGACCCTGATCCCCAGAAGGTCTCACAGATGAGCTCAGGACCTCTGCTATAGGGAGACCCCACATTAGGGCCCCTGGGGGAGGGGTCTCAACTATAGGTTAGGGGAATAGGGAGGAGGCAGGGCCAGAGCCATGTGGCCTGGGCAGAGGACAGGGGTGGGGGGGATGGTCTGGGAGCCTCTCACATTCACTTCTCTCTCTGTTTCCCCCACCAGCCTCTTTTTCTTTCAGTCTGTCTGAGTCTACCTTTCTCTCTCTCTCTTTATTGCTCTCTCTCTCTCCATCTCTCACCCTCTAGCTTCAAACAACACAAATATATTATTTTAAAGTTCTGGAGGTCAGGAGTTTGGCATAGGTCTCACCTGGCTACAATCCAGGTGTGGGCAGGGCTGGTCCTTCTAGAGACTCTAGGGGAGAATTGCTTCAGTGCCTTTTCCAGCTTCTCAAGGTGCTGCATTCTTGGCTCTTGGCTCATGGCCCCTTCCTCCATCTTCACAGCAGGCCGTGGCAGGTCAGGCCTTTCTCACATTGCATCACTCCAATTCTTTGCCCCCCTTTTTACAAGGACTCCTGTGATTACACTGGGCTCACCTGGATATCCAAGATAATCAGTTTAGCTTGTCAACTAATTAGCAACCATTAGACAACCAGAACACTTGGAAAAACTCATCACTCTGCCACCATAGATCTCCTCCTTTCCTTCCTTCCAAACTGACTTCTTCTATTCATCCTTCAGATCACCGCCTCCAGGAAGCCTGCCCTGATGCCCCCTTTGGTCCCCACTGCTGTCTGTGTGTCCCCATCACAGCCCTTATCACCCTGTGTGAGTTACCTGGTGGCATGTCTGTCACCCTCGCTTGACTGCTGGGCCCTGGGAAGTGTGTCTTGTCCATGCTGTGTCCTCACACCCAGCACTGGGCCTAGCACACAATTGGTGCCCAATAAATGCTTGTGACATACAGGAATTGAAGGCTACTCCACTCGGGTCTATAAATAGCTCTGGCCTAATGATGATAAACATCAGAGCAGACACAGGGACTAGCGGACTAGACACAGGGGTGAGCACTGATGGCCTGGGGATCCGATAGCCCTGGCCCAGCCTTGCCCAGCCTGGCTCAGCCTGCTATTCTCAGCAGCTCCTTCCATCGTCCTCATTATAGCAGGCCTTTTACTTAAGCGGGTGCTGCTAATCCTAATTGATTGCCTGTATACCCAGGGGGACTCAAGTTCTTGAGGAGGTCAGCAGCTGGTCCGGGGCCAGGCCACACAGGTGGGAGGGGCCGCTCCAGGAGAGGGAAACAAGGCCTGAAGGCTGAACT
The DNA here is from genome assembly GCF_001890085.2 of Hipposideros armiger. Classification (NCBI taxonomy): domain Eukaryota; kingdom Metazoa; phylum Chordata; class Mammalia; order Chiroptera; family Hipposideridae; genus Hipposideros; species Hipposideros armiger. Next base: position 1,302,167 of record NW_017731552.1, on the reverse strand, counting down.
CTGCCTGCCCCTCCCCTCTTCTGCCCCCAGGACTGGGGCACCCACCAACCTGCAGGCACATAAACACACGCAGAAGAACCCACAACCCATAAATCAGATAGAGAGGTGGCATAGCATGGTGGTGAGATGTATGAGCACATAACTGCTCTTTGTCTCAGTCTTCCTACCTGCAAAAAAGAATTGTAACCGTATCCCCCCACCACCCATGGGCCTTCTGGGAGAATTACATGAGTTAATAGTTAGAAAATGGTTAACGCTGGGTCTGGAGTATACTCAGTGTTCTCTAATGATTATAATTAATGCATTTGGCAAGTATTGATTGAGCACCTACTGCATGCCAGGCCTAGCTGTTACAGCAGTGACCAAGATATGTATAAATCCCTGTCCTGGGGAGCTGATATCTGAATGGAGAGGGACAAACTAATCTTAATAACAGATACACACACACGCACACACCACTGGGAGAGGTAGGTTCTACAAGATTCTGTGATTATTCCCATTTCATAGATGAGGTAAATGAAGCTTTGAGACAGAAGAAAATGGGCTTGTTCATGGCCACACAGTTTCTGCAACACTCTGTGCTCTATGTGGCCCCAGGGCCTTTGCTCCTGCTGTTCCATTGCCAGGTTCCCTTCCCTCTCCTTATCCTTCTGTTCTCAGGCTAAGTGTCACTTCCTCAGAATAGACCTCCTGCTCATTCACTCCCTTGCAGTCTCTGTTTCCTTGAAACTCTCTGGGAGCTTCTTTTATTAAGATCTATCATATATGCCACTGAGTTCCCAGAACCTGGAACACAGTGGGTGCTCAATAAATGCATATTTGCTGAAAGCACCAGCATTCAGGTCCAGCTCTGGAATGTAGTCCACTCCCAGTCAACCTGCAATCTGGTAGCTGGGGGAGGTAAGGCTGGGGGCCTCCCATCTCCTGGCCTTTATCTGGGCTATTCCCACCTCAGTCACCACACTTCTAGAAACTGTTTTCAGCTTTTCATCCTACGCTTCATTACTGCTCCCTGACAGCAGGAGAGGCAGGAAGCTGCAGCCTCCTGGGCTTTGAAATCAACACATTAAATTTAAAATGGATGCCTCCACGTAGACACCCTTGGGCCTAGACCTTGGGCTGCGAGCCCCTGGCCGCATGCTGTCTCTTTGAGCCCTTCCTTTGGGAGTGGAAGAAGTGACAGACTTTGGAGCTGTTTGGGATTTGCCCAAAGCATTGGGAACAGGTAATAACTGTCATTAGGATAATGATTTTAATTGTTGTCTAATAAAAGTATATTTAGCAGCATCTGTTTGGCGAGCATTAACACTGTTCAAGGCACTTTTTAACACCATTTTGTTGATCCCACATTTGTCTCTGGTGACCACCCCGTTTTTCTGGAAGTCCTCTGTCCACGCTCACTGTCCCCACTTCTCCTTCTCTCAGAGTTCCCTCTGGAATCTGCTCCAGTGGGGCTCTCTCTACCCTCCCCCCCACACACACACACTGGACACTGCACTCTGGGAAGGATGCAACTGGCAGAAGCACCCACCTTGGTGACCACCAGGGCAGCAGGGCCCTCTCTCTGCACAGGGAGAAGCTGCCACCACCTCTGCTTAGAGGGAGAGAGTTGGGGTGCCCTCCTGCAGCCCTGTGAGTGGCTAGTGGGGGCTTTGCTCCCCACTCTCTAGAGACTCTCCAGACAAGGTCAGAGTTGGGGGTGTCTCCCAACTTCAGGGTCTCTGGGTAGTCTACACAGCTCAGGCGGAGGAGATGGAGGGTAGGGTGAGGGAACCTGCTATGTCACATGACAGTAAGGGGGGCCAGGCCCAGACACATCTATCTCAATCTGGGACTCCAAGCCTGGGCCCCGTGGCCACCACCCACTAACCTCTCTCCAACATGGAACAGTCAGATCTGTCCCCTGCCTGAGCCCCCTTTCCCAGGGGTTCACCTAATGCCCCAGAACCTCCCATGGAACAAGCACTGCCTCTGTGTCCAGACCCGAGGTTTGCCAGCTTTGCAAGCAGGCCGGCTCCCGCCCCCTGCACGCAGACCCTTGCCTGCCCCGCCCCCAGGACCCCAGATCCAGGACAATGGGCTGATCAGGGAAGGAGAGGGCAGGCGGGAATGGGGCCTTGGGGGCCAGGGAACAAGGCGGCTTGGGGTTGGTGTGCAGGGAGGGGTCCTGAGATCAGACGGGAGCTCCAAGAGCGGGTAGCACTGAGAGGAGAAGGAGAAGGGGGCTCCAAGAGGGGCAGGGCCTCGGAGAGGGGCAGGGCCACAGACAGGGGGAGGGAGGCGCCCAAAAGAGGAGGGATCTCGGGGAGGGAGGCACCTTATTAGCTCCCTTCCCCACTGCGGCTCCAGAGAGAGAGGCTACCCCCTCCCCTTGGCCCCGTGCTCGTGCCGGGAACAGGTGAGGGGCTTTCTGAAGGCAGGATAAGGGACAAAATCTCTTTCGGAAGTGAAGAGACATTGGCCGCACCGCTATAAATACAGACACAGCTGACTTGGGGGTGAGGGTGGGAGGGGAGATCGGAGAGAACCTGGAGGACCCGAGAAGAGGCAGCTAGGAAGAGGGATGGAGCGGCGACCCTGAGACGTGGGGATGCGGTCAGGTTTCTGGATGGACTCGAAACCCAGTGACACGATACGATACACTCCGGACACTGGCGTCCTGGGGCTCCAGGGGAGGGCAGAATGAAGGCGGGTCTCCGCTTGTCCTCGACCTTTCTGAGCTCCGCCCCTCACTGAGCCCCCCCCTTCCTTGAGCTCCGCCCCTTTCTCTTCGGAGCCCCGTCCACTCTCTCAGCCTCTTCACTTTATGAGCCCCCTCCCACCCGCTCAGTCCCCAGTCCCTTTTGAGCCCCCTCCCCTCCTTGAGCCCCCACTCCTGGCTAAGCCCTCCCCCTTTCTTTGCCCCCTCCTTTCCCTGAGCCCCGCCCCTTTCTGAGCACCCCTCCCATCTTTCAGCCTCTTCAGAGGAGGTGGCTTGGGACAGTCCCTTCCAGGACGGTTCAGATAGAAATGTGACCCTTTGGCTAGTGGGGGCCTCCCTGGCCCTTCGTTATCTGTGGCAGCTCCCTTATATTTTGTGATAGGAAGAACATCCTATCACAACTTTTGAGGTTCGGCCCTCCTCGAGCTCCCTGAGGTCCGATTACCCAGCAAATCTCAGCATTAACTTCTCCATTTCGCTTCCCATCTAGGAGCCAATTTCGAAATGGGGGATGGGTAGAAATACTGACATCATTCATAATAGTCAACAAACATTTCGTGAACACCTACTGTCAGTCTGTGCTGGAGGTCCAGGGTACAGCCCCACCATGAGAGGGCTCACAGTCCAGTGGGGTGATCGGGGTCAGAGGGCTGTGATGGGGGCACATGGGCAGCTATGGGGGTCAGAGAACTGGTGGGTCTGGGAAGGCTTCCAGTGGGAGGTGTCATCTAAACTGAGGGCTAAAGGCATTAGGGCCTGAGGAAGGTTGTTCCCAGCAGAGAGAACAGCAAGTCCATAGACCCTGAGGCAGGAGCTCCTGGCTCAGGTCCCAGCTTTGCCCTTTACTTGCTGTGTGATCTGGACAAGTGATCACCTCCTTCTGAGCCTCAGTTTCACAATACTCAAGTTGAGGGCTCAGGAGGGCATCTGGTATACAACAGGCAATCCATAAGTATTTGCCAGATGTTGAGGAAAGAATTGAGGTTCTAGTAGTCATGAAACACAAGGCTCGTGATCCCTGCCTGGGGTGGTCCCTGCCTGGGGTGAGCGGGTTGAAACAGCTTGTGACCTTTTCCTGGCAAAGATGCCCCTTCCCCCTGGGCCCCGCCCCATCCTGGCCCACCAGTCCTCTGCCAGCTGTCCCTCCATGTGTGCGCTGGCTTGTCAAGAGCAGGCGCCTGTTCCGGAACACCTGATGCCTTGCTTCCCAGGGATTTCAGAAGAGTAGATGCACGGAAGTTCAGCTGCCACACAGGCTTAACCCTGGAGCCTGGGCGCCGGGTCCTCAGAGGCCCGACGCCATCCCTCTTGACCCTGTAGAGAGCCCTGGCACTGCTCCCAACCTTAGCTGGAAAGACCCCACTTCAACTCCTAGGTCTGGCATTGCCTGGCTGTTTGGCCTGGAGAAAATTAGTCAACCTCTCTGGTCACCACCACCACCAATAACAATAACAGTCAACACATCCTCAGTGCACATTATGTGCCTGGGGCCATAGGTAGAGCCTTTCTATGAATGAACTCCATCTTCTAGCAGGATTCTGAGTTCTTAAGTACTGTTGACTCCACATCACAAGAAGTGGAAACTGAGGCACAAAGCAAGGTTGTATGACTCACAGGGTGAAATAATCCAATTGGTAATAACCAAAAGAACATGTACTTCGTGCTCATTGTATGCCTTTATATGGATTAGCTCATTTAATTCTCCCCCAAACCAAATGAGGTCATGGGAACCACTAACAGAGGTCCCCCCTTTTTTTAACTTATTTTTAAAATTGGGGAACAGCGTGTTTTTCCAGGACCCATCAGCTCCAAGCAAGTAGTTATTTCAATCTAGTTGTGGAGGGTACATCTCAGTGGCCCATGTGGGGATCGAACCGGCAACCTTGGTGTTATGAACACTGCGCTCTACCACCTGAGCTAACTGGCCACCCCCAACAGAAGTCCCTTTTTATAGATGTGGAAACTGGGGCCCAGAGAGGCTAAGCAATCTGCCCCAAGTCACAAAGCTGTATAACTGGAACTCATTGGGAGCACTCCATGAATAGGACTGTTATTATTATTGCTATTGCTGTTGTGTTACTATTTTTCTACCTGTTAAGAAAACTTAATTAAAACTTGGAAAAAAGACTGCAGCATATGATTTTTGAAGTTCCACTGGGGTGATCTCTAACATGACCATCACAGATTATTTCATTTTCATGGCACCATTCAATAGAGGACTACTAGCCACCTGCGAGTATGTCATTTAAATTTAAATCAATTAAAATGAAATAAAATTAAAAATCCAGTTCCTCACTTGTACTAGCCACAGTGCAAGCGCTTGGTGGCTGCTGTATCAAAAAGCACAGATTTCAAACATGTCTATCATCACAGAAAGTTCTATTGGACACTTCTACTTGACTTTGCTCTTTATCTTCAGGTTAGAGCCCAGACCCTGGAGAGTTACATTACCTTGTAGATTTCTGTCTGGTCTAAAAGAGAAACCCTATTAGTTTGTTACAGGTAGGATGTGTTGCAACCTAATCTACAAAAATCTTGATAAATACCCAGCGCTACAAATGCTGTTAGAACCAGCTTGACCATTTAACTGGTTCTCTGATTAATGAGTTAATTAATCATTGACAGGTATTTACTCTGCTGGGAGGAGTCACGTTTTCAACTTCCTGAGAACTGTAGTGTGACAACCCATTTTGCAAATGGGGAAACTGAGGCTAGCTCCCTGCCTTCCCCCTCCCTAGCCCAAGAACCCAGTCATCATCACACACCAGCTCGGCACATCCAGGCACCTCCCGCCCAGCTCTGAGAAGCAGCTCTGAGAACCTGTCTTCCTCCTGCTGTGGCAGAGAACCAGGTCAGCCAACCGCTGGGACATCAAAGGGAATCTATAAATACAGCTGCAGGAGGAAAAATAGACACTTTTCTAGCCCCTCCCGGCCTTGCCTCTCCCCCACTCCAATCTTTCCTGGCTAAGCTCCAACTCCAATAGTTGCTGGGCCAAAGCCCCCAAGCCCAGGACACCTGCTAGAGAGCAGTGGAGGGAAGCAACTAACAGAGCCTCAGTTTCCCCCAAGGAGCTCAACTTCTGCCCTTCCCTCCCCCCACGAGGTGTCTGAGAAAAGAGGGCTATTGCTAGGCCTGTCCCTGGGAGGTACAGATGAGATTTTAAGCCCAGTGGTGAGGATTACTGGTTTGTCAAAATCTCCAGGTCCCCAAACCCTGGAATGTTTCTTCCTTCTCTTAGGGAACAAGTAGGGTTTCTGAACTGCGTTGGGCACCGGAAAGCTGGCAGCACCAAGGCAGACAGTTCAGACTTGGCCAGGGCAATCAGGAGGGCTTCCTGGAGGAGGTGATATTAGCTGAGCCCAAAGGAGGATGGGAGAGAAGGGGAGTGAAGAGCCAGGCTGGGGAGAGGGCTACAAGGGAAGGAGCTCTGAGTCCTACCTGGTTCTTCCCTCTTCCTCACTCCCCAAGTCCCTTGTCTTTGCATCCAAAGTGCCTCTCAAATCCACCTATTGCTCTCCACATCTGCAGCCCCTGCTCTGGTCCAGGAACCCATGACACTCTCCTAGCATAATGTAGTCACCTCTCCACTGGTGCCCCTGAGGCCATTCCTGTCCAGTGTGCATCATTCCCTGCAAGGCAGCCAGAGGGACCTTTTTGAAAATTCAATTAGATCATCTCGCTTGCTCCACAATAAACTCTCCCATGGCTCCCTAGTGCCCTTGAAATAAAATTCAAACTTCTTCCCCCTGACCCCATCCCCTCACCTCTTCCCTCTCTCCCCCTTGATCACTCTGCTCCAGCTATGGGCCTCCTCGCTGTTCCTCCAATACACTGGTGCAGTCCTGCCCCAGAGCCTTTGCACTGGCTGTTCCCACTCACCTGCAGCTCTCTTCCCCCACATACCCACATGATTTTCCCTTCACCACCTTCAGGTCTCCATTCGGATTTCATTTCCTCTGTGAGGCCTCCCCTGACCTCTCCAATACCCAGGCCCTCCTTATCTTCTTTGCTTAATTTTTTTCCTTAGCATCAGAACAGATTTCACTCATGTTACTTCTTGTCAGTCTCCACCGCTCGAACATCAGCTCCATGAGGAGGCCAGAGATTTTTTGTCTATTCTGTTCACTGCTAAGACCAGGCATCCAGTAGGTGCTCAACAAATACTTGTTAAATGACTTAATCTTCTCCTACCTTGAGCTCTAAGCTCTGCCAGGACATGGTCTGGCTCTGTCTTAGTTACTGCTGTGTCCCCAGCACCTCCCAGAATCTGGTACACCGTAGGTGCTCAATAAAGCTACCTGGCTAAATAGGTCAATGGGGGTCAAGACCCATGGACTCAGCTCTGCTTCCTGAAGACATTGGAGGTTTGGGAGCTGGAGCTGAGCTTGTCCCAGGCTGGGCAAGAAGGGTACAAGGAGGGCCGGCCGAGTGGCGCGATGGTTAAGAACTGGCTTGGGATGCCAGAGGGCCCCGGTTCGGATCCCACATATGAGGGTCAGTGACACTGCCCTCTACAGCTAAGATGCTGAACAACAGCTCAACCTGGAGCTGGGCTGCCATGAGTCACTGGTGATGGCATAGGCTGCAGCCCCTGTGGCACTGGGTTGCCATGGGCTACTGTATGTAGCCAGCAGCCAGCGTGAGCGGCCAGCAGCCGCAGTGAGCGGCCATCCAGATGCCGGCAACTGATCTGCCTCGCCCGGGAAGAGCGCAATGATGGTGCCAACTTGGGCCAGTGAAGCAACGTCCTCCACAACTAGACTGAAGAACAAAAAGACAGCAACTTGTCTGTTTCCCTTCCCCCGATTCCCCAGCGCTGTTCCCATCCCCCCAATTACCCAATAAAAATAAAAAAACTTAAAAAAAAAAAAGAAGGGTACAAGGAGCATGGGTGTGGAGTGTGAGCTCAGTAACCGGCAATGGCACCTCCACACACTGACGTCAGCGTCACTTGAGTTGCTAACCCTGGTGGCAATGACGGAATCGCCACCGGCTGAGGTCATTCACACACACCCTCCACTGTCGCTGTCTGTTTTTTCTTCCATGACAGTTTTGATTTTCCTTTTTTAAAAAACTGTGATAAACTATACATAATAATATTTATTGTTTTAGCCATTTGTAATGTACAGCTCAGTGGCATTAAGCACATTCACATTGTTGTACAACCATCCCCACCATCCATCTCCAGAACTTCATCTTCCCAAACTGACTCTCTGTCCCCATTAAACACTCACTCCCCTCCCCTCCCCCAGCCCCTGGCACCACCACCTACTTCCTGTCTCTATGAATCTGACTCCTCTGGGGACCTCCTGTGAGTGGAATCACAGTGTTTGTCCTTCTGTGTCTGGCTATTTCACCGAACATCATGTCCTCAGGGTTCATCTATATTGTAGCAGGTGTCAGAATGTCCTTCCTTTTTTCTTTTTTTAAAGAATTTTATTGGGGAACAGTGTGTTTTTCCAGGACCCATCAGCTCCAAGTCAAGTAGTTGTCTTCAATCTAGTTGTGGAGGGCGCAGCTCCATGGCCCATGCAGGGATTGAACTGGCAACCTTGGTGTTGTAAGCACTGTGCTCTAACCAATTGAGCTAACCAGCCACCCCTGTCCTTCCTTTTACAGGCTGAATAATATTCCATTGTCTGGATGGACCACACTGGTTTATCCATTCATCCATCCATGGACAGTTGGGTTGTTTCCACCTTTTGGTCATTGTGGTTAATGAATTTCATACCAAATCTGGTATGAACATGGGTGTGCAAAGATCTGTTCCTGACATACAAGCATCTGGTCTAGCTGTCTGTTTTTAGTTCTCTGTTGACAACTCCTTGAACAATGTCAAGGGCATCAAAGCTCCTTCTCACAACTTCTAAGGGAGGATGAGGATTGGGGGGAAGCATTAAGAGGAAAAATGTGATATTTCAGAACCTTGAAAGGAGAAGGAAACCCATGTTTATTAAGCACCTACTATATGCCAGGCCCTGGCAGCATTTGAAACACTTGCTCATAGCTGGGAAGTGGTAAAGCTGGGGTTTGGATCTCAGTCTATAATCCTGCAGAGGGCACACCCAATTCCACCACCAGCTTGCTTGCCTCTGATGAGAGGCAGCACACCACTCCATCACTGATTCGAAAATGAATTCAGATCCTAGAGGAAAAGAACAGGGGTGACAAAGAGTTGTCCTCCCTTCTACTTGGGATGGTCAGGGAAGTCCTCTTGGAGAAAGAGACATTGGCCAAGCACAATGGGAATCTTCCTGAGCAGAGGGAGCAGCCAGTGCAAAGGCCCTGAGGCTGCACTATGTCTGACTTATTGGAGAAACAACAAGAAGGCAGAGTTTGGTGTGGCTGAAGCAGAGTGATGGGGAGAGGGCAGGAGGAGATGGGCCCTGGGGGGGCACTTTTGGATAAAGGGGGCACAGCACAGGGTCATGGCCTAGCCTCTTAGACACACACACCAAGACAGAACTACCATATGGCCTTCCCCATGGCTGCCTTTGCCTTCCAGCCCCCATCTGCGCTCATGTTCCTGAGATTTCTGAATAACAAACATGTATTGAGTACCAACTGTGTGCTAGGCACTGTTCTAGGCAATGGGGATCCAGCAGGGTACAAAACGGTGCTGTGGGAAAGACAATATACAATGTTTGGTTGTGAAAAATAAAATGAAAACGAAGCAGGATAAGAGGATAGAAAGAGACGGGGTATTGCTGAAGGTGTGAGGTCAGGGTAGTTTCCTTGAGGAGGTGACATTTGAGCTGAGAGTTGAAGAGGGAAGGGGCTATATGGAAATCTGTGCAGAGAGCATTCCAGGCAGAAAGAACAGCAAGTGCAAAGGCCCTGGGGCAGGACAAAATTATACATTCAGAGACACCATCAAGCCCTTACCAGCTTCCTCCAGGAAGCCCCCTTAGTTTCTCAGTGCTACCAGATCAGACTGGCACCCATGATAAGGCTGAAAAAGCAAGAAAAGGAGGGTCCGTGCCAGGATCAGAGGTCCCCAGACAGGGGGCAGGAAGGAGGTTGCCAAGACCCTACTCACTCAGCCCAGGTTCCAAGTCATTTGCCTTAGCCTTTCAAGGTAGGGGTTCCTTGAGCCCCCTGGAAATGATTGAAAGTGTGAGGTTTTAATTCCAGCTCCATTTCCTGGCTATGTGAGTGGCCAAGTCATTTCTCTCTGGGCCTCAGTTTTCACATCTGAAATGGAATAACAGTACATTTGTTCTAGAATCATTGAACTGCATACAGTAGGTGCTCAATAATTGTTAGATCATCATTATAATGATTAATATATCACAGTATGGGGCATTTTCTGGGAAGCAGGCCCAAAAATGCTGTGTAGTCTCTGGAAAGGTCCCCAGCCTCTCTGGACACCGGTTACCCCCAAATCCTCCAGGAGCTCCAGAAGGGTATTTGAACTTGGGGAAGGGTCCACAAGAGAACACTCCTTCTCCCCTGCGAAGAGGCAAGGGTTAAAGGGCAGGAGTAGGAAAGGGTCAGGACCATGACGCAACCCCCCTCCCCCCACACACACAGACACACCATGGGCTCCAAGCGGTTAGCTCTGCAGAGGGACCAGCTGGGCGGATTTAGCCGGCGCATCTGCCACCCGAGCAGCTGCCGTTCCGGGGGGGCAGTGGGGGGTTGTTGGAAGGGGATTTGGGACGAAGGAAAAATCTGTCCGAGGAGAATTGCGTCTGCGCCGCCCAGCTGCCGGCTCTGGATGGGGGACACCCAGAATCTGCCAGGACCCCGGGCCCTTCCCCTGAGGCGGCTGCCCCCACGTGCCTCTGGGGGGGGGGCTTAGGGGATGCCCTGACGTCACAAACGCCCTCAGCCAATCGGAGCTGCCCTTTCCGAGCCCCGAGGGGATTCCCGGGCCAAAGCTGGGATCAGGGGCGCGACCCAGCAATGACGACCCCCAACCTGGGCTTAAAAGAGAGCCCGCACCTGTCCGGGGAAACCAAGGCTGGGACCCGCCAGGGAGGAGGCGGGACCCAGGAGAGCCTTTGCTCACTGGTCTGGCTCCAACACGGCCCAGAGAGGGGCAGGGATCGCCGGGAGTCACACAGCGGGGTGACGAGGCGGAGAGCATTGATGGGGGCGCGCAGGCTGAGGGGCGGAGTTTTTCTTCCCCGCTGGCGCCAAGCACCAGGGCCGGGCTCAGGCTCTGCCTATCTCGGGGCCCCCAAAGGCCGCTTGGCGCCCTCCGGGTCTCCCCGGGCCCCCTCCGACCCGGGGCCGCAAACGGGCCGCGTTTGGGCAGAAGGTGTCAGTGGCTGCAGGTGCCCACAAAACCCGCACTGGATTCCTTCTGGGCCGGAGCAGGACGGGAGTGCAGTGCTGCCCAACCCGGTCCCCGTCCAGGCGGGGAAACTAAGGCCCAGAGGAGAAGGACTTTGCTCAGAGTCACACAACTAGGAGGGTGCTACTGGCTCTGGTGACCTCAGGAGAGGCCCTGCCCCTCCTCAGGCCTCCCTGGCTCACACTGAGGGCGAGCTGTGAACTTCCTGCCACCCTCCTCCAGGTCAGGGCTCAGACAGTCAGGAGCCCAGGGCGGGGGAGGGAGCAGCCGGGCCTGACCTTGCCCTGGTCCAGGGCATGAAAGACCCATTCATGGCCGCTGAAGCCTGCTTGGGTGGCAGCTGAGCTGTTCGCCGGGATGGGGCCTCTCACAAGTCCTTGTTCAGGCAGGTCCCTCTGCCTAGTATACGCTCCCCCCCCCACCACCACCACCACCATGTGTTTTGCCAAATCTATCTATGGTCCTTCTATGGTCCCCAAATCACCTTCTCATGGTCCTCCTGGGCTCCCATCCAATCACAGTGCCCTTATCCATCTCAGCTTTCGTTCCTTTATCTGCCCTGCTAGACTGAAGGCAAGGAGCTGGTTTGTCTTGTTGACTGCTCAGTCCAGTACCCAGCACACTGTAGGTGCTCTATAAATGTTTGTTTAAGAAATAGGTTGCAGGTCAGGGAGGGCATGCCAGGGGGTGGGCATACTATGGGTAATGGTGTGGAGGTAGGAGGAGTGTGCAGAGACTGGCTGCTACCCTGAGGCTCTGAGTCTTAGCCCCCTCCCTTGTTGGCAGACCTTGTCTCCCCAGGTGGGCAGGACACAGGGAGTGGGGCTGGACATAGGCAGGTGCTGGCTGATTTGCCTGGGACTCTGGCTTAGCAGGAAAATAGGTCAGGGCAAAACCACTGGCAGGAAGGCCTGGCTGCTGGTGGAGGTTTGTGGTCTCAGGGATGGCCCTCGGGGATGGCAGATGCCAGGGCCCTGAAAAAACCGGGTTGCCCAGGACCCAGTGTGTCCTAAGGAGCAGGGTTCAAGTTCTGACACCCATGTCTCCACTTTGTGCGTGGCCACTGGGAAGCCACACAGTCTGTCTGACCTTTCAGACTGCTGGGAGCCATGGATGGGATACAGTGGGTAAGGTACACATAGAAAGCACTTTATAACTCTCAGCAAGAGGACGAATTTTCTCTTGCCATCTGCCTGTGACCTCAGACCAGCATCTTGGCCTCTCCATGCCTCAGTTTCTCATATATGGGCGTCTCATGGACTGAATGTGGTGACTTATACATCAAACGTTCAGAAGTGGCCCCAGCACACAGTAAATGTGCAAGACATATTACTAGATACATAATAAAATGTTTATTGTGTGCTTATGATATACGGGAGATGCTGGAGAGACCAGGACAGCAAGAGACCCAGTGGGGGAGACACACATGGTCACACCCACATGGGGAGGTGCTGTGGACAGAGAGGGACATTGAGGCCCTGAGGGGCTCCTGCTGTCCTCAGGTCACAGAGGGTCAGGGAGGTTACAGGGAGGTCTCTAAAACCAGAAGACCACTTTGTCCTGGAGTCCCAAAGACAGGGGGCAGGAGTGCTCCCCATGGGCCCCAGGGACTGCAGACCCCTAGGCACCCCTTTCCAGGCCAGGCCCCCCAGGGTGCTGGGACAGAGGACAGCCTGTGTGCCATGAGCTGGCTCAGGTTCAAATCTAGGTCTGCCACTTTCTTACTGGGTGACCTTGGACAAGACGCCTTCCTGTGCCTCAGTTTCCTTACATGTCTGCTGAATGTTAAATATGTTTGTGGGTCGAATAAATAACCTCATATGAACGGGGCCATGTAGACCACGGGGAGGGTTTCCTGACACCAGCCTGTCATCTACAGGGGTCTGATTATGGATGTATCCTGGGGATGCAAGATTGGCCAGAGTAGACCGGAGCAGTTAGTGCTGGGGGCAGCGCGCAATTAGGCCCCCTACCTGGACAAAAGCAGGGTGTCTTCTCTTGGGTTGTTCCCCCACCCCCGCCCCCGCCACTCACATACACAAACCTGTATTCACCCAGAACCAACAAGAACCAGCAAAGATGAACCAACAAGA
>NW_017731552.1:1262767-1288838 GCF_001890085.2 Hipposideros armiger | reverse complement strand
CCGCGGCGCGCCCCTGGTCCTGCCGCCGCGCAGCGGCCCCCCCGGAGCCGACGCCAGCGCGCCGGGGGCCGGGGCTGAGCCCCCTCCCCCAGCGCAGCGCCGCGGCCCGGGGGCGGGATTTCGCGCGCCCCCAGCCCCCCTCCCCACCCGGGATGCCTGGCTGAGCCGGCCGGGCTGGGACAGGTGTGCGCACCGACCCCCCTACCCGCGCCCTCCCTCCCTCGCGCTCCCTCCCGCGCACTCGCGGCGGCCGTGGCTTCGAGGTAAGCGCCCCGGGGCGTCTGCGAGAGAGGGCTGGGGAAGCGCTGCCTTGGGGGTGTCTGTCGGCACGCAGATGGGGGGCTGAATTGTTGTCTGGGGCAGCCAGGTCAGGCGCTTTAAAGGAGGGGGCGCTGAGGACCCCGCCACTGGGAGGGGAATGGATTTAAGGCCGTGAAAGGGTTTGTGGGGCGCTATAACGGGAGGATCTGTCAGCAACGCAACTGGGGAGGGGCTGGATTTAAGAGGGGGTCACTGTGTGAAGCGTTATAATGGGGTCCAGTAGCAACGCTTTGAAGAGGCTGAATGAGGCTCCATAATGGGGGTGTCCAATGGTACCGCAGCTGGGGGCTTGTATGTGATGCTATAATGGGGGTTCTGTCGGCACCGCAGCGGGTGGAGATTTTGTCGGGGGGGGGGCCGTAGGAGGCACAATAATGAGGGCCCGCGGCTGCGCCGCTGGGGAACTGGATTTGGGCCCAGGTAGGGGGTTCAGGGCATGCAAGGGGCTTGCTGGCCGGGGATGTGGGCTGGTGTTGGGGGGCGGGGCCCTGAGGGCTAAGTCGAGGGCCACTGGGGGCTGGGGTGGTGGTCCCGGCGCAGTGAGGCCCCCTCCGCCCCACTCCACGGCCCAGCCGCCGCACCTTGGGCGCCCCTGAGCCTTCTCCAGCCTCCTGCCTGGCCCAAATCGAGTCCAGGGCCCTGGCCTCGGGGGAGGGGTCGCGGTGAGGGGAGAGAGCTGGTCGTTCCGGATACCCACCACTGCAGTGGGAGCTTCGGGGGTTCGGGGCTCCCCAAGAGCTGACAAAGGGACAAAGAAAGCATTTCTCTCCAAGCGCGCCGCTGGGCGGGGTGGGGGCGCCGAATGTGGCCCCCTCCTGCGGGCGCTGATTGGTCCCCGGGGCGGGGGTCACGTGCCCTCCTGTCCTGCTCTCTGCCTCCCGGCGCTTTCCAAGTTTTGGGCACCTCCCAGAGGGGGCGCTGCAGTAGGGAACCCCGGTCCCTGCCCCTGCCCGGGACGTGTAGACGCTGGAGGTGTTTGCAAGAGTCCTGGGGCTGGGGGCAATTCACATACCCTCAGCCCCTATTAGACACTAACTGGCTGAGGTCTTTGGCATCTTACCCCTGAGGTTGTCATCTTTAACCCCCAGACCCAAGGGGTACTGGGGTTTGGGGTTAAGAGAGGAGCCCTCTAGCTTTGGGGGTCTGAATTTAAGGAGGAAGGAGTGGGGACAAATGGCTGGGGCTACGGAAGGGACCCCCACCTCATTTGCAAAATTGCATTTCTTCGTATTTCTCTGGGTTCCCTCAGCTTCTTAAGGGGCCCAAATTCCCTTTCCAAATCAAAGTTCAGAACCCCTGCAGCATTGCCTCTCCCATGGGGTCCTGACCCCCTAGCCCCTTTCTCACATCCTAGGAGACCGTTACTTTCAAGGATGAAAATTTCAGATGTATCTGGGCAGTTGCTGAAACTCTATTTCAAGAGAGTAGTACAGTGTATGGGGAGATGGATAGGGGTTGTAGGTGGGCTCAGGACTGGGGAGGGGGTCCCAAGCTCTCTAGGAAGGTGGCTAGAGGTTGCTGTGGCCTATAGGAGACCCCTTGGCTATTGGGTAGGTGGCAGACTGCCAGAGCCTCATTAAATTGTAATGCGTCCACCCTGTACCAGCTCATTCCCAAGAGCAAATGGGAAGGCAGCAGAGTGGGTGAAGAGAGAAGCCAGGCCTCTCCACTCCTGGGGCTGCTAGACAGGGTCAGGGGAAAGGTGCCCTCATGAAACCCAAGTGCCCTCCCAAAGGTTCCCCCTGGAACCCACTCCCCTGTCTACCCTGGGCTGTGCAGAAGATAGACCTGGAGCATGCAACACTCCATCCCTCTCAAAAAAAAAAAATCAGCATAGAGGAAAAGGCAGGGGACTGGAGGAGGAGCACAGCTGTGGGGCCTCAGACAGGTCTTAGCCCTCTCTATACTGTGGTTTCCCCAGGAGGTACTCTTTGGGTTTAGGAGCTGAGCGGAGATGAAGCAGAGAGAGGTCACACAAAAATGTCCTGGATCTCTAACCTCTCCACTTGCCCTCCACCTCCCACCTGCCTTCTGCCAGAACTGACCAACCACGGGTCCGCAGGGTCCTGTCGCTTCCTCTGCTTTTAGGTGAGAAGGTGTCTCTGAGTGGAGGTATTGAGTCACCTGGGAGGCGCTGTTCCTCCTCTAGGCTTTGGTTTTTACCTCTTCCTGGGCAAAGAAGGTGCTGGAGATTTGCCCTGTAGGAGTGTTTGGCATCTGCAGTGTCTGCCCAGGGCTTGTGACAGGAGTTGCTGGGGTTACCTGGGGCTGGACCTGGAAGATAGAAATCAAACTGTCCTTGGAAAGGTGACCCTGACGTCAGTGTGCGGGACAGGTGAGCTGGGTCCCCAGGGGCTGAAGGACATGCCAGTCACTGCCCATCTCCTGGGAAGGAGGGTGTCCCTAGCTGACCCTGGGGTGTGGCACTGTCTGTATGCTGGGCCCTTTGCTGGGTGATGCTGGGGGCCCAGAGAGGCCCCAGCCAGGGTCAGGACAGGTGGAAGCCAGGAAAGCTACCTGGAGGAGGGGATGCTGGCACTGGGCTTGAAGGATGAGAAAGATGTTGCCAGGAGGAGAGGGAGACATGGATTTCAGGTGAAAGGAGTGGAAAGGGTAGCCACTGTGGGGTGTCTTGTGTGAGTCCTGAGTGGCTGGACTATTTTAAGAGTCGGAGACAATGAGGCTTTTGAGGTGGCAGGGTCTGTGAATGCCAAGCTGAGGAGAAGACTTTATCCCAAGGGCAATAGGGAGCCATGGAATGTTTTAGAGTAGGGGAGTGAATGGGCAACAGTTCAGACCTTGAGCAGCAGTGAGGAAGATTAGCTATCAGGAGACAGGCTACTGGAAATCAAATTAGCTGCTTGGAGGGATGGTGAGTTACCTGTCCTTGGAGGCAAGCAAGCGGGGTTGGACAGCCATCTTTCCAGAATCCTGGAAAAATAATTCTAATATTGGTCAGGCCCAGATGACCCTCCAGATTTCTTCTAAATTTCCAGGTACTCTGAGTTTTCTGAACTGGAATGTTTAAGATATCGTGATTCTAAAATCCTGTAATTTAAGAGGTTGCAGATTCTCAGACTGATAACTCCAAGACCCAGCAGTGATTTGAGTTGACTGTGGGTAGAGCCTCATTTAACAGAAATAGGGAAACTGAGGCTCAAGGCAGCTCCTGATGGACACAGGCCCCAGCCACCTGCCCCACGTCCTGTTGTTGAATTCTCTAGGAGCTGGCTGCAGGGTTGGGGAGCTCAGGGGACAGAGCCCCATGCTAGATACCCCCATCATTGTGAACAGTGCATGCTTGGCTTGCCAGAGCCAGGGTTAGGTGTGTAATCTAATGGGTCTGGGCCTGAGCCACAAAAAAATTTTTTTTAAAGATTTTTTTTTTGGGGGGGGGAATTGGGAGAGGGGAACAGCGTTGGGGAATCGGGGAAGGGGAACAGACAAGTTGCTGTCCTTTTGTTCTTCTGTCTAGTTGTGGAGGATGTCACTTCACTGGCCCATGTTGGTATTATCATTGCACTTTTCCTGGGTGAGGCAGTCGCTCACCGGCCATTGGATGGCCGCTCACAGCGGCTCATGGCAGCTCACGCCGGCTGCTGGCCACTCACACTGGCTGCCAGCCACTTACGGTAGCTCATGGCAGCCCACTGCAGCAGGGTCTGCAGCCTATGCCGTCGCTGGCAACTCACAGCAGCCCAGCTCCAGGTTGAGCTGTTGTTCACTATTTTAGCTGTAGAGGGTGCAGCATCACTGGCCCTCATGTGGGATCCGAACCAGATCAGAGCTGGTGTCCCAAGCCAACTCTTAACCAATGTGCCACTCGGCCGGCCCTGAGCCGCAACATTATCTTTTATTATCATGTCATTCATCACCTAACCTTCAGGGATGTCCAGATAAAGTGGCAGAACACTAAGGAGGTGACTTGGGAGATGGGGACCTTCGGACCTTTTTCCGTCCCTTCTGACAGGGATACGGGGTGAAGGTGAGGGGGGCACTATCCTCCCTCAACGACCCTTCACAGTCTGGCCCCAGGGTCCAAAGTTGGCTGCCCCAGGGCCTGCTGGGGGGGAGGTTCAGTCTAGTGAGGACTACATTTCCCAGGAGGCACCTTTGGCCCTTGCTGAGCCTGCCCTCCAAGGGAGCATTGTGGGTTCTCAGAGGGGCCCTCCGGGAGACCTGGTCCAGGGCAGCTGGGGAGATCTGTCACTCAACAAATGCTCCCAGTGCTGTGCCCCATGCTGGGTGACACTGGGACCCCAGAGAGGGAAGCTTTAGCTCTGGTTGGGCCTCAACGGGGAGGGGAAACAGAGGTAGGTACTGGACCTCTCTGCTTCATGGGCAGAGTGAGCAAATGGGGCTGGGGAAAGCTAGGCTCTGCCTAGTGGATCAGAGAAGATGCATTGAGGAGGGGCATTGCAGCTAGGACAATGATGAATATGTAGGAGTTCACCAAGGGAGACCACATGTTTTCTGGTAGTTTCAGAAGAACATTCTCCCTTCCCTGTAGTCAGAGCCACTTGGGCAGTTGAAACAGCCACTCTGAATTATCACCCTTGGAGATTGGCACAACAGTTGGATCAGACTTACGTCATAGGCTTGAGTCCATTTCTTCATTCACTCATTCATGCCCCCTTCTCTGAGCCTCAGTTTCCCCATCAGTAAAACACAGATGCTATTCTCTCTCCCCTACGGTTGAACATTTAAAAAACAGGATGCAGGCAAATGCCAGACATAATCCTGTTGCTTTTCTTACTCCAGAAAAGGAAATAACTTTGAAAAGCAGAAATTTGTGGCCTCTGGCCCCGTGTCTCAGTAGGAGCTGTAGCGTCTTTGCTCTCATTTGATAAATTGACAAATATTTAATGAACACCTACTATGTGCTGGCTGCCAGGGACCCAGCAGTGACCAAGGTAGACTGGACCCTACCCTTGTTATTCTCACAGCCAGGTGGAGATATGGACACTAACTAAAGAGATAAAATAATAATAATAAAAAGGATAGTAAGTGCCCTGAAGACAATAATACTGGATGATGTAGCTGAGAAGGGTGGAGCCAATGGAATCAGGGAGAGTGTTTGATAGAGTCAGGAAGGATGTCCCTGAGGAGGTGGCATTTGAGCTGACACTTGGAAAGTGAGAAAGAGCCAGTCATTCAGACATCTGGAGAAATAGTGTTCCAGGAAGAGAGCACAGCCTGTGCAAAGGCCCTGGGGCAGGACTCTGCCTGCTGTGTTGGAGAAACAGCAAGGAGGCCTGTGTGGCTGGAGCAAAGTGAATGAAGGGGCGAGAAGGAGGAGATGAGGGTGGGGAGGGGATGGGGCATATCGTGCAGGGTCTTGTGGGCCTCTGGGGAGGACTTGGGCTTTTACCCTGAGGGAGGTGTGAGCCCTAGAGGGCTATAGGCAAAGTAAGGTGGGACCTGACTCAGGTAACCACAGGTGCCTCCTGGATGCTGCAGGGAGGATGGTCTGTGGACAGCAACCAGTGCTGGGGGTGGGGGTGGGGCAACTGCACTGGTCCAGGTGAGTGATGATGGGGGCTGGTCAGGCTGAGGCAGTAGAGGGGAAAAGAAGTGGGTGGATGGGGCAGATTTTGGACTTGCTGATGTGGGGAGGGACTGAGAGCTTCTTTCTCTGGGGGCAGGTAGTGCTATATGGTTAAGAGTGTGGTGTCTCCACCAGACAGCCTAGGTTCAAATCCCAGCTTTGCCGTTTCCTAGCTGTGCCATCACCACCCACTCTGGGCCTCAATTTCCTCACCTGTAAAATGGTGAGAAGAACCCCTCCCACCTACCCCACCAGTACTTTCTGTAAAGCCCTGTAGCACAGGGCTTGGAACATAATAGATATTCCATAGTGTTTGCTGTTATTTATCTTTGAAGGTCTGATTCCCAGGCTCCGGGGAGAGGAATGAGGCACAGATTGAGGTGGCAAATTCCCTGAGGTCACCCCAGCAAACCAGGACCCTGCCGCTAGTTGTTTTTCTCCACTGATGCACATATCTCATGTCCCATCCCTTAGAGCCCACGTCACTCTGCCAGCGTCTCTGCCATTCCTGAGCCCTGACTCATTAGGACTTGTGGTCCACTCTGACCTTAGGGCCTTCCCACGGGACCCATTTCCCGCCTTTGTCTTCTTCAAGTTCATTCGCCAGGTCTTCCCGTTCCCAGCAGCACTTGGCACAGCACTGCCTGCCTCCAGCTCAGTATCTCTCAGTGGTGTCCCCCTACATATCTCTTATTGGGCCTGTCCCACTTGGGGATCCCTGTGTCCTCCCAGGCAGGGCTTCTGGAGATGGGCAGTGACTGGAAGAATTCTGGGTGGGGGCTCAGTTTGGGGGAGAGAAAGACTCCCAGAACCCCAAGTGATGGGGGCCAGGCTCCCCATCTTCTGCTCTAGATGGAGGACACAAAGGGCAAGGACCAGATCTCTTTGTCCTGCCTAAAGTGGAGCCTCCGAGAGCCGAGCCTTACTTCCCTCTGTCCCCCAAAACTGGATCCCAAGAGCAGAGCCTAATTGTATTTCCTCCAAATTGGGGCTGAGGGCCCATCTGCCCCCAGATCTGCCCAAGGCCCCCCAGTTGGGAATCTGTCAGTGCCCAGCCCCATCCCCTGCCCCCTAATTTAGTCACCCTAAACAGGTGGCCTGTTTCTGGGCCCCCTAATTACCCGCTGAGTATAAATGACACTTTAATTTCCTCAGAATGGTCGCCGCATCACCAACAAAGCAGCCCTCCCTTCCCCATTCCTAATTACGAGTTGCTGCTTCTGATTTGCCTCCTGGCGGCCCAATTTCCAAACAGTGATTAAAATTAATTACCTGGGAGCACCCCCTCCCTGTCTGAATCGGGAACCCCGGGGACCTGCCCGTATCCCCTACTCGAGGTCTTACCTCTGCCACCTGGTCTCCTCCCTGGTTCCCTAAGTGGCCTGAGGACAAGACAGCCTCTCTCTGGGTCTCCACTTGCTTAGCCTCAAAATGTTCATTCAGACTGTGTGGCCTCGTAGACAGATGGCACATCGTGGGTACTCAATAAATGTCAGTAAGAGGCAATATAACCACATGGCTGGGTTCAAATGCCGGCTGTATCCTTCCGTGTTAAGTGACCTTGACTACGTGATTTAACCTCTCTGAGACTCAGTTTTTCCATCTGTAAAATGGGGTGATGGTGCTGGTGTGATGGTGCTGGTCTCTGCCTGATGGGGTTGGTGTGGGCAATAAATGAGTTTATACGTGTGAAGGACTCTGCATAGCACCTGGTGAATGCATAGTAGGGGCTTCATAAATCTTAAAGATTTATGAAGATCTTTAAGAGCTTAAATCTTGGCTCTGCTGGGCTGCTATGGGATGGACATGGCTCAGATACTCTGAGTACCATCTTCTTCAAAGGAGACACTGAGCATTAATGGAGCACTGACTGCATGCCTGGCTCTGCGCCAAGCCTTTGATACACGCAATCCTGGTCATGGCTGAACTGCTGGCCATGTTGGCACACAGTCGGTGCTCAGGAAGTCTGTTATAAACACATCCTTGCAGCTCTTTTATAAATAGGGACTGTTTGTGGGACATTTGTTCAGCCAGTATTTGTTCAGCACCTACTGTGTGCCAGACCCCTGCCCTCATGGCACTGACATTTTCATCCCTGATTCACAGGAGAAGAAGCAAGCCCAGAGGAGGGGAACATGTAAGCCAAGGTTGCACAACAGTCAATACAGTTTATTAAGCACCTACTATGTGTAGTTCATTTACTCCTCGTGATAACCCATCGGTGATGGTTATCATGCTTGGTGCACTGATGGGGAAACAGGAAGGAAGGTCGAGGATGGAGGGGGATGCACTGGCTGCCTCCCAGGCCGGCGGGGATGAGTTAACTGGCATCGAGAGAGCGTTGGGGGACAAGAGGACCTCTCCCCAGCTCCGCATGCCTAGGGCCCCAGGGACACCCTCTGGCTGCTCGGCCAAGTTCCTAGACAGCTCTGGAGCCTGGCTGGGTTGCCATGAGTGTGACTGAAGCAGCTGGAGGAGGCAGCTGTAAGCAGAGCCGGTAACTAGACCTGAACGGCACAGGGGCTTAGCTGCCGGGCCTCGTTACTCGATCTCCCCAGGGACACCGGGCCCCAGAACTGGAATCCTGGGGAGGCTGGGCTGACAGGAGCTCCTTCTATGGAACTGGAGATGGGCATCCCACCCCCATCCCCATCTTTGCCATGGCAGATGGAGGAATAGGGACTCCAAGCTTGGCCCGGGGTCACTGAGTTCCTGCCATGATACAGAGAGGCCCAGACAGGGTGAGCTGCTGACCCAAGGTCACCCAGCAAGGACACTGCATGTAAAGTGAACAAACATGTGGACCAGGTCCTGTTCTAGAACGTTATTTTACAGATGGGGAAATGAAGACTCAGTGTCTTGTCTCGAAAAGGGGAAGAATCCCAAGGGTCCTCCCCACACCTGCTGGGACCTTCTTGCTATTCCTTCAGTGGTTCTAGTTACTGTGCGTTAATCACCATGCTCAGCCCAAAACGGCAGCCATTGGCCATGTGTGGCTGTTGAATCACCTTTCCAATGTGGCCACTAGGAAATTTAAAACTACACGTGTGCCTAAGTGGTTTTCTGTTGGATGGTGCTGGTCTAGATTACGTCCTTTCATCCTCATAGCAACATATTAGGATTGGATTTATAGTCACCCACAGTTTATAGATGGGGAAACTGAGGCCCAGAGAGGCTGTCGGAGGTCTTGCAGCTGATAAGAGGCAGAACTGGGATTTGAACCTAGAGTGTGCATTCCAGAGACTGGCTGCTAAAATGGGACTCTTCAACTGGCACTGTTGTCTGTCCAGCCCTCATTCTGGGCCTCAGTTGCCCCACCTTGCCAGTGAGATTACACTGGGCTGGGCAGGGCGAGAGGGTATGTAGACACGGAGTTGGCCAACCTGGTGCCCACACTTACCTGGGGTCTTTGGAAGCTGATGACCAGAAAGCCATCGTGCATGCAGCAGCTTCCTGGGTGTGAGTGTGTGTGTATACACTTGGACACACAGGCATGTGCGTGCACACATGTGGACCGCCCACCATTGCTGGGCACATGTGTGTTCTGTGGTGGCATCTGTGGATATGTGTGAACACACAGATGCCATGACATGCAATGGACATCAGGGCCCATGGACATGCGTGGGGGGCGACCCACCCTGCTGCGGCCACCCATGCATGCTGCAGAGGTGACGAGCATAGTTGAGCCAGGAAGGAGGTCTGATCTGGGTTCAACTCCTGGTGCTGACAGTTAGTTCATCAACATAGAACAAGCCATTATTGAGCACCAGTGGTGTGCCAGACACTGTGGGGCTATGTCTTGGACAGGGGTCCAAGACACACCCAGGCCTGCCCTCATGGGGCTCACAGTTCAGGGAGGCAGATGGGCTCTGAGCGGGCTGTTATGTGGGTGGTAATTTCATTTGGGGGGTCCGTACATAAGCCAGGCTTCACTGAGTTACTGTGCACACAGGTCTCTGGAAATCTTGCTAAAATGCAGGTTCTGGTTGGCACGGGACTCTGCATTCTAATAGCTCCCAAATGAGGCTGAGGCTGAGGCTGCTGGCCCAAGGACCGCATTTGGACCACAGATGTCTAAAGGATCCTTTGAGAGTGTGACACCAGATGGGGGTGGGAGGTACATGGGGAGGGGAGAGGCTGCTGGAATCCAGGGTGATGGGGATGGGAAGGGGTCTCTGAGGAGAGAGCATTTCAGCAGAGACCTGAAATAAGGAGGGAGCCATGTGGACATCTGAGAGAAGAGGCTTTCAAGTGTGGGGGAACAGCCCGTACAAAGGCTCTGGGGCAGGACTGTGCCTGGCATGTTGGAGGAACTGTGAGGAGGCCTGTGTGGCTGGAGCAGAATGAGCGAGGGGGAGAGAGAGGAGGGGAGGGCCGAGGGGGGATGGGGACAGGTAGTGCAGGGCCTTGTGGACCTCCGGAGGACTTGAGCTTTTACCTGAAGGGAAGTGGGAGCCCTGGAGGGCTATGGGTGGAGGGGTGACAAGAACCTGACATAGGTGCTCACAGGCTCCCTTTGGTGACTGCTGTAGGGAAGACAGACTGGGGATGCAAAGGAGGGAGCCAGAGGGGACCAGGGTGGAGGGCCCACATGGGAGCTGATGGAGGCTAACCAGCAAATGGGAAAAAAAAGGGTGAGAATTCTGGATAAATTTGAAGGCAGAGCCCACAGGAGTTGCTGGCATTGGATGAAAGGTTGAGAGAATGATGCTGGGGGAGGTGGGGTGTCGGAGGGAGTTGGGAGGTGATTCCCAGGTGTGGCCTGAGTCCTCAGCTTAAACAGGAAGGACCAAGAAGGCTCCAGTTGGGGTGGGGGAACATCAGCGTTAGTCAGTAGTTCACTTTGATCTATACGTTCAGCACCTTCCAGTGAAAATCTCTCCATGGTTTATGTTTTATCTGTTGTTTGTTTTAGAACTTACCAGCTGATCCTTAAAATTTATACTCAAGCCCCAGGTTCCAGGAGTAGCCCAGACACCCAGGTCCAAAGAAGTGCCAGGTGGGAGAAATGGTCCCAAAAGAAATTCAAACCTATGACGTTACTTACAGTAACTAAGGCTATGTGGTACCTGGGAAGTCAGTCCCAGCGACATGTGACGACGGGAGGAGATGAAGTAGGGTGGCCTTGAGGAATTTCCACCCCTGCCTTAGTTTCCTCATCTGCACAATGGGATGGCCTGCCAAGAGTTGATGTAACGGTTGAGGGTTCAAGCTGAGAGGCTCAGCCACAGCTTGAGCCCTCCTGGGTGGGGGCTGCCGCTTTATTACTTTATGACTGTTCCTCCCCGACCATGGGCATGAATGCGTGTCCCAGGGCTGCAGGCAGAAAGCATTCCCCCTCCACAGGCACACAGACCCATGGATGCATGGGTGCCCTGCACGGGGCATACACGCCAGCCACACGGCTTCCCCGCCTGGTGGCAGCTCCCGGTGGCCAGGTGCTGGGGCAGGTGGTGGGGCCGCTTCTGGGCAGGCGGGCGCCAGGCGGCTGCTAGCAGAGGCTCCTCGGGTTTCATGGAGAGAAACAGATGGTCTTGTGGGGGGTGGGAGAGGTGCTGAGGCCTCCCATAACCCCAGGTCAGGGGGGTAAACTGAGGCCAGATTCAGTGTGTTAGTCCCAAAGTGGCCCAGACTCCCTAAAAAGAGCATGTGGGGTTCAGTTCTGTGTTATCACACAAATAACATGTTAAAAGGCACAGGCATCACTTCATACCCATCAAGATGGTTACTATCAAAAAACAGAAATTAACAAGGGATGGCAAGGAGGAGGAGAAATTGAAACCCTGCGCACTGCTGGTGGGAATGGAAAATGGTGCTGGAAAACCTTATGACAGTTCCTAAAAAAATAAATAAATAAACATAGAATTATCACATGATCCAGCAATTCCACTTTTGGGTACATACCCAAAAGAATTGGAAGCAGAGTCTCAAAGAGATGTTTGCTTGCCTGTGTTCACAGTAGCATTATTCACAGTAGCCAAGAGGTGGAAGCCACCCAAGTGTACATCCACAGATGATGGATAAACAAAATGTGACCCATCCAGACAATGGAAGATTACTAAGCCTTAAAAAGGACAGACATTCTGACACACACTACGACATGGATGAACCCTGAGGACATGATGTTCGGTGAAATAAATGAGACACAGAAGGACAAATACTGTGTGATTCCACTCATAGGAGGTCCCCAGAGGAGTCGGATTCATAGAGGCAGGAAGTAGATGGTGGTGCCAGAGGCTGGGGGAGGGGAGGGGAGTGAGTGTTTTAACGGGAACAGAGTTTCAGTTTGGGAAGATAAGGAAGTTCTGGATGATGGGGATGGTTGTATAACATTGCGAATGGACTTAAGTCACTGAATGGTATACTTAAAAATGTTTAAGATAGTAAATTTTAGGGCTGCCGGTTAGCTCGGTTGGCTAGAGCGCAGTGCTCATAACACCAAGGTTGCCATGTTCGATCCCCACATGGGCCACTGAGATGCGCCCTCCACAACTCAGTTGGTTAAGAGCACGAGCTCTGAGCAACAGAGTCGTGGGTTCAATTCCCACGTGGGCTAGTGAGCTGCACCCAAGCTGAGCTGCCACTGAGCTGCCAACAGGTGGCAGGATAGCTCAGCTGGTGAGAGCACATGCTCCTAACAAGGTTGCCAGTTTGACTCCCACATGGGATGGTGGGCTATGCCCACCTGCAACTAATATTGAACACAGCACCTTGAGCTGAGAGGTCGTGAGCTGCCAACAGGCGGCTGGATGGTGACTGGACTTGGAGCTGAGCTAGCTGCGCCCTCCACAACTAAGATTGAAGGATAACAACTTGGCTGTTCCCCCTTTCCCAATTCCCCAACACTGTTCTCCTCCCACAATTCCCCAATAAAATCTTGAAAGAAAGAAAGAAAGAAAGAAAAAAGAAAAAAAAGAAAGAAACAATTACTTGACTTGGAGCTGATGGGTCCTGGAAAAACACGCTGTTCCCCAATTAAAAAAAAAAAAAAGATGGTAAATTTTATGTTATATATGTTTTACCACAATGTAAAAAAAAATGTTAAAAATAAAAATAAAAAACAAGGCACAGAGCAGACAGAGCACCCGAGAGGCCAGGGTTACCGGGCTGAATTGTGGAGGAGGAGGCTTGGAGGGTGAGTAGGCAAGCATGGGGCTGGCAGTCAAGTTGGAGGCCTTGAATGCCAGGCAGTGACTGGGGCCTGGACCCAGGATCTTTGGGAGCCATGAGAGGCTGCAGAGTAGGGGAGGAGCCGGGGAAGGAAACTCTTAAGGAAGCAGTGCTGTGTCTGTGCACACATGGAATCTGGGCGTCCTCTGAGTCACAAATCCTGGAAGTTCAGGGTCATGGAGAGGAAACCCTGTTGGGCTACGCAAGGCTTTCCTGTTTTTTGGCCCTGAAGACCAGGAGGCAGCTGGCACTCCAGGGCCCAAGTTCCCGAGTCACCTCCATCTCCAGGGGCTCGGAAGTCTTAAACTATGGGAACAGGGCAGGATTTGGAGATGTCCTTGCTGCTGAGACAGGGAAACTGAGGCAAGTGGCTTGCTCGGGACGTCCCAAAAGGACAAAGCTGTGGGTTTCTCATTAGGGGCCTCCGGACAGCACCCCTTCTGGAAGGGGCGTGGAGGGCTGGGTTCCGGAGGGTGAGTTCTACACACATTTCCACTAACCAGATCATCACTTTGGAGGGAGGAGGATCTCTGCTCCAAACTCCTGGAAGGTTCTTTAAATTCCCTTGAATGAGAGTGGGAAGCAGGTCCTCTGGAGAGGTAGTGAGGCCCTGTCACAGGAGTATTGGAGCTGAGGACAGAAAGGCTGCACTCGGGAAGGAAATCAGACTTACCCAGCTTCTGAAGCACTGCACTTCCCAGACTGGTTTAAAAATTTCCAAGAGCCTTTGAATTTTTTTTGAGCCTTTCACTTTAAGATGTTTATGTTTTAACTCTAAAACTTCTTAATATATCTTTTGAGATTGAATTTTTAAATATATGTTTTGAAATGCTGTATCTATTGTGATTAACTTTTGATTATTTTAAATCATTTAATTTTTAAATTATTTAAATATTCTCATTAATATTTTGTTAGAAACCTTTTCCTGAGCTTTCACTAAAATGTGGTAAGAAAGTTATTCTGGTAATTAAATAAGTGCTGGTATTATTATTGTTAGTGTCATGATTGCTGTTATTTTAAATTATCCCAACGGAGAATTTTTCTGGGAATGAAAGGTCTAGGCCGCCGCTGCTCGCGTGCCCCATCTGGTGGCGGGTGCCGGGCCTGCAGGCCACTCCGCTCACCGCCCCACCCCTTGCCCGTAGGTGTCACCTCTCGTCGCCCCAAATTCGCCATGCGGACCCCGCGAGTACCCCCTCCCCTCCAGGCCCTACTGCTCCTGCTGCTGCTACTGGGGGGCGCCCACGGACTCTTCCCAGAGGAGCCGCCGCCGCTCAGCGTGGCCCCAAGGGACTGTGAGTGGGGGTTCTGGGGGAGACGGTGTCCCAAGGGATGGTCTTGCTCCCCAGCTGAGCCTGCTGCTCCCTTCTACCCGAGGGTTCACCTGGCCCTGGATCACACCTCTCTCCACTCCTTTCCCCAGATCTGAACCACTATCCGGTGTTCGTGGGAAATGGACCAGGACGCCTGACCCCCACAGAGGGCGCTGAGGACCTCAACATCCAGCGGATCCTGCGGGTCAACAGGACGCTGTTCATTGGGGACAGGTATGGGGATTGTCAGGCATCGTATGCAGAGTGTGGGGAGCAGATTGCGGCCTTTTGGAGGTTTTGCATGATGGGGCCTGTTGTTTGTCTGGAATATGAATGTGTGTCCCTGGGGTGGGACTTTAAAGGGTGCTGAACTCTGGGCATGGTTGGAATCCGGAGCCTGCTAGCAGGTCGGGACAACTATTTGGTCAAAATTCCCTGGGTACCTATAGAGAGTGCTGAAGTAGCGCCTCAGGGCTTCTCTGAAGAGGTGACGTTTGAGTTGAAACCTAAATGATGAGCAGTCAGCTATGAGGAAATCTGGGGAGAGGCAGAAATCCAGGCAGAGGGCACAACCTGTGCAAAGGCCCTGGGGCAGGATAGTGCCTGGTGTGTTAGAGGAATGGCGAGGAGGCCTGTGTGGCTGGAGCAGAGTGAGTGAGGGGGAGAGAAAAAGAAGGTGAGGGCAGGGAGGGGACAGAGGCAGGTCTTGCAGGGCCTCTGGCCCAAGGGGAGGACTTTTAACGCAGGGAGGTGGGAGCCCTGGAGGGCTGTGGATAGAGAAGGGAGGCCGCCTGATTCTGGTGCTCACTGGTGCCCTCTGGTGGCTTCCTTGGGGAGGACAGACTATGGGGACTGAGCTGGTCCAGGTGGGAGATGATCCCAGCTGGAATCGGGTGGTGTCCACAGAGGGGGTGAGACGTAGATGAATTCTCAATAGACATTAAAGGCAAAGCTGACAGCATTGGCTGATGTGCTGGATGTGGGAGGGTAGAAGAAGAGGGGGTTGAGGGTGATTTCCAAGTAGTGGCCTGCGCCCCTGGAAGGTCAGAGATGGAGGACCGGGTAGGAACAGGTTTGAGGGGAGAGTAGGGCTCAGCATGGCCACATTGAATGTGAAATGCCTGTGAGCCCTCCGCGTGGAGATGTTGAGGGGCAGCTGACTCCGAGTCGAGCTCAGAAGAGGCCCAGGCTGGAGACACAACTGTGGGCATCACTATGCAGGGTAGTCAGGATTAGAGCAGACGAGCCCACCCAGGAGGGGTGTGGGTGGGGAAGGGAAGAGGCCAGATAGAGTCTGAGAGGTAGGGGGGAAGCTAGGGAAGTTTGGGGGGCAAGGGCCCTCCTGAGGACAGAATTCCTAGGAGGAAGGGGGACCTGTGGAGAGGGGAAGGAGAACAGAGAAGTGACTGCTGTACTTAACACGAGGATACCAATGACCTTGACTAGGGCAGTTTCCCTGGCGTAAGGGGAGGGGGAGAGCCTGGAATAGACTGAGGTGCTAAGTGGGGCACCTGATATAAAAGCCTTGTACAGTTCATTATGTCAGGTGCAGCCCCTAGGCCGTCCTGTGTGTAAGCCTGAGGTGGTATGTTAAGACATATGTGTGCTAGAACCTGTGGGTTGTTTTAGGGTATGAGGAAGTGTATGTATAAGGGCATATGCAAGCATGTGAGGTTATGTTCGTGTTGGAGTTGCTCGTCGCAGAGGTGTTAGCATGCCCCCCTGCATGTTACGTGTTGGACACCACGTCTGCCACCAGGAGGATGGAATGTGGGGGATGGAGGCCCCCAATCTCACTAACTACACCCCTTCCCTAGGGACAACCTGTACCGGGTAGCGCTGGAGCCCCCCACCTCCACGGAGCTTCGGTACCAGAGGGTGAGGATGGGGCACAAATGGTAGGGGAAGGGGCAGCACTTGGGGCTCTCACTAGGGGGAGCGACACTGCATTGGGAAGCAAGGTAGATTCGGGCCTACCCAGCGGGGGTTCCTAGGGCTGTGGTGTACCGCGCTCCTCTCATCAGCTCTCTGTTTCCCCAGAAGCTGACCTGGCGCTCCAACCCCAGCGACATCAACGTGTGTCGGATGAAGGGCAAGCAGGAGGTGGGTGAGCCCCGGTCTCGCCCCCAACCAGCCACGCCCACTTCCACAGTCACGCCCCAATTCGTCCTCCTCCACCTTTATCCCTGGCCCTCTTGGATCCTGGTGATGCCAGGGCTAGCCTAGAGCCTGGCCACGCCCCCAAATGATCCTCAGTCATGGCCACGGCCATAGACCTGGATGGCCCTGATGCAAAAGTACGGATTTCCCTGTCTTGGCCCCCTCCCTTAGTTATGGCCACGCCCCCATCCCAGTCCTAGTTTAAGTGACTAGTCGTGGACACGCCCACATCCCTGGGCCTTTAAGGCCTCGCATTAGCGGGAGCTCTCCCTCGGCCTGATCCACGCCCTCTCACAGCCCACAGCCTTGACCACACTTACCTTAGCTTCTTTATTTCCTCCCCATCCCAGGGCGAGTGTCGAAACTTTGTAAAGGTGCTGCTAGTTCGGGATGAATCTACACTCTTTGTGTGCGGCTCCAACGCCTTCAACCCTGTGTGCGCCAACTACAGTGTGAGTCTCCACCATTGGAAGACTTGGCCGCCTCAGGTCCAGTCTCCAAGCCTTTGCTCCACTGGCCGGCTTCTTTCTCCAGGCCATATCACCTCCTACAGGAAGCCTTACTGGATATGCCCTCCTTGCCTCCTCACCCAGGGCGCAAGATTCAAAGATCATACTTAACCTATGACCCAATTATAGGATTAACTAGGATCGACTCTTAGACCCATTTACAGATCAGTAAACTCAGCCCCACAGAGGTTAAGTGACTGGTCAAGTCATACAGCATCCAAGGAGGAGCCAGGATTCCCCTTGGAGTGGGGGTGTGGAGGAGCTGGGGACTGCCAGATGTGGCCAGGAGCTTCGTCACTCAGGCCTTGTCCCCCTGCAGATAGACACATTGCAGCCCCTCGGAGACAACATCAGTGGCATGGCCCGCTGCCCGTATGACCCTAAACACGCCAACATTGCTCTCTTCTCTGGTGAGTGTCCCCCAACTTTGACCATCCTATGGGGCCCCAGCCTGGAGCAAGTCATGGCATTTTCCACTCTTGGGGTCGGGGTCATTTAGAAGGTGGCTGGGAGTCAGATAGAATCTCAGCCCAGGGTCAGGACTCAGCTAGGGTTAGGGCTCAGTGGCAGTTGGGGCTCAACCTGGGCTCAGGGCCTCAGCAGGGTCGGGCTCAGCCTGGGCTCAGGGCTTACATGAGGTCAGGGCTCAGCCTAGAGAGAGTGGCTCATTTAGGCTCATTGCAAGATCAAGGATTGATCCAGGCAGCCCCTGGCCTCTATGATCCAATCTCTTATCTGCTTTCCCCCATCACCCCCATCCAGAAGGAATGCTCTTCACAGCCACTGTTACCGACTTCCTAGCCATTGACGCTGTCATCTATCGCAGCCTTGGAAACCAGCCCACTCTGCGCACTGTGAAACACGACTCCAAATGGTTCAAAGGTGGGATAGACATTCAGCAAATCACCCCACCAGAATAAGAGTCCCAGAGGAGACAGGGAGGGGACTCCCATCTCATCTTTGGAACATACTGGTCTCTTTAAAGACAAAACTAGAAGAGAGATTGAAGTTGGATCTAAAGTAGAACTTGCTGAAAATGGGTGGCTCAGAAGCCCCAAATGGAACTACAAGAGGGGTATAGCAGGAGCTCATCTCTTTAACACATGAGGAAGGAAGGTGACCAAAATAATAGATGTTGCTGTTTGTGGAGGGTAGACACAGTAATTTTAGGATTCGGACACTCGCCCCTCCCCTCAAACCTCAAAACTTTGAGTCTTATTTTCTTTTGCCTGGGTAATCAGGCACCGTAAAAGCAGCCACCCAGACTGATGTGTTCCCAGCTCTAGAAACACCCTTTCTCATGTCAGGGGCTGGGTTCTGACCCCTCCTCTCCTACAGAGCCCTACTTTGTGCATGCAGTGGAGTGGGGCAGCCACATCTACTTCTTCTTCCGGGAGATTGCAATGGAGTTTAACTACCTGGAGAAGGTAAGGCCCTATTTCCCTCCCAGAGAAGTCCACGCAGTGGGGCATGGAGTTGAATGCATCCACACATGCATCCATTGATTATCTCCTTCTTCATTTCCTTCAAATTCATTCATTAATTTATCCATCCATCCATCCACTAATCCATCCATCATTCATTCCTCTATCCCTCTACCTACCCACCCATTCCAGCAGCTAGACAGTTAAGTGCACAGACTACCATTTACCACTAGTGTGACCTTGGGCCTGTCACTTCTCTTGCTCTGTGCCTCAGTTTCCCCATCTGTACAATGGGGATATCAGTAGGCCCTCCTTTGTAGAACTTTGGGAGGAAAGTAAGAGATGATGAGAATAAAGTGCGGGGTCCATAGTAAATGATCTGTAAATGGAAGTTAATATGATTATGATTGTCACGGTTGCTGTGGTCTTCACTGTCATCCCCACGTTTCCATGGGGAATCTGGTGCCCACAGGGGTCCCACAGTGAGTGAGGGCCAGATTCCTCCTTCCTGGCCTGGATGGCGGGCAGCAAGGCCTGCGGGCAGACTTCCGGGACACAGGGCTCAGGCCGTGTCTGTCACACCAGGTCGTGGTGTCACGTGTGGCCCGGGTGTGCAAGAATGATGTGGGGGGCTCCCCTCGCGTGCTGGAGAAACAGTGGACATCCTTCCTGAAGGCGCGGCTCAACTGCTCTGTGCCCGGAGACTACCACTTCTACTTCAATGTGCTGCAGGCTGTCACGGGTGTGGTCAGCCTGGGAGGCCGGCCTGTGGTCCTTGCCGTTTTCTCCACTCCCAGCAACAGGTCAGTGGGTGCTAATGGGAGTGAACTGGGGGCACTGGGGGACATGAGTGGAGCAGTCCCACATTCAGTTATTTTCTATTTCCTGGGTTCTGGGCTGGGCAAGATCAGACCCACCAAAGGCCTCAGCCCCAGCCGCGACAGAACAAAGCCAGACACTGACCCTCCAAGGCCTTTTGGTAGAACTGGGTAGATGGGAGACATCAGCATCCTCTGCTTTTGGAGGAGGAGGTCAGAGAGAGCTGCCTGGAGGAGGGGGCATTGGATCTAGGCTTCAGCAGGTGTGAGATGAAGGAAGAAGGAAAAGCCATCTAAGCTGGAGGAACAGCACTTGCAAACCCTATGAGGCTGCGGTGAACTTGGTGTGTTTAAACACAATAGGGAGGAGCCCACGTGGCCAGAGTGGAGGGAACGAAGGGGAGAGGATGATATGAGCGCAGGGAGCTAAGAGGCTGCAGGGAGGAGCCTGGATTTTATCTTGAGAGCACTAGGGAGCCATGGGAGAGTGAGGAGCAGAAGAGGGACAAGGTCAGATGTGTGTTTTTAGAAAGCCCCCTGGGGAACGGGGTGTAAGGGGGCAAGAGTGGCATTTGGGAGACTGGACATTTAGGCTAGCAACAATATGGGCCTGGACACGGGTGGCTGTGGATGAGCTAAAATATGGCCCAGCCTGAGCACTATTCAGGAGGCAGAGTGACTAGATGGGGCAGGTGGGTGACATCTCTGGCCCAGGGGACTGAACGTCTGACAGCTCCAGAAGACAAGGACTTGTCCACACACTTGCCTGAGGCAGTGCTCACCACTCTTTTTCATCTAATCCTCCAGCATCCCTGGCTCGGCAGTCTGCGCCTTTGACATGACCCAGGTGGCTGCCGTGTTTGAAGGCCGCTTCCGCGAGCAAAAGTCCCCTGAGTCCATCTGGACGCCTGTGCCAGAGGATCAGGTGCCGAGGCCCCGGTGAGAGCCCCCTCCACCCTGAGACAGGTGCCTGGGTGAGGTCCTGTCCCCATGCCTGAGGGTCAGGATTCCCAGGTGGCCATTTAGCTGTTGCTGAGTTCAGCTGTACCCATTACACAGATGGGGAACACTGCGGCCCGTGGGGCAGGGCACGGGTTCCCTGGAGAATCAGAGCCCCGATATGGGGACCCCCACCTCTGCCCTGACCACCCCCCATCCCCATCCAGGCCTGGGTGCTGTGCAGCTCCCGGCATGCAGTACAATGCCTCCAGCGCCTTCCCTGACGAGATCCTCAACTTTGTCAAGACCCACCCCCTGATGGACGAGGCGGTGCCCTCACTGGGCCACGCGCCCTGGATAGTACGGACTCTGACACAGTCAGTCCCCACGTGTGGCGGGGTCCTGGTGGGGCAGAGGGTGGTGACAAAAGCCCAGGCCAGGGTGTGGGTGGGTAGGGAGGACGGGGCCAACTGCAGACATGCGGGAAGGATGGAGAGCAGTGTTGCTGTGACAGCATGCAGCTCTGGGAGCTGCCCAGAGACACTATAGAGCGACACACAAAGACAGAGAACTTCAGGGAAAGACAGGCCCAGGGGGGAGCCCAGTTTAGGGGTCTGTTTTAGGGGAGTGTGATGTGTACCCATGTAATCACACCTGTGCCCACCTTGCCCATCGTGGGTGTTATCTCTGCATCTGCTTGGTGGGAGTGGGAGGGTACTGCAAGGGCTGTGAGGCTAGCCTGACCTCTCCTGCCCTGGCCGTAGGCACCAGCTGACACGAGTGGCTGTGGACGTAGGCGCCGGCCCCTGGGGCAACCAGACCATCGTCTTCCTGGGCTCTGAGGCAGGCACTGTCCTCAAGTTCCTCGTCTGGCCCAACGCCAGTGCCTCGGGCACCACCGGACCCAGTGTCTTCCTGGAAGAGTTTGAGACCTACCGGCCAGATAGGTGGGGCCAGGCAGAGGCCAGGAGGCGGAGCCAGTGGGCAAGGAGATGGGGCGCAACCTTTGGGTCTTACTAATCTGCTCACCTCCAGGTGTGGAAGGTCAGGTGGCAGCGAGACAGGGCAGCGGCTGCTAAGCCTGGAACTGGACGTGGCCTCAGGAGGCCTGCTGGCGGCCTTCCCCCGCTGTGTGGTCCGCGTGCCCGTGGCCCGCTGCCAGCAGTACTCGGGGTGCATGAAGTGAGTGCCCCCTGGGCCCACGGCTTGGGGGGGGGAATTGAGGGGAGATGAGCATGGAAAGAAGGGGAGAACTGAATTTGAGTCAGGGGCCCAACAGCATCCTGACCTGTTGAAAGACGAGCGGGGCAGAGGGCACAGGACTGTGCCTGGGGTGTTAGAGGAACAGTGAGGGGCCCATGTGGCTGGAGGGGAGTGAATAGAGGAGGAGGTGAGGACAGGGAGGGGATGGGGCAGGTTGTGCAGGGCTTTGTGGGCCACGGGGGGACTTGGGCTTTTACCCCAAGGAGGTGGGAGCCCTGGAGGGCTGTGGGTGGAGGAGGGATGGGACCTGAATGACATTTTTAAGAGCAGCAGGAACAGAAGCTGGGGACCAGGGAGGTGGCTCTTTCCCTGCCTTTAAAGTGGGTGGAAATATCAAATGCAAAGTATGGGCACCCCCTGGACTCTGTGTGAGCTCTCCACTCTGAGAACCCCTGCCCCATGCCTGCCATCATGATAATAGTGACCCCATTGCACAGAGCCAAGGCATAGACTCTTGAGCAAGCCTGCTGGGCTCCAATCCCAGCTCTGCTGCTTGGGCAGAAGTGAAGTTTCCTGAGCCTCTGTTTTCCTGTCTGTAAAATGGAGAATGAATAGCCAGCCCCCACTGCAGACATCTGTGGCCAGTACTCCCAACCTCACAGTAGGCGGCCCCGTGCAAAGGACCGTGTTTGACGGACCTGCCGGGTCCCTTTTCTGCTCTAGGAACTGCATTGGCAGTCAGGACCCCTACTGCGGGTGGGCCCCCGACGGTTCCTGTATCTTCCTCAGCCCAGGCACCAGGTACTAGGGGAAGGGAAGATGCAGGGAGGGCATCTGACCTGCCTGATGATCGGGGCTCCCTCTCCCCCAAGCTCAGGCTCTGTGAGAGGGGTTTTTGCTGACTGTGTCTGTCTTCCCCCATTAGGGCCACCTTTGAGCAGGACGTGTCCGGGGCCAGCACCTCAGGCTTAGGGGACTGCACAGGTAAGTAGGGGAAGGGGAGGAGG
The DNA here is from genome assembly GCF_001890085.2 of Hipposideros armiger. Taxonomy (NCBI): domain Eukaryota; kingdom Metazoa; phylum Chordata; class Mammalia; order Chiroptera; family Hipposideridae; genus Hipposideros; species Hipposideros armiger. The sequence goes on along the minus strand of NW_017731552.1, from coordinate 1,266,426 downwards.
CCTGGGAACCCTCAATTCTGGTCCCCAGGGTTCTTATGCCCTTTGCCACCCATGTCCAGATGGCTGGGGAGACTGGCTTCTGTCAGGGGTTTGGAAGGGCAGGGGGTCCCATTTCCAGGTAGGTGAGGGACAGAGGCAAAGAGACAAACAGATGGACAAACTGAGGGACAGACAGATGTATGGACAGACTTTGAAAGGGACAGAGAGATAATGAGAGACAGACAGATGCTGGGTACAGATGCCAACACGAATGGACAGACAGGCTTTAAAGTGACAGAGACATCACAGGACAGACAGGTGGACAGATTTTGAGAAGACGGACAGACCCCAGGGGAAGAGAGACCAGACGAACAGACCGGCTTTGAAAGGGACAAAGAGACATCAAAAGGCAGACAGACAGACTTTGAGAGAACAGATGAATGGGCAGACAAGCCCAAAGTGGCGGGAGGTGTGGACAGAACTGTGCCCTATCCGGCCCCTCTCACTCGGCCCTCCCGGCCAGGACTCCTTCGGGCCAGCCTCGCAGAGGAGCGCGCCGGGCTGGTGTCGGTGAACCTGCTGGTGACGTCATCAGTGGCGGCCTTTGTGGTGGGCGCCGTGGTGTCTGGCTTCAGCGTGGGCTGGTATGTGGGCCTCCGCGAGCGACGCGAGCTGGCCCGCCGCAAGGACAAGGAGGCCATCCTGGCCCACGGGGGTGGCGAGGCCGTGCTGAGTGTTAGCCGGCTGGGCGAACGCCGGGCGGGTGGCCCTGGGGGCCGGGGCGGAGGCGGTGGAGGAGCTGGGGGACCCCCTGAGGCCCTGCTGGCCCCCTTGATGCAGAATGGGTGGGCCAAGGCCACGCTGCTACAGGGTGGCCCCCATGACCTGGACTCAGGGCTGTTGCCCACACCGGAGCAGACGCCGCTGCCCCAGAAGCGCCTGCCCACCCCGCACCCCCATGCCCTGGGCCCCCGAGCCTGGGAGCATGGCCACCCCCTGCTGCCGGCCTCAGCCTCATCCTCCCTGCTGTTGCTGGCCCCCTCCCGGGCCCCTGAGCAGCCCTCTGCACCCAGCCGGGCCTCCCACGGCGACTTCCCGCTCACCCCCCATGCCAGCCCGGACCGCCGGCGGGTGGTGTCAGCACCCACGGGCCCCGTGGACCCAACTTCAGCCTCCAACAGCCTTCCTCGGCCTTGGAGTCCGCCACCCACGGGCAGCCTCCGGAGGCCAGGCCCCCACGCCCCAGCAGCAGTCACCCTGCGCCGCACGCACACGTTCAACAGCGGTGAGGGCAGGCCGGGTGACCGTCACCGTGGCCGCCATGCTCGGCCCAGCACAGACTTGGCTCACCTCCTCTCCTATGGGGGGACGGACAGGACTGCGCCCCCTGTGCCCTAGGCCGGGGCTCCCCGATGCCTCGGTGGTGCCAGCCAGGTGAACCAGGAGCAAGAGACCCGGCCTAGCTCCGAGTGGGTGCTCAAGACCCCCAGCCCAGTGTGGGGGTGCCCCTCCGCCACAGGGAAGCACAACAGGCTCCGACCCTCACCCCAATTGGGGCCATGGGACACGAGGCGGTTTGGGGGGGGGCGGGAGGATGTGCTATGGGTTTGAGGTTGACCTGTGCGTGGGTTAGGGTTTGTTTCCAATTTGCGTTTCTTTTGCAGTTTTCTACCCAATTGCACAACTCCGTTCTCGGGGTGGCGGCCGGCAGCTTGGAGGTGGCGGGATGGGGAGGGGGCCACAGCTGCAGACCCCAGCCCTCCCCCAAGGTCCCTCCTTGACCCAGGCTCCTGGCGTGTGTGTGTGTGTGTGTGTGTGTGTGTGTGTGTGTGTGTGTGTGTGTGCATGCCGTGTTCGTGTGCGAGGGGCCGGGGAGGGAGGTGTGCGTGTGTATGCCCGCCAGTCTGCTGCCGGTGTGCCACTGCTGCAGGGTGTGTGTCTGTGTGAGCGCCTGTGTGAGCGCAGCGGCCCCAGTGGCCTGGGCGTTGGCTGAACCAACGCAGGGGCTTCCAGAAGGCTGGGGGGGCCTCCAAGGTGCCGGTTAGGAATTTGAGGGGAGACAGAGAGGGGTTTCAGACAGGGGGGCCGGGAGGGCCTGCCTAGAAGTCATACTGGCAGCAGCTGTGTAAAGGGCTGGGGGGCGCCAAAGGAGGGTGGGCCCCCCTGTAAATATGGCCCCAGGGTGGTCAGAGGGTCCCATGCCACCCATCCCCTTGTGACCTCCCCCTCGACCTCCAGCTGACCATGCATGCCAGCTGAGTGGCCAGCTGAGACCTGGACTCTCTCTGGAATTTGCCTCCCCAACCCTCTCCCCATCAATAAAACTGTTTACAACCACCGGCCCCCAGGGCTTTGGGTCTGCTCTGTCTCCTGGGGGTGGGACCTAGACTGTGGCTTAGGCCCAGGGAGTTGGGAACACCTTTGAGAGTCACAGCTGAATCACAGCAGCAAACAGAATTCTGGGGAGCCGAGTGTAGAAATATGGAGCGTTGAGGGGAAGTCCCTGTCTGCATCTGGATGGGGGCCAGTTTCTGATTGGTCTTTCAGCAAATATTTATTGTGTATCTGCTACATGCCAGGCACTGTGTGAGGACAAAGACCCCTGTCCTCATGGAGTTTACAGCCTAGTGGGAAGACTGACCACATACAAACAAATTAGAACTTGATTTGACGTAGTGATATGTGTAATGAAGAAAAACTCAGATGATGTGCTAGGTAGGGGTGCTGGGGTTGGGGTGGGGAGTGGGGTGGTCAAGGAGGGCCTGCTGGAAGAGGTGACATTTGAGGTGAGATGGAACAGGTGAGAAGGGGCAGCCCTGGAGAGATGTGCAGAGAGAGTGTCTCAGGCAGAACAGCCAGTGCAAAGGCCCTGAGGTGGGAACTCCTAGAGGAGCACAGCAGCGGCCAGTGTGGCTGGATCAGAGGGTGAGCAGGGAGCAGGTAGAGATGGGGAAGGAGAGGAGGGCAGGGCCCCAGGTAGGCACCGCCTTACAGATGAGGAGTACACATTTTTGTTTTGTTTTTGTTTTTATTTTTAAAGATTTTTATTGGGGAATTGGGGGATGGGAACAGTGCTGGGGAATTGCGGGAAGGAGAACAGACAAGTTGCTGTCCTTTTGTTCTTCAGTCTAGTTGTGGAGGACGTTGCTTCACTGGCCTAAGTTGGCACCATCATTGCGCTCTTCCTGGGCGAGGCAGATCAGTCGCCGGCTTCTGGATGGCTGCTCACAGGCGGCTGCTGGCCGCTCACACTGGCTGCTGGTTACACACGGTAGCCCATGGCAACCCACTGCAGCAGGGGCTGCAGCCTACGTCGCCGCCGGCGACTCACGGCCCAGCTCCAGGTTGAGCTGTTGTTCAGCATCTTAGCTGTAAAGGGCAGTGTGTCACTGGCCCTCATATGTGGGATCCGAACCAGGGCCCTCTGGCCTCCCAAGCCAGCTCTTAACCAACGTGCCACTCGGCCAGCCCACATTTTTGTTTTTTAATTGTAGTAAAATACGCATAAATACACATAAATTCCAACGTGTCATTTGAACCAGTTTTAACTGTTTGGCTCAGTGGCATGAAATCCATTCACACTGCGGTGCAGCCATCCCCACCATCATCTCCAGAACTTTCTCATCTTCCCAAACTGAAACTCCACTCTCGTCAAACACTACCCATCCCCGCACTCCCCC
>NW_017731552.1:1242742-1261861 GCF_001890085.2 Hipposideros armiger | reverse complement strand
GAGAGAGAGAGAGAGAGAGAGAGAGAGAGAGAGAGAGAGAGAATAATGCTGCAATAAACACGGGGATGCAGATATCTCAAGATAGTGATCTCATTTACTTTGGATAAATACCCAGAAGTGGAATTGTTGGATCACATGGCAGCTCTATTTTTAATTTTAGGGGGGAAACTCCATACTGTTTTCCATAGAGGTTGCACCAATTTGCAATCCCACCAACAGTGCATGAGGGTTCCCTTTTCTCTACATCATCACCAACACTTGTTATTTCTTGTCTTATTGATAATAGCCATTCTAACGGGTGAGGTGGTATCTCGTGGTTTTGATTTGCATTTCCCTGCTTATCGGTGATGTGGAGCATCTTTTCATGTACCTGTTGGCCATTCGTATGTCTTCTTTGGAAAAAAATATTAATATCTATTCAGGTCCTTTGCCCGTTTTTGTGTGTGTCTGTTTTATGTGTCCGTCTCTGCAGGTCTGCCATTCTGTCCTGTGTGTTCTGCTCTGTCTGTGTCTCTGTTAGGTTCTGTATATGTATTTTCACCTGTTTCTGTATCAATAGCTATGTTTATGGATTCATGCGTGTGTCTATCTGTCATTCTTTATCTGTGCCTGTCAGTGTCAGCCTGCATGTTTGTCTCTGAGCCTGTGTGTCCACTAAGACAAAACTCAGTCATCCTCACAGATCAATAGGGACAAAACCCTTCAGATATGGGGCTGGGGAGAAGAAACCATGGCCAGGCATGACGGAAGTCCTGGCTACAGGTGAAGATAACAGCACACCTGAATGTTTAGAACTCAACAAGAATGAAAGCACTGAATAGCCAATCCTATGAGATGCAGCCAAAGCCATTCTCAAAGGGAAATGTATAGCCTTAGAATGCATTTATTAAGAAATGAGAATTATCCAAAACAAATAGCACATCAGCTTCAGATAAAGAAAGAAAGAGTAGACAGAGCCTTGGGAGATTGAGTTCAATGTCACAGATGAGGAAACGGAAGCCAAGAAAGTTAAGCCGCTTGCCCACGGTCACAAAACAAAGCAGTCCTAGCAGAGCTGAGATTCAGAATCAGGTCATTGTTCAAAGACTGTGGAGACTTCTGGCATCACTTGTTTTTGAACTCCATTTTAAAAAAATTACTTCAATAAAAATATATCCAACAAAAAATCTGCCATGAATTCAAAACAAGTGCTTTTTGTCCTCTTCACTGCACTTCCTGGTTGCTCAAATGTGTCACCTCTTGCTCAAAGAGCTGTCCTCATCCCCCAGGACTGGAACCTTGCAACCTTGACCCTTGATATCTGGGATGGGGGAGGGAGGACTCAGCCCCAGAGACTCTTGGGTGCTCATTCCCCAAAAGCAGAACCAGGAAGGAAAACCGGGCAGAAGCCAAGCTAAGAAGGGGTGGGCAGCCCCTCTGTTATCCTCCCTCTGCCAGGAAACAATTTTGTAATCCTGACCCCTCCCTTTCCCCTGCCTGGCTCAGGTTCAGTCCCTATCAGGAACAGGATGCGGGTGGGGACTTTCCTGTGGTTGGTGCCCCTGCCCCCAGTTCAGGCAGGTATAAGTCCACCGCACCAGACCAAGGGAACCTAGATGGAAAAAAGAGAGGTCACCATGTCCTTTTGGAGCCCAGAGCGAAACCAGAGGTAGGTCCCCACCCCGCCATTCCTGGGCAGGCTTGGAAAACAGGCAGTGAAAGAATATTGCGTCTGACCCACTGAAGTCACAGGGCCAGATGTAGTCCTGCAGGTTGGAACAGACCGATACTCAGGCTCTAACTAGGACAGGCTTACTCCCATACACACACTCACCTACAGATGCCCCAGACAGGGAGTGGGAACCCACCCCCCATGTCAGAGGCTTGCTGGAGGGACCGGGAGGAGCAGAAACCCCAGCCCTCCAAGGGTTACAATGCCAACTGTAAACCATCCCAACCCAAGGCCAAGTGACCTCCACCAGACTGGCTTTGGGCACTTTCCATGTTCCATTTTGGAGCTGTGGGTTACATCCGAATGTTTGGAGCAAGATGGAGCTAGACACAGACAATCTAACCTGGTTTGGTCAGAGCTGGACAGGGAGAGGAGGAGCCCAGAGGGGGAAACTGAGAGTTCTGCTTTGGATAGTCAGAGAAAGCTTCATGGAAAAAGGGGCATTGGAGCTGGGGGGTTTTCAGGATGGTTAGGAGTTTGCTGGCTCTACCTTCAAAACATTGAAAGGAGAAGGTGAGTGCAGTAGTCTAGGGGAGCAATGAGGTGGCATGGTCCAGGGCAGTGGAAGTGGAGATGGGAAGAAGTGGGCAGATTCTGCATATATTTTCACTGAGCTGGGTATATTTTCATTGTGGCTCATTAAGCACCTTCTGTCATTGCCTGTAGCCCAGGGGGCGTGGATGCCCATCTTTCTAGAACCTTGTTCCTTCTGCTACTAATTGTGGCCCCCTCGGCCCAGGGGGTCATCCAAAACCCTGAAGCCTGCAAAGTGTTCCAGTCAGACAACGGCAGCTCTGTCAACTGCTACACACCCGCCAAACTCCCCCCATACCTCCCAGCCGACACCATCTACCTTTCAATGGAGTTCCTCAACCTCACCCAGCTGCCACCGGACGCCCTCCAGGGCATTCCTAACCTCCAGGAGCTGCACCTTTCTAGCAACCAGCTGGAGAACCTCTCAGCCAAGTTTCTGTGGCCTGTGCCTCAGCTAAAGGTGATCGATCTAACTCGCAATGCTCTGACTCAGCTGCCCCCTGGCCTCTTCCAGGTCTCTGCTGCCCTCCATACCCTGGTGCTGAAGGAAAACCAGCTGGAAGTCCTGGAGACCTCATGGCTGCACGGCCTGAAAGCCTTGGTGCATCTAGACCTGTCTGGGAACCGCCTCCAGACCCTGCCCCCTGCGCTGTTGGCCAACTTCACTGACCTGCGCATCCTTGACTTTGGCAATAACCAGCTGGAGACCTTGCCCTCTGACCTTCTGAGGGGTCCCCTGAAGTTGGAACGGCTGCACCTGGAAGGCAACAGATTGCAGGCACTCGAAGAGGGCCTACTGGCACCCCAGCCAAGCCTGCACTACCTTTTCCTGAACGACAACCAGCTGGCCACGGTGGCAGCCGGCGCCTTCCGAGGTCTGAAGCAGCTGGACATGCTGGATCTCTCCAACAACTTACTGACCAGCGTGCCCAAGGGGCTCTGGACATACCTGGGGTGGCCTGGGGCAGCCCAGGCCATGAAGGATGGCTTTGACATCTCTGGTAACCCCTGGACCTGCAACCAGGACCTGGATGACCTCTATCAGTGGCTTGTGGCCAATAAAGACAAGATGTTCTCAGGGAATGACACACGCTGCGCTGAGCCTAAAGCCATGAAGGGCCAGATGCTCCTGGCTTTGGCCATGTCCCATCTGGAGTCTAAGGCTGGGGAGGAGATAGGGGTGATGGCTTCGAAGAGCACTGCACCCTACTAGGCAATTCATCCCCCCTTTTAAGAGTGAGGCAGGCTTTCCAAGATTACCAGACCCATTTTGCCCATGCTTCCCAAAATACCCTTTAGGTTCTCTGGCCTTCTTGCCATTGTTCAAGCTGTACCCTCTTCCAGGAATGCCTTCCCCATTTCCCAGGTCTCTTGGTCTTCCAGCTCCCTTAGCTCGCTCACCCTCCCTCTGGCCAGGCCCTGGCCACACAGCAGCTGTCTCTATCTGATTCTGCCTCCCCCAGTTTGGGGGACTCCCTGAGTGCAAGGCCTGTGGCTGAGTTGCCTCTTACTCATCACTCAGTTAGGGGTCAGGCCCAAGGGGTTTAATAAATAATTGGCAAACATAATTGGACAAGTTGGAATTCTTTGTGTTCTTGCATCTCCCAAGTTGACTTCCTAGGTCTCCAGGATGGAGGAGGAGGAGAGAAGAGGCGTGCCCCGGGGCCTGGGTTTCTGGCTGTGAAATCCCAGATGATAGCAGTTGGGATCTAATGGCCTGTGGCGTCTCCTCCCTCACCCCGTCCTGAGGTTTAACTGGAAATAAAACCCTGACTATTGCCCAGGGTGTCATTTTACTGGTGGATTCCTGCCAGAGCTTGTGTCCTGGGGAAAGTTTAAATTAAACCAGATTGCTTCAGGTCTCCAATTTGTCATGCTGGCCCATGATAACCCAGGGGGCAGTCACCCAGGGCAAGCGTGAGCAGGCTGGACGGGTTGAACAGATGGGCAGAGGCCCAGAGGGCTCTGTTCTCACAACGCAGAACCTGAGGCCACTTGTTGACACAATGCTGGGCATGGTAGGGGACAGGATCAGATTAGAGGGACCCTAGGGTGTTTGAGCCATACTTGTCTTTTTTTCAGGCCCCTGGAAGGAGTGTCATGCCCAGGTTGGTAGTCATTACAGGCGTGATGATGAAACCCAGGGGTCTGGAGTATGGCAGAGCTGAGTTCGAATGAAATCCCTCAATCGCTGTCGGACCCAGGCATTCTGAGCCTCAATTTGCTCATCTGTAGAACAGGGAATCCAAGAGAATGAATGGTCCGGCATGGCTTCTAGTTTAGCTAAGTTGCAGATATAAAAAAACAGAAAGATCTTGAGGACTTGCCCAAGGTCAATTGGCAGGGAGGTGGGGGCTGTGATCCCCTTCCACTGTCCCCACCGCAACAGCAGCGAGGGTGACAGGTGGCCGGACTTGGCCAACAAAAAGTAACTCAATCCTTGGGCATCCAGCGTCCACAAATTGCTATGGCAATCGCAGAATGCTTCGGGAGCCCCAGGGAAGTGCGAGGGGGGCCTGGAACCCCGCCCCTGGGGCACGCCCCCGCACAGCCTCTCCCCATTGGTATGTCTCCGGAGGCTCCGCCTCCCGAGCCGCTATAAGGCAGGCGGGGCCGACAGTAAGCGAAGACTGGAGCCAGAATCTGGGGTCCGCGGCGGCACCTGGGGTGCTGAGGTTGCGCGCGCCCAGGTGAGTGCCACGCGGGCGGAGTTCAGGAGCACCCCGCAGGCCCGGGGGCTCCGGATCGGGTGGGCGGGTGGTCAGGCGAGGGTCCAGCGGCGTGGGGAGGAGAGAGGGGTGACAGGCTGGAGCAGGTGGCTGAAACCCTTGGCCCAGTTGGCTGAAGCTCAGGACCCAGTTGGGCGGGGACCATGGCTCTGAAGGCAAGGGGTGGAGCCGTTCACTCCGTCCCCACGGACGGAGTGAACGGCTGGCGGGGAGTTTGAGGTCGAACTCCCAGCTCTGAGTCGGCTTAAGCTGAGTGACCTTGGGCCCAGCATGGACCTGCTGTATGCCTCAGTTTCCCTGTCAAAAGGACTGTGGGTTTATTGGGATTCCATAGTTACCACCTGCATACCTGCAGGGGGCTGCTTGTGCTATTCTGTCAGGGACAGGGGCAGGGGCAGCAGGGATCTCCCCTACTTTGCAGAAGAGGAAAGAGCCCAGAGAGGTGAAGGCACTTGCCCAAAGTCACACAGCAGATAATGGCAGGATTCAAACCCAGGTCTTTCTTCCAAGCCCATGCTTTGAATCATTGTAGCGCCCCTACCTTGCCAGAGGCTCTCCAATGTGCACCTACTGTGTGCAGAGCTGTGCATACACTGTCTGTGCCCCTCATGACCCTGAGGTAGGTATTATCATTACCCAATTTTTAGGACAAGGAAACTGAGGGCCTAAGAAGGAACAAGACTTGCCAGAGTCACAGAGCCCAGCCAGATAGAACACAAGGCCTGGGTGGGAGCTGGGAGGGCTGACATGAAGGTACCTCCCCTCACTCTGTCCTGCCCTTCAGGGTGACCCTATTCGCAGGAGGCATGTCAGAACATGATGAGGTGGCTCAGGCCCCCAGACCCAGCTTGTGGGAGCAGGACCAGCAGGTGAGGGGCTGTGCCTCCTATGGAACAGGGCATGGGGAAGGGTGGGAGATGGTACCTCCCGGGACAGCTGCAGGCCGGGTACCCCCTCCCACCTCTATCTTTGCTGTGAGCCCCTCACTCTGAGGACCTTTTGGACCATGAAGGGGGTTGGCATCTCTGCGCTTCCTACCCGTTTACCAGAGGGTCACAGTGTGAGGCCTGAGGAGGAGAGTGTCTCTCCAAGCACATCCAGCCAGTCTCCCTGGCCCCTATCCAACTCTCTCTCTCCCACCTCTGGGTCTCCACCCATATCTCTGTTTCTTTGTCCATCATCACGGTACTCTTAACAACAATACTAATAGCAGCAATCACAGCATCTACTATGTATGCATCAGTCACTTTTCCAAGCGCTTCACATTCATTGGCTTCCAGAATTCCCATTACATCCCTAGAAACCCATTTTACAGATGGGGATACCGAGGCACCAAGCAGTTCACTCATTTGCCCAAGCTCACACAGCTTGGAGTTGGCTGAACCAGAACTGAATGCAGGCAGTTTTGTCCCAGAGGCTGTGCCCTTGTTTACCAGATTCTTTCAGAACTTGTCACACTGCGTGTAAGCCTGTGAGCACCTTCACGTGGGTTTCCACTGCCTGCACACAGCCAGATGCTCAATATACATTCTGGCCCATAGAGAGGAAGTGGGCTAAGGTGTGGCTGAGTCTCCCAAGTCCCCTGGGGGTTCCTCTGATACCACCCCTTTCCCGCAGAACGTGGTGCAGCGTGTGGTGGCCCTGCCCCTGGTCAGGACCACGTGTACTGCCGTCTCGGATGCTTACAGTGCAGCCAAGGATAAGCATCCGCTGCTGGGCTCTGCCTGCCGCCTGGCTGAGCACTGTGTGTGCAGCATAACCACCAGTGCCCTGGACCACGCCCAGCCATTGCTCAGCCACCTGCAGCCTCAGCGTGAGTCCCCCTGGCCCGAGGGTCCGGTGGTTGCTCCACGGTTCCACTCGCTCATGTTCCATCTGCATGGCATTCCCTGGGGTGGGCCGCCTGACCTGGGTGTCCCTCCTCAGTCTTACCTGTCTTGTGTGCCTTTAGTCTGTCCGCCTTGCCTGTCTCCACCCCAACCACCTGTGTCCTCCTCGCTCAGTTATTTTGCCTGTCCCACCTCCCTCTACCTGTTGGCTTACTATGTTTGATTGCCTGGCCATTTGCCCTTAGTTTACTTGTGGCCCCCTCCTTCTGTCCCTATTCCATCTGTCTCAATGTCCCCCTCCCTTGATGGCTGGCCTGTTGTGCCTTGGGTCCCCTTTGCCTGTCCAGCCTCCCTGCCCCGTCTGCCCTTCTGTCCCTGCTTCCAGTTATCCTGAAGACCCCATCTTCCCAGACAAGATCAGGAGGCATCAGATGGGGGAGGGGAGGCAGAAAGATTCTTGGCCTCACTTCTGACTGAGGAAGGGGACCACCTGAGGGTCCCAGCCCAGGGCCTCCCTGCCTCCTTCTCAGCCAGCTTGTATGACCTTGAGCCTGCTTGCTGGGGCTGAGCCGGGCATGAGTGTAGAGTCACCTTGGTGCTGGCAGGAGCCAATTGCAAGGCAGAGGCAGAGAGGGCAGAGAAGGCTGGGCCCAGCCTGGTGGCTCACCCACACCCTCAGGGTCCCTGGCCCCTCCCCAGGGGGCCAACCAGGTTCCCCCTGCCATAGACGTCTTCCTTGATCTCATCTCTCCCTATCTCTGTTTCTCCCCCTCTCTCTTTTTTCCTCTGTCTCTCCCTCCAGCCCAGCACTCCCTCCCTCTATGTCTCTCTCTGTGTCCTTATCTTCCTAGTCAGTCCCCTAATTATCTTCCGTCTCTTTCCCTCTCTCTATCCCTCTCTCCCTCTCTCTCCCCAGTGGCCACAGTGAATGGTCTTGCCTGCAGGGGTCTGGACAAGCTGGAAGAAAAGCTGCCCTTTCTCCAGAAACCCTCGGAGATGGTACTGGCACCACCAGAGGGTGGGGCTCTGCACGGGGGTGGCGGTGGGAAGGAGGAGGCCTGCTTCCTCCAGACCCAGCCTGAATGCCTCTGCCAGCTAGACTCGGGGACTGAATCAGGCTTTGGTTAACTTAAAAAACACCAGCCGGATTAAAATAATTGGCACCCACATTATGGAGCACTTAATATGTGCCAGTAGGTGCTGGTGACCCCTTCAGCCACCCTGTGAACAATTTTCACGTCCCCCAATTTATAGAGGGGAAATTGAGGCCCAGAGCCGGGAAAGGGACCAGAGATCCTTGACTCCCAGCTTCAGGGAGCTGAGGGGCCACAGAAGGGAGTCGGAGACCAACAGCACCTGGATCGGGGCTTCTCCCACCAGGTGGTGACCTCAGCCAAAGGCGCAGTGGCCAGCAGTATGACAGGTGTGGCGGGCCTGGCACGGCAGGGCCGGCGCTGGAGCGTGGAGCTGACGCGCTCCATGAGCCGCGCTGTGGATGTTGTGCTGGGCAAGTCAGAGGAGCTGGTGGACCACTTCCTGCCCATGACCGAGGAGGAGCTCGGTGAGGCTGGTGCCCTCCCTTCCCCATCCCTATCCCTGAATCCTCCTGCCCAGTCCCCATCCCTGGAGGTTACAGATCAGAGAGGCTTGGGACTTGCTCAAGGCCACAGAGCAGATCAGCAAGAGACGTGGAGCTGGGGCCCAGCCCTGACCTCCCACTCTGCTTCCACAGCCCCCCAACTTGCATCCTACTAGAAATCAGACCTCCCAGGCCCCAAGAATGTAAACGGCTTCTAGACTTGAGGGCCGTGGTCTCAAACTGGTGGCCCTCCAAATTGTATTATCTGGCCTGCACAGTGCCTTTCAAATGTTTTAACTCATCATATGCATTTAACAATCAGATTTTGCCCCAACACATCCCGATTTCTGGATTGCCTTGAAAAACTAGACACCTGGGTTGAAGAGCACCTGCCCCTTTATATGGTTCCCTTAAACCCCACCTTTTTGCAACATTCTAATCTTGTCTGCAAGCCCCGAAGACAATCTGACTTCTCAGCCCCTGCTTTATGGCACTAGAAGAACATGTTGGCATGCAGAAAGGTTATGAAGCATCTACTGTGTGCCAGGCACCTGCGATATATTCTTTAAGGGGCAGCTTAGAAAGTGGTTAAGAACAGTCTAGAGCCAGAGTGCCTGGGTTCAAATCCCAAGTTTACCTCTTGCATCTGTGGGACCTCACGTCTCTGCCTCAGTTTTTTCCCCATCTGTGAAATGGCTAGTAATAGTACCTACATCATAGGGTTTAGGGAAGATGGAATGAGTCAATATTGGTAAAGGGAAGCTATATATTTGGGAGCCCATGGGCTTGTCCACTCAGCAGGAGGGTGAGCAGACACGGAGGTGGTAGCCACACTGACCCCCACCCCACCCCCACTCCTGCATCCCATCCTCTAGCGGCACTGGCGGCTGAGGCTGAGGGCCCAGAGGTGGGCTCTGTGGAAGAGCAGAGGAGACATCAGGGCTACTTCGTGCGCCTGGGCTCCCTGTCAGCACGGCTCCGTCACCTGGCATATGAGCATTCTCTAGGGAAACTGAGGCAGAAGAAGCACCATGCCCAGGACATGCTGGCCCAGCTGCAGGAGACTCTGGAGCTGGTGAGAGCCCCCTGCCAGCCCCTGCCCTTTGAGGCTGGCTAGTAAGCATGGACTGTGTGCCAGCTGAGTACCTGGTTCCCTGCTAGTCTGAAGGGGGAGGCAGAACTGAGCTCAGCTGCTTCCAGCCATGTGTGTTCAGGACTGGGGAAGAAGGGGGATCTGGGGCTGGGGGAACTCAGGGGGTGCCAAGGCTCAGCCTGGGGAGCAAGGAAGGGGTTTCATGGAGGAGGCGAAGTAGGAGCTAGAATTTATAGGAAGTTAAGGTAGGTCAGGAGCAGGAGGTCAGCACCTCTTTCCTTGCTCTCCTGTCACCAATCCCAATCCTCTTCATCCTTTAGGTTCCGGCTCACACCTGGCTTCTTCCCCCTTTGTCCATCCTTCCTTGCTTCAAAGGAACTTGACAGCTCATGCTTACTGGGCTTGAAGCCCCAGCCTGCTTATCTTGCATCCTCTCTCCCCATCTCAACTGCAGCAGATCCGCCTCTGCTCCCTCCCACATCCGACCCATCTGCCATACTGTCTGCTCTGCCCTGTCTATCCTGAATCCACCCACACCTCCTCTCCTCTTTCTCCACCTGGGTCCAGCCCCCATGATTGCTCACCTGGTCCCCCACCTCCCATCCTGGATCCCAGTCTGTCCTCCCCGCAGTGGCCACCAGAGGTCGCCTGTGAGCACTTGAGTCCTTTATCACTAAGCATAATATCAAGTTTCATCCATTGTTGTAGTGTGTCAGAATTTCCTTCCTTTTTATGGCTCAATAACATTCCATTGTATGGATGGGTTGCAATGTGTTTGTATGCATCTTCTAATACCTGCCCTGTTCTGGGTACCAAAGGCACAGTGGCCCCGTCAGAACACTCACAGTCCACTAGGGGGATCAGGGTCATGATGGGGAACACAGCAGGTGCTGTAGGACCCAGGTGAGGGATCCACCCAGCCAGGAGGGGAGGATGGAAGGCTTCCTGGAGGGGGTGATATCTACATTGAAATTTGAACTGCAATGAACCAGGCTGGGAGGTGGGGTGGAGGGAAGAGTGTACCTGGCGGATGGACGAGCACAAGCAAAGGCCTGACAGTGAACCTGAGCATCAAGGGAACTACAGGTTGCAGGGTTTGGCTGAGGGCAGAGGAGACAACGGGCAGGCTAGCCAGGCTGGATCAGCAGCTGAGGAGTGTTGCACACAGAAGTTGATCCCTAAATACTTATTGAGGCCAGACCTAGGCTACAATTGGCTAGACTAGGTCCTGGCTCCCCCAACACTCCAAATCCTCCAGTTCTGACTACCACTGGTCCCATCCCCGCAGATTGACCTCGTGCAGTGTGGGGCAACCCCCACTACCCCAGCCCGCCCCGGGAAGGTACACGAGCTGTGGGGAATGTACCCCCTGGAGAATGGTCGCCGCAGCAGCCAGGTAGGATGTCAGGGAGAGGGCAGGAGGTCGGGGGGAATGGTTCTGGATTCACTCAGGGTTCCCAGGGGCCAGGCTCAAGCTGTCTCTAACCAACTGCTGAGGTCAGCTAGTTGGAGTGTCCATGGGGGAAACAGAGACAGAGCAAGTCTCACTGTGGATCCTTTAGGGAAGCTGAGGCAAGACTCAGTCTTGTTGTGTGTCCATGGGGGAAACTGAGGCAGGGCAACAGTCCCATTGTATGTCTATGGGAAAATAAGTCAGGGCAGTGATCCTGGCATGGGTCCATCCGGGACACTGAGGCCCCTTCCCTTCCCACAGGCAGAGCTGGAGACGCTGGTGCTGTCCCGCAGTCTGATGCAGGAGCTACAGGGCTCGGTGGATGCACTGGAGACCAGCGTGCGGGGCCTGCCCGCTGGTGCCCAGGAGAAGGTGGCCGAGGTCCGGCGCAGCGTGGATGCCCTGCAGGCCAGCTTCGCCAATGCGCGCTGTTTCAGGGATGTGCCGGCAGCGGCGCTGGCCGAGGGCCGGGGCAGCATGGCCCGGGCCCATGCTTGTGTGGACGAGCTGCTGGAGCTGGTGGTGCAGGCCATGCCGCTGCCCTGGCTTGTGGGGCCCTTTGCACCCATCCTCCTGGAGCGGTCCGAACCCCCGCCTGACCTGGAGGACCTGGTGGATGAAGTCGTTGGGGGCCCCGACCCCCGCTGGGCGCACCTGGACTGGCCAGCTCAGCAGAGAGCCTGGGAGGCCCAGCACCGGAATGGGATGGGCTTCCCAGAGAACATTCCCGAGGAGGAGCCAGAGCCCCCCAGCCGTCCCAAACACACCCTGATGCCAGAGCTGGACTTCTGACCATACAGGACCTCAGGGCCGCGGCCCACACCCTGAGGTCCCTTCTGCCCCCTAGTGGCCACACAGAAACACTAACAGCCAATGCCTTGACCTTGGCCCAGAAACGGAGTTGGGGTTTAGGGGCCTAGTTCAAAATCTAGACCAGCTTTACTGATATCACCCTCCCCAATCTTTCCCTTGCACATTTGGGGACACAAACCTAACTCAGGTCCAACTAGTCGGAGCTGGGTTCACCTGTCTGCGGTCACCTGTTGCCCCACCCCAAGAAGCTGATCAAAACTCCTCGAAGAAACACATTTTGCCCAATGGTTTCCATTTGGGGCTTTGAAAAGTGAGCACCGCTTTGTCCCCCAACTTAGACACCCTGAAAGGTCCTCAAAGACGTTGGGCTGCACCAGCTGGGCCTGCCAGGCCCACTTGCTTTGCCGTTTGGGGTTTGCTGTCCAGAATAAAGGTGCTTCGTGTTGTCCCAAGGCCCATGGCCTCTATTCTGGCTGGGGTGAGTCTCAGTTGCACGGTGCTGGGGGCCTCAGAGGTATGTGACTGCATGGCATAAACCAGGGTTCGAGATTTGAAAGAAGTGATGCCCCTGACGAGCTTGCCATCCTGTCTGTAGTTCCACCATTAGTGCCCAACCCACCTGGGATAAGCATTGCCCCTTCAGATGTAGTTTCCTATAGTGGAAGTTCACACATTAGTATAAATGGGTTTGTTGGAAACTGTAGGGAGCAGGATCACGAGGGCGAAGAAGTCAGATGGGTCTGCCCCTCTTATGCCCACCTCCCTGGACCCGCAGGAGCTGACCTTGCTGTGGCTTCTCCACTGGTCAGGATGGAGGAGACAGAAGCAGGGCAACGGCCAAGGGCCATCCCATGGGGGCCCTCCCATCCTCTGACATTCTTGGCCGCCCCTCAGACTCCCTGGTGGCCAGGAGGGTGTTGGGAAACCACAGTCTGATGTGGTGAGGTCAGGGTGACCCCTGGTTTCCCTGGGACCCGGCCCAGGGGCAACTCTGGGAGGCCGAAACACTTCCCCCCGGCCAGGTTCAGGGACCTCCCTGGCTCCCTGACGCCCTGGGTTTCAGTCTCAGCCTTGCCTACAAGTGGGTATGCAAGGGACTTCCCCTCTCCAAACCCGTTTTCTCCTCTGCAAAGTGGGTATGAAAGTTGTAAGGCAGTTGTGCCAATCCTAGTAAACTCCTCACCCACAGAAGCTATTATTCACTCATTAATTTGTTCATTCAACAAATATTTATAGAGCACCTGCTGTGTGCCGGGCAGTTCTCTGCCTTGGGGACATGGCAGTGGGCAAAACATAAAAATCCTGCCGTTTGAAACTAATTCTAAAAAATGTGTATTTCATAATAAAAAATAATTTAATAAAAATATATATATATAGCTAAAAAAAAAAGAATCCTGCCGTCTACGACCGGACAATACAGTAGGAGACAGGCAATAAACAAGAAAAATAAATAGCTTTTCTTAGTGTTAGTAGAATGATGAGAAAAATAAAAGGGAGGGATGATGGGGAGTAGGTGTGTGTGTGTGTGTGGGGGGATACGAGGAGGGATGTATATTTTTAAATAGGCAAGGGAGTCCAGGAGGGCCTCTCGGAGGAAGTGACATGAGAAAAGATTGAAGAGCATTGCAGGCAGGGGGCACAGCATGTGCAAAGATCCTGGGGTAGAAATGTGCCTGGCATGTTGGAGGAACAGCAAGCAGGCCCATGTGGCTGGAGCAGAGTGAGTTATGGGGAGAGAGGGAGGAGGTGAGGGCAGGGAGGGGTTGGGGGAGGTTGTACAGGGCCCCATGGGCCATGGGGGAGACTTGGGCCTTTACCCCAGGGGAGATGGGTACCCTAGAGGGCTGTAGGCAGAGGGGGGATGAGACCTGATTCACTGTTTCAGATCATTTTTATTATTTTTGCTTGATTCCCCGCCCCCTCACTGGATTGTGGCAGCTCTGCAGGGAGAGGAGGGGCACACCCAGGGTCCACCCTCCCACTGCCACTTTTAGGAAGTGTTGGCTGGAGAACAGAGTTAGGGGCCCCCCTTAGTTTTTCCCCATCTGTTTGGCAAACACAGTGACAGCTCCAAGGAGATGACCCAGGGGTCATCAGGCCCAGCGGCTAGAATGTCCCTTCTTCCAGCTCAGAGCCCAGAGCCACCAGCTGGGTCTTTCTCCATCCCCTACCAGCATGACACTGTGATCCCTGCTTCAGCGGCAGGTAAAAGGAAAACAGCCCAGAGAGGCTGGGGCAGTCACTCCTTTGCTCATCTGCAGACCCAGCCACATAGCCCACTCTGCACACAGGCTCTCGGTCTCAGTTCGAATTCACTTCCTGGCTCTGTGGCATCAGGCATGGGATGCCTCCGCCAGGAAGCCACCATGGGTGGCCTGAGCCCACTGGGCCTGGCTCTCCCTCCTAGGGTGCCCCCAGTTCTGTTGGTGCTTTGTCTTGGTCTGCATTTTGGCCCTTTCTCAAAGACAGTCCCTTCTGGAGAGTGACTTGTCCCCTCCCTGCTCAGGACAGACCCTGCTCCTCTCTGACTGGACAATTGCTAAGCTAACACCTGTTGAGCACCTGCTGGGTATTAGGCACTGGGGTAAACAGGTCATATGTGTTACCTCATTTCACACTCACAACTACCCTATGAGTTGGCCCACTTAGCCAAACATTTATTAAGTGCTGACTGTGTGCCAGGTACTGTTCTATTGCTGGGGACACAAAGAAGGAGGTAACTGTGTGGGTGTCTGAGGAAGAGTGCTATAGGTAGAGGGCATAGCTCATGCGAAGGCCCTGAGGCAGGACCATGACTGGAGATTTGGAGGAACAGCAAGAAGGCCCCTGTGGCTGGAGTGATCAAGGGGGCGAGGGCCAGAGGAGTTGAGGCAGAGGGGAAGCAGAATATTGTGGGTCATGGTGAGGAGTCTGGAGGGGAAACTGAGGCCAAGGCATCCCAGTAGAGCAGAGATTTGAACCATGCCCATCTCATGGATGGATAGAGGCCAAGAAGGCATATAGGCCATGTCTCAGAGCACAGGATGGCCCATGAATTACTCAGCCTGGTGGGGGCAGGTGCCGTGGGCAGAGCGGCCTAGCTGAGAGCAGGGGAAAGGTGCTGGGCCTCAGGCCCACGCTCTGCCGGGTAGGCAGACACGTGACATCCCAGCGCCCTCCCCCGGCCCGCTGGCCAGCTGCCTCTACTGGCCAGGCCCACAACCGCCCCTGACCCTATAAGGCCCGGGAGCTGAAAGCTGAGCCGGCTGCCAGCTGCGGCACCAGTCACTCCAAAGGACCCTCACGCAATCTAGGTGAGCAATGCCAGGGTGAGGCTGGGTCTCCAGGTGTGTGTCTGGGGTCTGCTGAGGGTTATGGGTGTGGGGCAGGAGGCCTAAGAGCTCCCACGCACGCACCCTTTCTGCCCCCTTCCAGCTGCTTAGAGTATTGCCATGTCTGCTCAAGAGGAAGGAGGCCAGGCGCCCTCCAAACCCAAGGGCAAGGTGAGAAGAGGCCCGGGAGGGGAGATCCCTGCCAAGGCCTGGAGACCCCCCCCCAGAACCTTGTGAAGGTGACCTCCACAGTCCTGGGGTCTGGAGGGGGTTTCTGGGTGGGGTGGGAGGGTTCTGAGAGCCATAGTGCCAACTCTTCCCTATTGTCCCAAGCTGGGGGGTGGGGATTGGCTCGCACCAATCTCAGCTCCTTCCCTGCTATGTGACTTTGGGCCAGCCTCAGCCCCTCTCTGAGCCTCGGTTTCCCCATCTGTGAAATGGGGGCCGTGAAAGGTCTTGGAGATCCAGAGGATGTTTTTCCTCTGTCCATGAGGGGCTGGCTGCATCTGCCCATTGTCCAGGTAAGGAAACTGAGGCATGAACTCAAGGTCACCCAGGAGCAAGGGCCTGAGATGTGCAAGCCCAGGGCTGTCTGATGCTTTCCCAGTTCACCCCACTGTGGTCTGACCCTGCTCATGCTGCCCCCTCCTCACCTAGACCCTGGGCAGCTTCTTGGGGTCACTGCCTGGCTTCAGTTCTGCCCGGAACCTGATGGCCAATGCCCACAGCTCAATGAGAGAGGCCCAGCCCGTCACCGATCCGACAAGTGCTCCCACCCTGCAGGCCGCTCAGCCCCAGGCTCAGGGTGAGTATACAGTACCAGAGGGTGGTGGAGGGGGACCCCAACAATAAGAAATACCATAGCATGGACTTCTGGCCACTTTGGGGCCATCTCTATGCCTGTATCATCTCAATAGACACAAGGCTGGCAAAGTTTATTTAGTGCCAGATGGGGAAACTGAAGCATAAATATGGTAGGTGAGTGGCATAGCTAGCAAGAGTGGGGATGTGAACATAGCCTGTCTCCCTGCAGTGTTCCCCACGCTTTCCACCCCACTCCCACCTCCTATCATCCTGTTTCCAATACCCGTGGAACCAGGGGCTGGGTGTTCTGCAGGCCTGAGCTCACTGGGAATGGCAACCCTGGTTCCCAGAGGCTTCCCTGGGGCGATGCAGCCTGGGGGGTCTCCCCACCTTCAGCTGCTCAGGCGGGGTGCTAGGGGCATGCAGAAGGGCTGATGCAGGGGGCCCAGGGTTGGGTGGTTGTCTGAGGTGGGTCCCACTGTGGGCCCAGAACCCCAGGAAGCTGACTTCTGCTCCACATACCCAGGTCTGACAGGCAGTAGCTGGCAGGGGCGGGGCAGGGCCCTGACTCTTCTCCCTGTGGCCTCCCGTGGGTGGGTGTCCAGGACCCAGGCAGAAAAAAAACCAGGGAGCCCTTACTCCAGGGGACTGAGGCCCTGGAGGACCAGAGGGAGTCAGGCCCATGGCTGTAGATGTCACCTCCTGCTGTCCCTGGCAGGGTAGCTGGGACATTCCTGACCTTTCAGGCGGTGCCCATGGGTTGTGCAATGGGCACCAGGGTAGCTGATGCCAGCCCGCTTCCCTCGTCCTCCCTGGGGTGCCTGATTGGCTCCTGTCCCCACAGCAGCCACTGACCCAGAGCAGACGGCCAGAGGGGTGGAGAAGTTGCCGCTGTCTTCAGACAAGGTGAGAGGGGCTGTCAGAGCTTGGTCTGATGGCCTCCGCCTCCCTCGGGGGTGTTTTAGGGCCTCCTCCCGGGATGTTTTGGTTCCTGCCCAAGGAGAGGGCAGATGCCAATGCATCCTGCTGTGGGGATTCCAGGCGGATCCTTCTCCTCTGAGCCTCCATTTCCACATCTGTGAAGTGGGTGCAGTACTGCCTCACTGGCCGGCACAGTCAGGCTCCAGTCTACAGTCCCTCACTCTGTGTCTAGCACAATGTAACCCAAACAATGGCAACTCACTCACCATGTGTCAGGCTCTGTGTGACGTGCTTTTCATGTGCTGCTTAATAGTTAATCCTCTCAACCACCCTGTGAGGAAGGTAGCAAATAGTACCCAACACCATAGCTGAGGCACAGAGAAGCTGAGCCACCTGCCAAAGATCACACAGCAAAATCCATGGGCAGAGGCTGCATCCACCCTTGGTCCTGGATAAATGGGGAGCACCCGTGTTATCCTGTCCCCAAGGCCAGGCCAAACAGAGAAGCTGATGTAAGCCAGCTGAGGCCACAGCACGTGGAACTCCTGATAAGAACTCCTCCACCCAGCACACGCCCCCACTCTGATCTTCCTAGTCTCCCTCTGGTCTCAGCTCAGCCAGATCTAAGCATCTCAAAAGGGTGAAGAACTGCTGGGTTCCCCCTCAGCAGGCCCTCTGACCCAAATTAAAACCCTTACTCCCTCCCCATTTATGCACTCCTCTGCTCTTCTTCACTCATGCTAATTGAGCACCTACTACCTGCAAAGAGCTTCGGGCACCTTGATTCATCTCTTCCACAATCCTTGAAGGAGGTGCTGTTTTATTATTATTTTTATTTTTTTATTTTATTTTTTTTAGCTGAGCCATCCTGCCACGTGTTGGCAGCTCAGCTCAGGCCGGACTCGAACCACTGTTGCTCAGAGCTCAAACCCTTGAGCGAGCTCTTAACCAACTGAGCCACTCGGCCGGCCCAAGGAGGTGCTGTTTTAACCACCATTTTTTAGAAATAGTCTGAGAGGGGATGTGGCTTGCCTGAGGTCACACAGCGAGTGCGGTAAAGAACTGGGATTTGAACCTGGTCTCTGTAGGCAGAGCCCAAGGTGCTCACTTGATTCAATGCTAGGCAGGAGGCAGGTAGTGAGAATAAAATTTCATGGCTTCTCAACCTCAGTACTGTGGCCATTTGGGGCCGGATTATTCCTGGTTGTGGGGCTGTACGGGGCACGGTAGGGTGTTGCACAGTATCCCAGACCCCACCCACTCAGCGCAAGCAGCACCCTCACCCCCAAGTCGTGACATCACAGATGCCCCCAGACATCACCCAGTGTCCTCTGGGGGGCAGCACTGCCCTGGGTGAGAATCACTGAATTTAAAATAGTACACTCATGGCTGAACCTGAGTGGTGGCAACCCTGAGGCCATCATAACCCTTTGGTAGTTTGGTTGAGCTAGAGACAACTGCCCTCGGATAGGTCAAAAACGATTAAAATTATCGACAATGTTCTATGGCTCGAATCCAATACTTGTCCTTGCAATTTTTTGATTGTTACTTTTCTAAATATTCGTTCATTTTAATAAGCAATCTGATCTCTCCACTGTTAAAAGGGAAACCAGGCTCAAATTCTGCCATAAATGAAAAACACGTAATTCAATAGCTTGCTGAGCCCAAAGACAAGGCACCTTCTCAAGGGTTCCAGAGGTGTTAGGGACCCACTGTCGCAATAGGGAAGATCTATTGTATCGAGGGAATAATTTGATACCATGATGAGCTTGTTAAGGTCAAGTGTGGAAGGCCATGGGAACATCAGGGGTGGGAGGTGAAGAGGCGAGGCCTTTGGGTGACAGGTCCCTCTCCCCAGGCACAACAGGAATAGGGTTGGCAGAAGTCCGGGGTGTGAGATGCCTTCCTCCTCTGCTCTTGCCTACGTGTGTCTTTTCTCATCAGATGATCTCCGGGGCAAAGGACCTGGTGTCCTCCACGATGACCAAGACCAAAGATGCTATCTCCTCTGGGGTGGCCAACGTGATGGACTCAGCCAAAGGCATGGTCCAGGGTGGTCTTGGCATTACCCAATCTGCGCTCACGGGAAACAAGAAGGCTGTGGCCAGTGGGGTCACGGGGGCAGTGGGCATTGCCAAAGGGGCCGTTCAGACTGGTGTGGACACCAATAAGGGTGTGCTGACTGGCACCAAAGACACTGTCTACACTGGAGTGACCGAAGCTGTGAGCATGGCCACAGGAGCTGTCCAGGGGGGACTGGACACCTCAAAAGCTGTACTCACAGGCAGCAAAGACACCGTGACCACCGGACTCACCGGGGCATTGGGTGTAGCCAAGGGTGC
>NW_017731552.1:1211031-1240286 GCF_001890085.2 Hipposideros armiger | reverse complement strand
TGTCCACTGGGATAACCGGAGCACTGGGTGTGGCCAAGGGCACTGTCCAGACTGGGATGGACACCTCCAAGACGGTTCTGAGTGGCACCAAAGACACCATGTCCACTGGACTCTCCGGGGCTATCGGTGTGGCCAAGGGTGCTCTCCAGACTGGCATGGACACCTCCAAGAAGGCTCTGATTGGCACCAAAGACACAATGTCCACTGGACTCTCTGGGGCATTGGGTGTGGCCAAGGGCGCTGTCCAGACTGGCATGGATACTACCAAGGCCGTCCTGACCGGCACCAGAGACTCCATGTCCTCTGGGGTCACCGGGGCATTGGGTGTGGCCAAGGGCACCATCCAGATAGGTATGGATACCACCAAAGTTGCTATGACTAGCACCAAAGACACTGTGTCCACTGGGCTCACTGGAGCATTGGGTGTGTCCATGGGAGCCATCCAGACTGGCACGGACACCTCCAAGACCATATTGACCTGTACCAAAGACACCGTGTCCACTGGACTCTCCGGGGCATTAGGTGTGGCCAAGGGCACCGTCCAGACTGGGATGGACACCACCAAAACAGTTCTGACTGGGACCAAAGACATTGTGTCCACTGGGCTCACTGGGGCTATGGGTGTGGCCAAAGGTGCCATCCAGTTAGGTATGGACACCTCCAAGACCTTACTGACCGGTACCAAAGACATAGTGTCCACTGGGCTCAATGGAGCAATGGGCGTGGCCAACGACGCCATCCAGCTAGGTGTGGACACTTCCAAGGTTGTTCTGACTGGCAACAAAGATACAGTGTCCACTGGGCTCACCGGGGCATTGGGTGTGGCCAAAGGGGCTATGCAGTCTGGTCTGGGCACCATCCAGAATTGGTTACCTGGTACCGAAAACACCTCCTGGGGTGGACTCATCCATGACAGGGCCCCAGACAAATGTGGGAAACAAACTCTCCCAAATCCTCCAGAGGCTCCAGATACTCTCTGTGCAGGCCTGGACCTTGTTTCTGCTGTGGCACCATTCACGCAAGGGGCTGCCCTGGGCAAGGAAGATGCAGGGCCCATGGCCACCCCAAGCAGCCATGAAGGAGCCATGGTCTTTGTGACACTCCGGGACGAGCTGGAGGAGCTGGGTGAGATCTTCCACCCCATGAGTGCTGAGGAGCAAGGTGAGAACAGGACGGGCTGGGCCCCAACACCCAGTGGGGGCTTGTCGTCTCTCCAACCCCAGCCCTGGACGCCACTAGTGGCCTCTCAGATTAAGTAATCCCATCTTTCCTTGCAGCTCAGCTGGCGGCCTCTCAGCCTGGGCCCAAGGTGCCCGCGGCCGACCAGAGCAGGTACTTCGTGCGTCTAGGCGACCTGGCCCCTGGCTTCCGCCAGCGGGCTTTTGAGCATGCCCTGAGCCACCTGCAGCACAGCCAGTTCCAGGCCAGGGATGCTCTGGCCCAGCTCGAGGACTCTTTCAGGCTGGTAAGTATTCCCCTTCCTGGGCGCCTTCCTCCGAATATCTCCCCATGGCTTCCCCACCTGCGTGTAGTGACCTGACAAATATTTACTGGGCACCTTGTTGACAATGTCCATGGGCCACTAAGACGACCACAGACTGCTCTCATGGGGCTTTTGTCCCAGAGACAAAGACAGACAACCAGACCACATATAGTCATCCCGACTTATCTGCGGGAGATGCATTCCAAGACCCCCGTGGATGCCTGAAACCACAGACAGTACTGAACCCTATATATGGTTTTTTCCTGTATGTACATACCTATGATAAAGTTTAATTTATAATTTAGACACAGTAAGAGATTTTAACAAAATAAAACAATTTTAACATACTGTAATAAAAATGGTGTGAAGGTAGCATTAGGTAAAATGAGGGTGACTTGAACACAAGCGCTATGTATGATACCCCGAAGGTCGATCTGCTAACAGACGGCCACTGTGTGACTGACGGGCAGGAAGCTGGACAGAGGAATGAGTCTCGCCCCGGGTGGGACAGAGCAGGGTGATGGGAGATTTCATCACACTATTTAGAATGACACGCCATTTAAAACATAAATTGTTTACACCTGGAATTTTCAATTTGATATTTTTGGACCATGATTGACCACGAGAACTGGAACCATGGAAAGTAAAACCATGGATAAGGGGGGACTGCTGTACTTACAAACAACGGGGAAGCAAAGAAGGAAACAAGACAGCTGTGCGGAGAGGCCCTGGGCGGGGCAGGAGGGCGTAGATGCCAAGGAGAGAGCTGCGCAGACTTGGGGAGTGCACGGATGGGGAGAAGTGGGGAGCACAAGAACAAGCTGGGTGTGCTCAGCAGCTGGAAGGCAGCCAGGGTGCAGGTGGAAACAGGGTAGGGGATCTGGGGTCCAGTGATTTGCAAAGGGTGATGGGGTGTAGGCGTGAGGTGAGGTCTGAGATCCTGGGGACAGACTGAGCAGACCATGACGAGTTGGTTTTATCGCACAGGCACTGAGGAGCCATGGGAGAGGTTTAAGCTGGGGTGGGGGGTGTAGGTGACACGATCCCTCTGACACTGTTATTTGATCTCCCTGAAGACCTCATGGGGAATTTGGATTATTGCCTCTTTACAAGAGAAGCCAAGCCCATTGTGGCACAGCTGGCTATAAATTTGTGGTCTTTCTACCACTCCATAAAAAGGTCTAGATCCAGGATCTGGGCCAGGCCTAGGAGTGCCCACCCCAGTCCCTCACCTCCCCAGGGAGATAGAGTGTGAAAGGTCCCTGCCAAGAGCAGTCATTTCTCTGCTGGGCTCTCTTTCCAGATTGAAAAGGCTGAGCAGTATCCAGAAGGGCAGCAGCAGCCATGTCCGGGCCTGAGCAGTGGAGCAGACAACACTGGTACCCGAGAGGTGCGTACGAGGCCAAGGCCAAGGCTCCCAGGGTCTTCTCCCCTCCAGCCCCCGCTCACCTCCCTCCCTCCTTCCGCAGGTGCCCGATGCAGAGGCTCTGTCCAGGGCCTGTGGCCTTATCCAGCAGCTCCACATGGCCTACAGCAACCTGGCCTCTGGCCTCCAGGGCCTCCCTGCCGAGCTCCAGCAGCGGATCGGGCGGGCACGGCACAGCCTCTGTGAGCTCTACGGCCTCATGTCCTCTGCCAGCTCCATCTCAGAACTGCCGGCCGAACACCTGGCCCAGAGCCGGGGTGGCGTAGGCCAGGCCTGGCGAGGGCTGGAACAGCTGCTGGAGAGTGTGCAGCACAGCCCCCCACTCAGCTGGCTGGTGGGGCCCTTTGCCCTGCAGCCCGGTGGGCAGCAGCTGTAGGTCCCCGTTGGAGCCTCCCCAGACCCAACTCCCCGAAGCTCTGGGCCCTGCTGGCTGGTGCTGGTCATGGCACCAAGGTCTTTCTCTGGGCCTGCACTGTCCACCTTTCTTTCCCAGCAAGACTGGCCCTGCTCCTGGCCTGGAGACCAGGGTTGCTAAGACCGATGACAGAGGGCCTTCACTTGAAGATTCTGAGAAAGCACTCCAGTCAGGAAAGAGAAGTGGAATGTGCCTAAGTTTAGAAGGTTCTCCATTCAGCAGCCCCCACTAGGAGCCCCTCTCTTTGGGGAAGGGGGACCTTCTGCCCCACCATCCTGCCTTTTCTGCTCACCCACCTGCCTGCCCCAGCAGGGTTGATCCTAGAGAGAATCCCAGGGCTAAGGTTCTGCGGTCCCTGAGACACCTGGGCCCAGAGGCTGCCAATGGCGGAACAAATGGGCTTCCCCACAGGGAACAAGGCCCTAGGGCAACGGTTCTCAACCTTTCACAGGGGTTGCCTAAGACCATCGGAAAACACATATTTTCGATGGTCTTAGGAACCGAGACATCGCTCCTCTATCCGTCTCCAGGCCCACATGCAGATACGCCCACATACGAGTACCCAGTGACCCCTGTGAAAGGGTCATTCGCCCCCCAAAGGGGTCACGACCCACAGGTTGAGAACTGCTGCCCTAGGGCATTATGTAACAAAATGTGCTCAACGATCAATTGATCGTTAAGGTCTTGGTCATGCACTCCAGACTGGAGACCATGATGTCAGGGTGCCCCTGCCTTCCCAGCTAGAGGTCCAAGCCCCCCACCCACTCCTGCACCCCACTCTACCATGTGAAAACTCAGGATGTTCATCTAAGAAACGCTCCCTCACTGGCCTTGCCCTTTTTCCAGATGGGAGCTGTACATTAGAACACCAGCAGCCCAAGCCGTGTCAAGCCCCCGCCTTCCCAGAGCCCGCACCATGCCGACAGGCTCCCCCAACACGGCACCTTCTTCTCAGAAATGACCAGGTGCTCCAAGCTCAAGGACAAAGGGTCCAGGTCTCCCCAAAGGTCACCACGGATGCCAGCATCTGCACTGGGGGGCTGGCACCTGGCGCGACATGGGAACAAGTTAGGGAAACTTCTGAGTCTTTCCTTCCTCGGCCTCCATTGGGTAAGGTTATCAGAGGTGGTGACACTAGGAGTATAGCTATTTGCAGAAACCCAGCACAGTGACTTGATTTCAAGTCTAGTCAAAGCAAGTGGGGTGCGACCCTGCCACACCATGGTCTCCCTCTCAGCTGGGATGGATGGACTTGGCCAGGGCAGGGGGACACACAGGTAAGGCCAATGTTTAACCAGTGCCTGGCTGGGAGCCACACACACATCCCCCTACTGAACCCACGTGAGGCTGGGGTCATCCCCTATCCAGGTGAGCAAGGAGAAACCCAGAGTGGGAGTGCCCCTTGCCCAAGGTCACCCAGCCTGTCCCCACTGCTTACGCTCTCTAAACATGTAAAGACAGCAGGTGGCCCACAGCATACTTCCTGAATGGCCTGAATGCCCCAAACTGGCGCTGCCAAAGACTCTGGGTCTTGTCTCAGGGGACCCAGGGCCACCTGCAACTTGGAAAGACAGGAAATAGCTGACTCAGTGGAGCAAGGCAGCAGCTTCCAGGGGAAACATGGTGGTCATGGTCCCAGCCCTGCCCTCCTGGTCTCTTTGCTCCTCCTGCCTGGGCACCGGGCAGCCAAACCCAGGAAGATCAAACCACAGCCTCTGTTTGAGCCGCAAAATTCAGAGGGTTTTATTTCTCTTTTTTTATTTTTGGAAGGGCCTTGCTCCCACCCCCCTCCTTCATTGTCAGCCCTGCTGGGCCAGGAGCACCATTAGAACCAAGTTCACATTCATTGTATATGGTGACACTATGGCTTAAAACCCTTTGTCCCCAAGCGAGCCCTTGACAGCTACAGACCTCTCCCCAGCTCCAGCCCAGCTATATCAGTAATGCTAGAAAACCAAGCCAATAAAAGTAATTTTTTTTCATTAAAAAAACCCTTTATAGTCATTTTGTGTCAGTTGGAAATCACAGAAATTAGGCAGAAAAAAACCCCAGAGGGACGAATACAAATGAAGAGCACAGCGTCTCCCCAACAGTTCTCTGCTCCCTGGTCAGCCGGGAAGGAGTGGGGCAGGCCTACGGGCATCTACGTGACGGGCGGGGCCTGGCCGCCGGGCTGCCCGGGGCTCAGCTGTCCTCGTCGTCCAGGGACTCAGAGTCCACGCGTACCCTCTCGCGCTCCTGCCGGTCCTTCCCTGGCCCATCCAGGTCAGGGCCCTCCCGCGCGCTGCTGGTGGAGCACAGCACGGTGGGGGTGAGCAGGCTGCCTTCCTCTCTATCTCCATCTACCACTGACACACTGAACGCCCTACTCTCCCCACCGCTGTGCCCAGCACAGTGGGTTCACATTGAATAGTCCAGGGTTTTCAACATGGCCGCACACCAGGCTTGTGAAACAGCCTGCCTGTGCCACTCCTGGAGGGTCAGGAGGAAGCCACTCTCCCCAGGGCAGCTCGGATTCTCAGAGCTCCTTCAATGGGAGGTCCTGGGGGTCTGCTGCTAAGGTGAGGGGGTGGGAGGCCACCACATAGGGGCCAAGTCCCTGAGACCCTGACCAGCACAAGCAGCTGACTAAGAGCAACTCAGACATCAGGGTGCCTTCTCAGCAAGTCACCCCACTTTCTCAGAAAGTTGCCCCCACCATCGCGGCCCCTGGCAACGCTTACTCATTGTGTAGCAGGTCTTCGCAGAAACCCCCGACTGGCCCCTCTTCCAAATTCTGTTCTTTCTCCTGCTCCTTGTCCTCCATGTTCCCACCCTTCTGGGATGTCGCCTCACCATTCACTGAGGCTGAGAGATCTAGATCTGGAGGGGGACAGGGCATCATGGGACACTTCGAGGCTGTCGTACAGGACTCCTGATCCCTCCCCACTGAGAGTAGATGGGCGAGCAAGCGGCTTTGGGACAGGGTACCCGACCCTCTTCAAGGGCCCTAGCCCCGTGCACCCCGTCACCTCCACCTCCATGTCTCCCAGTCACATGGGGACTGTCAGCTCCATCAGGCCGGGGCTGGCTGTGTGTGGTTCTGCAGCCAGCCCCGGCCCTTGAAGGAGGGAGGGGCCAGTAAATGAGTGGCCACAGCTGGTACAGAAGTAAGACGCCCACTCTGGGCTGTCCCTCGGGCTGCTCCACATATCTGTTATCAGGACCAGGTGACTCCAGCAGGAAGGAGCCCCCTCTGCTCCCAGAGCCCACTGTCTCTGCCAGAGATGTCCTCTTCCTCCTCTCAGCCCACCCTTAGCCCTCCAAGCCTATCCTGAGGCCTGCCTTCCAGGATTGCTCACACACACCCGGCCCGCACACACACAGCCTCCTTCACTACCCAGCTCCTAAGGGCACAGAGCCTGTGAGCAGCGTTGACATGTGCGTGTACCAGGCACCAGCTGCCCTGGGGACACAGTCAGGCCTGCGCAGAGAGCAACAACAGGACGTGCCATCCTGGCCATATGGGGAGACCGGTCCGCCCCGCCCAACGCCTCACCAGCGCTGGCCTCATCCTCTGCCCTCTCCAGCGGGGCCACCTCTCCAGCCAGCGCCTCCTCGGCCTTCTCCATCTCGGCCCGCTCCTTCTCCGGCCCGGTTCTGGCTGCCTTCTGGATGGCCTCAATCTTTGGTCCCAGGACCCTCGACTTGAGCCGGGTGTAGACTTCCGCGGCCTTCTCCATCACCTCCTTGTTGGCTTTGTAACGGCGAATCTGCCCACCAAGGGAGTACAGCTGGCCTCACCCCCACCCGAAACCTTCCCTAATGCTACCACCCCCAAGGCACTTCCCCTGGAGACTGGTACTCCCCTAAGCCTGGCTTTCTCCTTGCCAACCAAGGGCAGCAGTGGCCAGGAACCCGGGCTCCCCGAGCAGACCCTGACCTCTTTGGACCCACTTGCTCCGAACCTCTTCCTCTCCTGGGCTTCTACCATACCTTTTTCAACGTGGCCACCACATCTGTGTTCTTCTGGAGGATATGTGAGGTCACCTGCAGGGTCCCTAGCTCTTCTAGTGCATTCAGACACCTCTTCACGTCCTGCAGGGTGGGGAGGTAAGGAGTAGGAAGAAACAGCACCTAGAAGGCCCAGCAGGTCAGAGGTGTACACCCTGGGGATCTTCCTGCAGGGAGGGCTGAGTGATGGAGAACCCCAGGGATGGTGGGAAGAACCCAGAACTTGGAGGAGCCTTGCGGCCAGCCCACCACGCCACCTGGTGGGGAAGCTAAGCACTGCACCTCAGGATGGCCCTCAGCTGGGGGACAGACCATAGAAACAAGGACCCCTACCCAGGCCATCTGGAGGGACCCAGGATTTGCCTGTTTCCAGAGACTTCTAAGGGAGCTCTAGACATGAGGGGGTCAGGGGGACTGCTTGGCTCAGGGGATGTGGCTCCCCACAGCTCTGAGGGTCTCACCGGATTATCGACCTTCAGGGCAAACTTGATCTCACTGTGCAGCTTCTGAAGCCTCTCCTCCACGGAAGGTTCTGAGGCCAGGAGAGAACGCACCGCCTGGGCCTGAGTGGGATGTAGAGCCCCAACACCCACACCTGGCCAAGGACTTGCCTGAGGGAAGCAACCTTCCCCCTTCCCGACCTCTGCGACCTCGGGGTACAAGACGGCGACCGGTGCAGCTGGGCCCTCACCTTTCTTCTTTTCAACCCTCCTGTCCGGTGGGAACCCTTCTGACCTCTTCCGGGTTCGTTCCACCTTCATGGGCCTGTGAAGAGCCAACCCCCCTTAGGCCTCTGACCAACATCCATAAGCCCACTGTGCCCTGGCCACTGCTGTCCTCCCCACCAAGGAGGGTGGGGGCTTCAGGAGGCCCTGGAAGCTGGGAGGAGGGTCAGGGCCGCCGTGACCTGGTCTAGGGGAAGCACCCGAGGTGACCACAGATGGCAGCCCATCCTCTGGCTCCTGTGAGCAAACCATGTGAAATCCCAGAATTTATTTATTTTTTTGGTATGTGGCTGAGGGTTAAAGACTAGTATGTAAAACCTAGTGAATGAGTTATTAAACGCACTGCAACTGGACACTCACACGACAGCAATGCTCGTTATGGCAGCTCTAGTTCTACGCTCTGCCTGGCAGTCTGGCAGCCAAGTGCCCAGTGCGCAGATTCTAACCAGTGGCTGGAATGCCACTTACAAATGGCAGGGAGATGAGCTGTCTCCCCACCTCGGTGGGCTTCGGACTTAAAAAGTCTGAGAACCACTGGTCTGGGGGTTAGTTACCCCCTCAGCAGGACTGACACTGGGGTCACTCTTTGTGGGGCTGTCCTGGGCACTGTAGGGTGTTGAGCAGTCTCCCTGGCTCTACCCACTCGATGCCAGTAGCCCCCGAGTTGAGGACCACAGTATTGCAGCAGGGCATGCTTCAACTGGATGTGACTACCAGACTGCATTTGGAAACTGAGCGCTTCCCATGAGGGGTGAGAGGTCCCCAGAAGGCTGAGAACCTGGGGACCAGGGTCGGGCAGGTGGGGCTCCCCACAGAGCTGAGGGAGGACAATGCCAAGTAGGTGCTGACCTGGCTCGGGGTTTCTCCTCAGGGCGCACTCTCTTCTCCTTCTGGCTGGGTCTCCTCACGGGCTCCATGCTTTGTGGCTGCAACTTCTTAGCTGATTTCTTTCCCTGCAGCAGCGAAAAAGGGGCTGAAGTGGCTGGGGCTTAGCCCAGGCTCTTGAACTGTCCCCCTTGGAGATACACCAAGACACTTCTCGCCACCACCTTTGGGCTGTTGGGAGCAGGTAAAATGGATGGGACGGGATGGGAAGGATCCCTGTGTCCAGTCAGTCCCCAGGCAGCCACTTCTCAGGCCCTGACAGGACTGCCCAACAGTGGGGCAGCCCCACCACACTCCTCCTATGAAGCAGGAGGCTTCCTGTGGCAGGGTACTCAGTTCCCCCATTGGGACAAAAGGGAGAGTGACAGGAGAACAGGATGTTGTCTGGCTTCCCCCATCGCCACATTGAGTGGGATCCTGTGCTCAATCTAGAACATGATGCGCCTGGGATGTCAGACTCTGGGAATCAGGCTGGAGTGTGAGTGCCACAAGGGTGGGGAGCTGACAGTGCCTAATGGTCACCACCGCACCTTGTTGGCATCAGAGTGCTCCTAACTGCTTCCATGCTCATCCCACAAGCTGTTCCCCATAGCAGCCAGAGGACACATGCAGACATCGGAGTCAGGTCCATCCGTCCTCTGCCCACAGCCCTCCAGGGCTCCCACTTCCCTCAGGTTAAAAGCTCAAGTCCTCCCTGTGGCCCACAAGGACCTGCACTACCTGCCCCCATCCCCTCCCTGGCTCACCTCCTCCCTCTCTCTCCCTTGCTCACTCAGCTCCAGCTACTCGGGCCTCCTCACTGTCCTTCCAACACGTCAGGCATGGTCCTGGCCCCAGGGCCTTTGCACAGGCTGTACCCTCAGCCTAGGATGCCTTTCCCCCCAGATATCTTCCCAGATGGCCTCTCTTCATTCAGATTCCTACTTAAGTGTCACCTTATAAACTGAAGCTTTCAGGGTCTACCCCATTAAAATGGAAGCCCTCCCCCTCCAACACTTCACATCCCTCCCTTTGCTTTATCTTTTTCCTGAACACTGAATGCTCTGGAACGCCCCATGCAACATCCTGATGTTATCCACTCTTTCCCTCCCTCAGACGTCGGCTCCTTAATAGCAGAGGTTTCTGTGTGTCACCCACTGCCTTACTACCATATCTCTGGCACCCAGAACTGTGTCTAGTACACAGCTGGTGCTCAATAAACATGCTGGATAAAGGAATGGACTTGCTGGAAGGGGCGGGCATTAGGGAGAAGCCTCCTTGATCACTCGTCTTTCCCCATCATGCTCCTCGGGGCCCCGAAACCCCCACCAGGCTGGGCGCACCTCTCTCTCCAGCTCGGCCTCGGGTTCAGAGTCAGAGGAGGACTGCGGCCCCCCGCCCCGGCCCTTCCGGACGCGCTGCTTCCTAATGGGCTCATCCTCATCCCTGAGCTCTTCGCCGCTGCTGCCCCCGCTGCCTCCATGCGGGGCCTCCCCGCGCTCGGCCCGCTCGCGCCTCCGCTCCTTCTCCTCCTTCTCCTGCTCCCGGAGCCGTCGCATCTCCTCCTCCTGCTCCCGGCGCCTCCGGGCCTCCAGCTCCCGGCGCCGCTCCTCGTCCCGGCGCTTCCACTCGCTGATGCGGTCCACCTCGTCACTGTCACTGGGGATGCGGGCCCGTTAGAGGGGGTCTGTCCTGAAACCCACCCGCAGCCTGGGTGAGGACCCTGCCAGACATGACCCCACCCATCACCCACCTGTCACTGCTCGATGAGCTCGGTGGCCGTTCAGGTTTCGGTTTACGCCCACGGGGTTTTGGGGGAGGCTTCTCAGCTATGAAAAAGGAGAGGGTGGCCTACTCCCGCACCGTCCTCCGGGCGGGGCCCCTGGGTACCGGGTCAGGATGGGTGTCCACGATTCTACCTGGCTTCCTGCCCCGCGGAGCTTTCTTTGCGGACACGTCCGAGTCAGAGGAAGATGACGAGGACGCTGAGGAGGCTGACCTGGCCAGAGCCACTGGCTGACCCTTGGCGCCTTCTGATTCTGGTTTGGAATCCGAGTCGGAGGCCGAGGGCAGCTTCTGGGAGAGGCCCGGGTTCGGAAGTGAGGACAGACCCCAGTGCCCCCTGCAGCCCTTTACCCACAAAAACCTGCTCCCCCCAAATTAGAAATGCTTCCTTTAGGCCTAAAATCAAAGGCAGTTCCTGCCTGGATGGGCCTGCAATCATGGTGTGTAATCCCCTCAGAGCTCCCTCCTTGGTGAGGGAGGCTGGTAACATACAGTTTTTTTTCCAGAGGCAAGAGCTTTTTAAATACCACAAAATCTTGCTTGGATGACCAACCAGATGAGCTGCCCTCTTGCGCTGTCTATGACCCCAAGCTCTCCTGGGTCCACAACACACACACATGCATGAACACACTTATACACATATACCTACAACACAAGCTTATAGATGTGCACACACAGGCATGATTGTGTATACTCATACACGCAAACACACACTTGTGCACAACTTACGCATAACTCACATACCACACACACTTATACCCATGCACACATTCATACATACACAAGCACATACAACACACATAACACTCATACACATGTGCATGCACACACAACAGTTGCACATGCACACAACACGCTTATACACACACACAACACCACATACTCTCTTGCTCTCTCACATGGGCACCTAAGAGTGGTTCACTGCCTTTCGATGCCAGCACCCCAGCATCCCGTTTTCCAAACCAGCTTCTAGGTTCCCTGATTGTCTAGTGGTTAGGATTTGGCGCTCCCAAACTGGCCTCTAAGTTCCGATCAGGAGCAGCAGCAGTCAGATCGTCTCCTGCTCGGGAAGGTGCTCTGCACACACAACACTCGGAAACTACAGGCTGAGGCCATCAGTGAAGCCAGAGGCAGAAATTGGCAGCCCCCTCCCCAGGGTCTCCTTGTGGCCAACGCCCTATCCTCTTCCAAAAAGGACCAGACTCTAATCGTGGACAGTGGCTGGTGACCTTGGAGAGAAGCTCTAAGAGTTTCTTCCAGGCGACATGAAAAACAAACAAACAAACAACATCTCTACCTTTTTCTTCCGTCCTGGTAGGGGACCCCGCCGCGGCGCCCGGACCACGGCTTTCTTCTCAGGGGTGAAGTCCTGTGTGGAGAGAAGGGAGTTGAATAGGATCCACTGGCTGGCACACCCCTAGGCTCCCATCTGTGCACCCCTCCCTCACCCACCCAAGGAGCCAGCCACCTGCTCACCTGGTCACTGGTCTTCTCTGATTCAGATGAGCTTTCTGAGTTCTCCTCCTCGGATGGGGACATGCTGGCCTGATCCAGGTCGCTGGAGGCCTTCCGGGCTCGTTTTGAGACCGACATCTGCAGGGAGAGCAGCCCAAACAGATCAGTCTGTGTGCTCGGCAGAGCTGTCTCCAACCTGACCTCTCTCAGCCCTGGGAAGAACTGAGGTTTAGGAATCTTTGTGGGGGCAGCAGGGACCCTTCGACGATCTGATAAAAACTAGGGATCCTGAATCTTGAGGACATTATGCTCAGTGAAATAAGCCAGACACAGAAGGACAAATACTACATGATTCCACTCACAGGAGGTCCCCAGAGGAGTCAGATTCATACAGACAGAGAGTAGATGGTGGGACCAGAAGCTGGGGGAGGGGAGGGGAGTGAGTGTTTAATGGGGACAGTGACAACTTAGGGAGATGAGAAACTTCTGGAGATGGACGGTGGGGATGGTTGCACGAAAATGTGAATGTGTAATACTTAATGTCGTTGAACTGTATACTTAAAATCAGTTAAAATGGTACATTTTGTTACATATATTGTATTAAGATGAAAAAAAAAGAAAAAAGAGAAACACCAAACCAGAGATCCTCTCCCTAGAAAAACATATGCACATATCTTGGAAGAAAAGATGGTGGTTGCTATTTTGAATGTACTAAATGCCACTGAGCTGCACATTTTAGAATGGTTAACTTGTATATGAATTTCACCTCAATAAACAATTCAATACACACACACACACACACACACACGCACACGCACACACACAATTCTAAATTCAGTTTCAGGGATTCATGGACTGACGCCCACCCAAAGAAGCCAACTTAAAAGAGTTCTTATAAAGGAAGAGGTGAAGCAGCACAGAGAACTGAGCTACAGAAATAGGTCTCTGCCGTGACAACCAGTCCTTCCTACTGGGGCATCTGTTTACTTACAAAGCCCTTTGCCTCTATTTTGTCACAACGTAGAGACTCGTTCCTTCTCTTAAAAACTACTTCCGGAGCATGTCCCTTCTTCATGCCCTTTCCAAGGCCAGGGTGTCATGGGCTGAATTGTGTCTCCCTAAAAGTCATATGCTGTAGCCTAACCCCTAGTACCTCAGGATGTGACTGTATGTGGGTCTTTAAAGTAATAAATTAAAATGAGGTGATGAGGGTGGGTCCTAATCCAATCTGACTGGCATCCTTATAAGAAGAGATCAGGACATAGACTCACAGAGGGAAGAGCATGTGAGGCTACAGGGAG
This sequence comes from Hipposideros armiger, assembly GCF_001890085.2. Lineage (NCBI taxonomy): Eukaryota > Metazoa > Chordata > Mammalia > Chiroptera > Hipposideridae > Hipposideros > Hipposideros armiger. The sequence goes on along the minus strand of NW_017731552.1, from coordinate 1,226,839 downwards.
AAGACGGCCATCTACAAGCCAAAGAGCAAGGCCTGCTGACACCTTGATCTCAGACTTCTGGCCTCCAGAATTATGAGAAAATAAATGCCTGTTGTTTAAGCCACCCAGTCTGAGATACTTTGTTATGATGGCCCAAGCAAATCCTATGCCAGGTGACACGCCAATGAGATGAGGCCCCTACTCTCATGCAATTTATCTCTTGTCAGGAGACACAGAAACATTAAGTAAGGATCTAAGAAAACAATTAAATCCTGTGGAGAGCGACAGGGAGTGCCTTACAGGGGTGGTCAGAGAAAGCCGGCTGAGAGTCCTGCAGAATGAGGACATGACAAATGGAGGGAGGAGTTTTCTGGGCCAAGAAAACAGTAAGTACAAAGCCCCTGGGGTGGAAGGAAGCTTGGCGTTTTCAAATATGGGAAAGGAGATTGGGGTGGCTGGCAGGCAATGCTGAATCAGAGTACCCAGCTCAGCTCCCCTCCCACCAGGGCCCTGGGCAGGACCCCACTCCATGAGGGCTGGTGGCAGGGGTCTGCTATCAAACCTTGATAAAAGGAAGTCCTTTATGTTGCCCTTAAAAAAGATGAATTTGGGGCTGGCTGAGTGGCGCGTTGGTTAGGAATTGGTTTGAGACACCAGCTCTGAGAAGCAGAGCCCAGGTTCGGATCCCACATGAGGGCCAGTGATGCTGTGCCCTCTACAGCTAAGATGGTGAACAGCAGTTCGACCTGGATCTGGGCTGCCACGAGTGGCCAGCAACAGCGTAGGCTGCAGTGGGGCTGGCCGGCAGCAGGCGTGAGCTTTTGTGAGCTGCCGTGATCCGCCATCCAATGGCTAGTGAGTGACTACCTCACCCAGGACAAGCACAATAATAGCAACATGGGCCAGTGAAGCGACGTCCTCTACAACTAGACAGAAGAACAAAAGGACAGCAACTTGTCTGTTCCCCTTCCCTGATTCCCGAATAAAATCTAAAAAAAAAAAAAAAAGATGACTTTGAAGACCACAGCACCCGACGAATCGGGGAATGGAGCATGGAAGTGCCAGTGTGGTAGGGTTATGCGTGAAGGTCTCTTAAATCCTTCCCCAGTACTGTTAAAACGTGTTATAATAACCACTTATATTTGTTTAACGTAAAGTTAGCCAAAAACATCTAAACATATACTGACCTATAAATAGTGATTTCTAAGGGGGGTATAGGGGAGGGGGCATTTGTTTTCTTCTTCTTTTTTTTTTTTTAAGATTTTTATTGGGGAATTGGGGGATGGGAACAGTGCTGGGGAATTGGGGGAAGGGGAACAGACAAGTCCTTTTTGTCCTTTTTGTTCTTCAGTCTAGTTGTGGAGGACATTGCTTCACTGGCTCAAGTTAGCACCATCATTGCGCTCTTCCTAGGTGAGGCAGATCAGTCGCCGGCTTCTGGCAACTCACGCTGGCTGCTGGCTACACACGGTAGCCCATGGCAACCCACTGCAGCAGGGGCTGCAGCCTACGCCATCGCTGACGGCTCACAACAGCCCAGCTCCAGGTTGAGCTGTTGTTCAGCATCTTAGCGGTGTAGAGGGCAGTGTCACTGGCCCTCATATGTGGGATCCAAACCGGGGCCCTCTGGCGTCCCAAGCCAGCACCTAACCAACGCGCCACTTGGCCGGCCCAGGGCATTTGCTTTCTATATATTCCTGTTTAACATTTCTAACAATAGAAGTATTGGGGACTTTGAAAAAACAATACAAGGCATAAATCATAAAAAGTTGTGAGGAAAACTAAATGCCCAACAATCTAATATATTTGTTAGAATTCGTCCACATCAGACTACTTCTCAACCACTGACACCTGCATCGTACAATATTTCATCACAAGGAAATGCTTATAATATTAGGTGGGCGGGGGGGGGGAAGCAAGACACATATTGTTGCCAATTCTGTACTACACACACACACCCTGTGTGAGACACATAAATCACAGAGAAATACATATGGATGTTTCCAGTCCTTGGTGCAGAAACCCCTCAGATAGTATGGGTATTTTCTACTAGCTTCTTTATGATGTTTGCCTCTTCTAGCTTACTTACAATGAGCATGGTTTATTATCATTAGAACCAAAAGCAAATGTTATTTTTAAAAATAAAATGAATGCCATACTCTATCCAAAAGAATTTGCTGCTAGATCCTGGTCCTTTCACGCTGCACCCAAATATTTAGAAGCAGTCAAAAGGCAGAGGAGGAAAAACAGGAAGGCAGGAAGAGAACAGATCCAGAACTGAAAACATACAACCACACAAAAATATGTATACGAATGTTCACAACAGCATTATTTATAATGGCCAAAAAGTGAAGACAACCCAAATGGATATCAACAGATAAACAGACAAAATGTGATCCATCCATACAAAGATATATTATTCAGCCATGAAAAGGAGGTGCTGATAGTCGCTATAACGTGGATGGACCTTCAACACATGGTGCTCAGTGAGAGAAGCCAGACACGTAAGGCCACACAGTGTGTGATTCCATTTATAAGAAATGTCCAGAACAGGCAAGTCCACAGAGACAGAAAGAGGGTTAGTGGTTACCAGGGGCTAAGGGAGGGGGATGGGGAATGACTGCTGATTGAGATGGTTTCTTTTTTGGGGTGATAAGACTGTTCTGGAATTAGTGGTGATGGCTGTTTATGTGGTGAATCTACTTAATGCCACTGAATTGTATACTTTGAAAGGCTAAATTTCATGGTATGTGAATATCTCAATTTTTAAAGAAATTGCATGTTAAAATAACAAAGTGAGGGGAGAGAGAGTAGGCTGCGGGGTGCGACTTCAGGGTGGGAGGAGGAAGAGCCAGGGCATCACTGGGCCCCTCAACGGGCCAGGTGCACACACCCCCACAGGTCAGGTGGGCCTGCCCCATCCCACTCTTACCTTCAAGGCCGACGCTTTTCGTTTCAGGCCACTGTTCTCACTGCTCTTGTCTGAGTCTGAGTCACTCTCCATCCTATCACTGGTGGCTGTGGCAGTTACAGCTGTGACAGCCATGACCCCTCGGTCCTCTTCATCCTCACTCTCGCCCGCTGGGTCAGCTTCGGGGGCCTCGCTGTCAGAGGAACTCACCGGCTAGAGGGTGGGGGGCAGAGACCAAGAGTCACCCCCAGGCTTGGGTGAATCTCTCAACCAGGACAGTGACCCAGAGGACAGCACCCCCTAGCGGCAGGTTATCCAATGTCAGGGTCCAGCCTCCTCACTTTCCCAATGGGGGAACTGAGGCCCAGAAAACCCAGGGAACTGAGGTAGGAGGTCGAGATGGACAGGTGTGTGGTGGGCACTAGGGTTCAAGCACTTTGGGATTCAAGGTCAAACCCTGGGCAAGTTTCTGTGCCTCAGTTTCCACATCGGAGCAATGGGAATGCCACCATTTTGGCCTCACAGGGCTATGGCAAGGATGAGACACAAGCAGTATATGACGTACTTAGCACAGTGCCCAGACTGGCAAGAGGTCCATCAAGGCTTGTTTTTTTATTATTATTATTCTCACAATTATGAGAAAGCCAACCTAGGTTAGGACCTCTGGGCTTGAACTTCAAGGCACAATTATTTCTGTTTTACTCAAAATGCCTGCTCAGGCAGTGACAGCCACAAAGGTAGCAAACACTTACATGGCGCTGCTTCTATGCGAGCCACACGCCAGGCTCATTTACACACTCAGTTACTGTTTGTGAGCAGGTGTTGGGTGCCAAGCACTGTGCTAGGTAGGTAGTAAGCACATAGATGTGAATAGGGCATGGTCCCTGCCCCTGGGGAGCTTACAGTCTAGTGGGAGAGACTGACCATAGCCACTTAAACAGATCAATGTCACATCATGGTGATGGGCAGAAAGAAAAATATCAGTATGTGGGTGGGAAGGAATCAGCGAGAGGTGGGTGCAAAGCAGCGGGAGTACTCTGCAGTCAGAGGGCCCTCAGAGGGCATGATATTTTAGTTGCTGGGTCGTCCCAAGCATGCAAAGGGATAGGGGTTAGACGCATTCGGGAAAGCAGGGCTGGCATGAGTAAAGGTCCCCTAAGAAACCTGGAGAGGTCGCTGTGGTGGGGCACAGCAAGGGAGAAGCAAACGGCAGGAGAGAGGCTGGGAGGTTAAGCTGGGCCGCATCATGCAGGACTTATCGAGGCTCACAGAGATCAGGCAGATGGCACAATGACAGTCAGGCCATAAGGCTTTCTCAGGTCCCTTTCTGAACTTGTTCTGGATGTTTTATGTTTGTGGGAGGAAAATGGATGGGCCCCAGTTGTATTCAGCCATCATTCACTCATCCAATGAACGTCATGGAATACCTACTCTGTGCCCGGCCCTGTGCTGGGTGCTGGGGCTAGAGATGAGTTAGACAGGGTACCTGCCCTCGAGGAGCTCACAGTCTAATGGGGAGACAGACAAGTAAATGCACAGTTACAACACAGTACGGGGGGGGGGGGGCGGGCAGGCGGCACCACTACCACTCCTGGGCACCCAGCCAAGTTTGGGTGTAAAATCTGACAGGGTTATTTCATGGTACGTACTTCTTTTCTAAATAACTGTTTTTGTTTTGTTTTTTTAAGAAAGATAATGACTGAGATTCTTAAAAGCCACACTCTCTGGAAATAACCCAAATGTCTATCTACTGATTAATAAATAAAATGTGAGATAGCTATAGAATGGAAGACTATTCAGTCATAGAAAGGAGTGAAGCACTGACAGGCTACAATGTGGATGGACCCTGAAAACATGCTCAGTGAGAGAAGTCAGACACAAAGGACAAAACATATGATTCCATTTATATGCAGTGTCCAGAATACGCAAATTCATGGAAACAGAAAGTTGATTAGTAGTCCCTAGGATTGGGGGGAGAATTGGGGGTGACTGCTAATGGGGAGGGGGTTTCTTTGTGAGGTGATGGGAATGTTCTGGAATTAAGATAGTAGTGATGGTTGCACAACATTGTGAATGTACTAAAAGCTACCCTCGTGTATACTTTAAAATGATGAATTTTGTTATATGAATTTCACCCCAACTAAAAAAGACAACCAAAAAAAAAAAAAACAAAGACATTACCATAAAAAAAAAAAAGCCACACTCTCTTGGTGTGATATTAGTCAGGGTTCAATGGATCACAGCAGGGCATGCACAATGGCCAAGAAAAAAGCTAGGAGGACCAAAGGGACATGAAAACTTGAGAGGAGTCTCCAGGGCCGCGCCGACGGGACATGTGAAGTGAGACTAAAATGAGGAGCATGGAGAAGCAGCTGGGTGGCCAGGAGGAGGGAAGAGGGGTCATGACAGTGGCTGAGACCAAGTCTCAGCAGCACATGAAAGTGGAAACGCACAGAAGAGAATGGAAATGTGGGAGGAGAAAGGTGGGTGCCAGAGCTGAACTGGGGACAGCAATGCAAGAGGAGAGGCCAGAAGCAGGAGGGCGGGGAGGAGTGGCTGGGAAGGGACTTGGTCAGTCATTCCTCCCTACTCCATGCTCATTCATGTATAAATCCCTGTTCAGGAGGAGAGGGGAGGGCCGGGAAGGGGAGGGGAGGGGAGTCTAGTGGAGTCCTGAGCCCGCCCAGCCTTCACCACAATCCCTATTTAACAGGCAAGAAAAAAATTAAAACCAGGTGTAGACAGGATCTGGCAGCTCAGCACCAATCACCTTTTGTCTCCCTTGAGTCACTGTGACCAAGGGTCCTTAGGCAGGACGGCAGAGTCTTGTCTGTATGTTTGACAAGATTAAAAAGTATAACTCGAAGTAGGTCAAGCCCCAAACCAAAAACGCTACAAGAATCACACCTTCACCTTCATGGTGGATTTCTATCACACCTCTCCTCCAGGGTGGAGAAGCAACACCACTGGTGAGTAGAGAAGGCAGATGCTAACCCTCATTTGTCACTTGGAGAGTAAGTGACTAACTGGCTGGTCCAAAGACCTTTTGTAGGGGAAAGGGTGAGCATCACAGCAGTTAAAAGCCAGCATTAGTCAGATGCAAACTGCCACACACCAAGCTCATCATCTCTCTGTGTAACAGGTGGCAGCTGTCATCCTCATTTTGTAGATGAGGAAAAAGGAGGTGTGACAACTCAAGATCACATAGCAAGTAAGTGACAGAGCCGGGGTGCAAGAAAGGTTCTGCCTTGGCCGCTAAGCCTGGGCCCTGCACTCAGCTAGTGCTTACTAAATCCCTCCTCGCTTCTGCCAAGCTCTTGACCAACTGTGATCCGAATTGTGCCTCTACAGCTTGGTCAGGTAATTGGGACAAATGGGCATGGCCCTCAACTAGGGAAACCGAGTCTCTGGAAAGGTAAGTGACTTGCCTGGCACTGTGCTTGTGGGACACCAGGAACTCTGATCTGGGGTCGGCCCATGGAATCCGACTGTCTGCTAGCAAAGTTTTGGGAAATCTGATCCATGTGAAGTCTGGGGGATAGGAAAGCTGGCAGCACCAAGAGGAACCAGGAAATAAAGGCCGAGAACCATTCAATGTCCAAGCCCAACCATCCCAACACCCAGCGGCTGAGTGAGTGAGATGAGCACTCATTTCTCTCACCGTCTTAACAGATCAAGTGACTGAGATAGAAAGGGAAGGCAAATCCAGCCTGGCCTCCTCATTCCCAACTTGCACTTACCGTGTAACTATGCTAGGTACCTGCCCACTGGATTCTGCCCACTGGATTCTGCCAATAACCCTATGAGAGGCTGGTATGAGAATGATCCTCTATTTTAGATGAGGAGACTGAGGCTCAAGAGGGGTGATGGCGGGCTGGCCGAGTGGCTCACTTGATTAAGAGCACAAGCTCTGAGCAACAGGTCGCCGGCTCAATTCCCACACGGACCAGTGAGATGCGCTTGAGCTGAGCTGCCGCTGAGCTGCCAACAAGTGGCAGGATGGCTCAGTTGGTGAGAGCACGTGCTCCTAACAACAACGTTGCCAGTTCGACTTCCACATGGAAATGGTGGACTATGCCCACCTGCAACTAAGATTGAACACAGCACCTTGAGGCTGAGCGGCTGCAAGCTGCCAACGGGCAGCTGGATGGCGACTGGACTTGGGAGCTGAACTAGCTGTGCACTCCACAACTAAGATTGAAGGACAACAAGTTAGCTGTTCCCCTTCCCCAATTCCCCAGTAAAATCTTAAAAAAATAAGAGGGGTGATGGCAATTCCCAAGGTACACGATGAGCAAGTGATAGAGTCAGGACTTGAGCCCAGGTCCAGGTGCCCACACAGCAGGGCTCTTAACTCCAGGTTCCACTGTGTAGAGGTTATTCTCTTCTGGGCCATCCTACCCCAGACCTCCACCACAGCTTGTATCGGCTGGAAGGAAAAGAATTCTGTCTGGGAAGCGGGAAGCCTGGGATTTAGTCCCAGCTCAGCCATAACCAGCTTGAGAACCTCAGACAGGTCCCCTTACCTATTCCTCTATTGGTGACCAGGATATATTACCTGGGATCCTTTTAGGTCAGTGGTTCTCAACCAGGGATGATTTTGTTCCCCAGGGGGCATTTGGCAATGTCTAACATTCTGGTTATCAATGTGGGGTGCTCCTGGCATTGAGTGCATGGGGGCCAGGGATGCTGCTCAACACCCCACAGTGCCCAGGATGCCCCGCCACAGAGGATGATCTGGCCCACAATGTTGAAAAATGCTGGTTTGGGTCTAAGGGGTCTCAGACTCTAGCTGGGCTCCTTTGAGCAATCAAGCAAACTGTCTGGACGTCAGCTTGCTCATCTGCAAAATGGTGAAGACGCTACCAACCCACGCTACTCACAAAATTACTGCGTGAACCAAAAGACAGTGAAGTTGGAACCACACCGATATACCACTTTTCACCTCTTGGCTTGGCAGGGGATGTAGGAACAGGCCTTGCCGAACGCTCCTGATGGGAGCATCAGCTGAGCTAAGGCTATCAAAAAGAATGAGACTGTTCTCTGCATGTTGACATGGACCAGCAGTCAAGATATATTAGAGAATAAAACAAAACACAGTATTATATGCTTTAAAAAAAAAAAAGCAATATAGAGTTTTAGAATAAAAGATCTTGGAAGGATATATAAGGAACTGGTGACTGTGGCTGTCTTGAGAGGAAATAGAAGCAGAGTGACTGGGAGGCAGGACCGACTTTTCACTGCATGCCCCTTTCATACCTTTTTCAATTCTGTACCACAAGTCTGTATTCCTACTTGAAATGTAAAAACAAACTACAAACTTCAAGGACAAAAAAAGATACTGCTCAGTATCTATAAAGCAAAGCTTCTAAAAGCCTGGCTCCATCAGAAGTATCTAGAATAATGCATGGGAAGAAACACCCTAAGGTTCCCAGGCCTCAGCTCTAAACTACACCTAAACATCCAGGAGTGGGGCCAGGGATCCACATTTTAAACCGATGCTCCATTTGGAGGTTAAAGAACCAAACAGCAGCGCTAATCTCACACTCAGAGCTACTTCTCAACTTGGGGAGTCTGTACAGGGCTGCTTTAATGTCAAGGTCACACCAATTTTGAGTTTTGTTTCCTCAAAGGCAGGCATCTATGTGGTGCTTAGCAAGCTGTGGGTGTGCAACAAATATTAAATGGTGCGACGATTCACCAGGATAAATAAGCTTAGGGCGTAACCAAACAACTTGAGCTGGGGCCAGAAAAGGATCTCATGAAAACTCCATTACCTTAAAGACCTTCCGATCCTTTTACCCAAGTCAGAGACATGCAAAGCACAGGGAGGGCAGGTATCAAAGCAGGGGACCTCCACCTCCCAGACCCACCACAGGAGGTAAAAGTCAAACACCCCCAACATTCACTAAATGTGAGCATGGTCCATCTGTTGAGTGAATCCCAAATTCTGGGCCGAGAGCACCTGGGAGGCAAGAAGTGTATCTGAGTCACCTTGGATTCCTGGTCCCTAGTACAACATGTTGCACGTAGCAGGTGTCGATACAGAAGTATATGCTGGATCAGTGGGTGGACAGAGCCATAGGAGAAGCACACCCAGACCATCTCAAGACTGCAAGTTCTCAAGCAGAACCAGGCCCCACAGAACTACTCAGTCCTTCGCACACACAAACCAGACCCTCTCGGACTCCTGCTTCCCTCCCCACAGACCGTGCCGGAAGTGCTTTTCCTCCCTACCAGCCAAGCTCTGGCCCCTTAGGTCAGTTGACTCTCAGCCTACCTCAAGCCCACCCCTCCTGAGGCCAGGCTGCTCCACCTCCCCGTACCACCAGCAGAAACCCCAAAAGCGGTGGTTAACAGGGCAGATCTCCGGACCAGTCTCCCCTTATCTGCATCTTATCCCAAAATACTCAGAGCAAGGCACCCCTCTGCTATTCTTCCACTCTCTTCCATGACTTTATGAATTTAACTTCAACTTTTCTAGATGATTTCCTTTCCTTGAATATTTTCAGACATCGATTCGCCACTGAGATGTCATCTCTATGGTTCTCGGCATTTTTTTTCCACCTAAGCAAGAACTCTCATATCTACTAACTGCTGCCTATTTCCGAGCCAAAAATCTGGCAGTAATGGCAAAAGTGGGGGTTGTTACTGAAAGAAAAAAAATGTTTTCCTCAGAAAACAAAAGGTTTTATAAAAGCTCCAACACTGTTATAAATTCAGGCTAATCTTATTGCAGTGGGTCTCACCAGGGGTGAGCCTGCACCCCTCCAGCTCATCCAGGGGACACTAGGACATGCTTGGTTGTCACAACTGGGGTGGGGAGGGTGCTCCTGGTATCGAGTGATGGGGGCCAGAAATGCTGCTCAACACCCCACAGCGCTCCAATTGTCAGCAGGGGAAGAGCCCTGTCCCAGAGGCCTTTCCTTTTTCTACGAGACAAGCTAAGGCTACCTCTGGTAACCAGTGCACGCAAGCACCACCTAACCTGAGCTCTGCAGAACCCACGCCAGCCGTCCCCCAACCCCAAGAACTCACCAGAGGGGCGCTGTAGCTGGCATGGGGGTTGTTCTGGATCTCCCACAGTCCTTCATTGAAGCCTTTCCTCTTGTTGGGTTTCCCGTATTTATCTTTCCACTTGTCGTAGGGAAACAGGTCCTTGGGTCCCAAGAAGGCTCTGGAGAGAGGAACCACAGCCGGTCCCAGGTGAGCCAGGTCACCCTGGGAGGCACCAGTGGGGAAAAATCAGGCCCAGCAAGAGACACTTACGTTTCATGTGTTCCAAAGAAGAAGATGGGGTACTTGTTGGGTGGGGGCTTCACGGCACCGTCAGCGATGTCATCGATCTACAGTGAGAGGCCAGTTAGAGGGTAGCTGGGGGGCGGGGGCTTCACTCACTGACCCAGGAAATCACCCAGAAATCAGCCAAGTTACTTGGGAGAAAGCATGCCAGGAGGAGGGAAGTTTTCAACCTAGGAAGATATATCACCTTCCAGTTAGGCATCTGCATTCTTCTATGCACCCCTCCCCCCCAGGGTGCTTTCTCTGCCCCCAAGGTAGATGCTTCACCTGAGCAAAGCCAAAAATGTTCCTCTGAGCAGCAAGAGGGTGGGGCCAAGCTTAACCTCTATGGACCCTAAGGACCCTCCCACCGGACTCCCTCCCGTTAAGTGGCCATCGGGTGGTCGGGTTTCCCAGAGACTGCAGCTGGCAGCTTCAAAGATGCAGAGGCTGGGGGGTGGGCTGCAGGAGACAGGCCCTGAGCATCCAGGAAGTCCCACCCTCTCCCTACAGGCCCATGGGCTCCGGCAGCTGTCAGTCACCTCCCACAGGAGGCTAGCAGCCCCTTCACTTCCAATCAGGTGCTTGGAAATGTTCAGAGCTTAAGAAAGCCGCGGAGAAGAGGGAGAAGCTGGTACTCTGGAAAGAAGGGAAGTGCCCATAAAGTTTCATCGCTCTGGTGTCCCCCAAGAAAATAAGAGTGAGCAAAGCAGGTTAGAGTGGGTTCTCTGGTCCTCATTAATTCCTTACCATCCTCTTCAATGCCTGGGATCTGGTGGCTGCTGGGATCTTCCCTGCCCCCCTCACCCACCTTCCCTCCTCAGTTCTCCTCTGGGCTACTTTTTGAAGTCCTTGGCCCGAGGTTCTGGGCCTCTCAGCATCTATCCCAAGCATCCCACTCCCAACAGAAGCATCCCCAAACTCCATCACCCTGAAGCCTAGCCAGGCCATCTGCTCTGGACTCACCCAGGACCCACCTCTAAGCCTGAGGCCCAGACATCCTAGCGGCAGCACCAGTTCCAGACTGCTCTAAGGGCTGCCTGGTCAATGGTCCCTGAGCTTCTCCTGGCATCCTCTGGCAGCCTCCTTACACCCAAACTCCCAGCTCTGAGTGATACCCTTCTGCTTACTTCCACCCAGAGGGAGGGAGGATTCAGGCTGAAATCTCCAAGCGAACCCTTGTACACCTATTCCAGTCAAACCTTCAGCCTTATCCTTCCACTGCCCCCTGGTGCTGCATGGGCCTCACATCCCCCAACCCCCGAATTCCTTCAGTCCTACCATGCATATTCCACCAACCTCAGCACTGGGGTGACTTTAGCCCTAAGACCTGGCGTTGACAATAACTTCCATATCCCTCTTCCACACTGGCCTGCCCCAAATAGTGCCTAGAACTCCACTCTGCAGATCTGATAAGGGACCCCCTGCTCAGGACTACCCTTCAGATCTGGACCCCTTGGATCATCTGGGTTCTCTGGATCCCAGCTTCCTCCAAAGGGGATCCCCAAAGCTCCCTTAGCCCAGTCCCCTTCCCTCATATGCTCTCTCTTTTGGGTTTGAGCACCCATGCTGGGGGGCCGGTCTCTGATTCAAACACCTGGGAGAACCATCCCACCTCAAGCTCTCCCTCCACCACATGCCCCAACCAACCTCTTCCACCGGGCTCTGGGTGAGGCGTAGTGTCCCACAAACAAGTCTTATTCCAGCCTCTGGTCCCTGATGCCCCAAGCATTACCAAATCAAGTCCTCTCAGATCCAATGACGTTATGAACAGACCCCCAGCTTCCTTCCAGCTCTGCCCTCGTTCAGCCTGACCTTCAACCTTTCTCCCTACTCCTCTCATCCCTTGCCATCCTCACAGGTGGCCCCGGCCCCCCAGCCCCTCAGAACTTGGCTTCTCATGGCTTCCCTAATGAATTCCTTCAATCTGGGGCGCCCCCTTCCCATCAATTTGATCCATCTCCTCAAATCTCATGTTCCTCAGCTCACACTCACGGACCGCCCTCAAACTTGAACCCTGTCCCCTCAGGCCCCAGGTCCCTCAAACCCCACGTCCCTCAGTTCTGGGATCCTCAGCGAGCAGATCCCCCAGGCCTAGGACCTCCAAACCTCAAGAACGCGGGTCTCCCAGGCCCGGGGCCCCCCATAGCCCCAGCGCGCGGGTGGCTCAAGCCCACGATCCCTCAGACCGCCGCGAGGCCCCCAGGCCCGGGCCCCCCCCCCTAGGTGCTCAGGCCCGGGACTCCCAGACACCCGGAGTGCAGGTACTTCAGGCCCCAGACCCCCAGACCTCCAGGCACGTGCATCCCTCAGGCCCGAGGCCCCATAGACCCCCGAAGCGCGGGGTTCCTCAGGCCTGGGTCCCATACTGCCCCACCCCCCCGCCTGGCACATCTCCCGCGCGGCCTCACCCGGGCCGGCCAGTGTGGGTAACCCTTCATCTTAGCGAACACCAAGTCCCCGGGCTTGAAGGCGTGCGGCATGCTGGCGGCGGGAAGCCCAGGCCGCGGGAAGCGGCGGCGGAAACAGCGACTGTGGCGACGGCGACTGTGGCGGCGGCGGCTGTGGCGGCAGCGGCAGCAGCGGGAGGCGAAGCCGGGGGCGGGAGCGCGGAGCGGAGAGGGCGGAGGCGGCCGCTTGGACAGCCGACCGGAGCGTGCTCATTGGGCTGCGCACCGCCGGATGTCCCGCCCTCCGGCCGTCACGGGCGGAAAATGCCGTCGCTCAGGGCCACGTGCGGGGATGGAGGAGCGCGGAGACCAATGAGAAGAGGGGTTGGAGAAGAGCAAGTTAACGGGATTGGATAACGGGTAGAGACAAGGGGCGTGACCCAGGACTAATGGAAGGAGGGGGAGGTTATGGGAGGTGAAAGGGGAAAGGGGGAAGGAGGGAAACTGGCGCTCTGGGACAGAAGAGGCGAGCCGCAAGGCTCCTTCTGGGCGGGGTCTAGGGTAGAGGGGCGGGCCATGGGCCGCCACAGTAGGAGGGAGTTATGTAAGAGGCAGGCCATTGGCTACCACAGGAAAAAAGGCCCAATCAACGTAGGCGGCGGGTCATTTAATAGCCTCCGGCTCTTGGAGGCGGGGCTTAAAATAAACTTCAGGCTATTATATACCACAAGACATGCGCCTCAAGGTAGGGCGTGGCCATTGGCTACCACAGGAGGAGGGGCTTAAGCAGCTATCCACCATTGGATATTATAAGAGAGAGGGTTAACGCAAAGTAGGGACGCGCCGTTGCCGGCCTGAGGGGGCGGGGCTCAGGGGACGGAGCGGAACGTGGAGCGTGTCTTAGAATAAACAGCCACAAAATGAAGAGAACACTTAGGAAGAGTTTATTGAGCACCATGTGCCAAAGCCACAAAATACCCAGTATAGATAGTAATTGATTCAAGAAAAATATTTTGAGCACTGCGTGATCAAGTTACTTAATGGCTCTGTGCCTCAGTCTCCCCACCTGAAAAATGGGACTCATAATGTTACAGATGTTAAAGGGGCATGAGGATTAAATGACTTCACCTCGCCTGAAGCGCTGGAAACTGCTTGACATTAGGAAATACTGGAAGCACTAGATGCTGGTACCCTGCCCTCCAAGAGCTCAAAAGTCAAGCAGAGCAAAGACATGTTAATTTCTTTGTAATTAACTGTGTTAAACAAAATTTAACTTCTAGGGCTGAAAGTCTTTTTTTTTGTTTTGGCTGCGCCATCCTGCCGCCTGTTGGCGGCTCAGTGGGGAATCAAACCACTGTTGCTGAGAGTTCACACCCTTAAGCAAGCTCTTAACCAACTGAGCCACTTGGCCAGCCCTAAAGGCCTTTTTAAAAGAAAGGACTTATTAGGCCATTGCCAAGAAAAAAGACTGTTTTGGGGGCATGAAGTTTAAACCACCAGCAGCAAGGCTAGGAAAGACAACATGACCATCATCTCAGAGTGTGCAGGCCTTTTAATGCATCAAGTTGGGGCACGGGGAGGTGGGGGGCGATAAGCTGTCTGAAAGAATTACATTAGCTATAGGCAAAGGGGTGGGAGAAAGTGAAGTGAATGAAGTGGGGCTGGTTCTGGGATAGAAGCAACAGAGTCCGTAATGCTCATGTGTAAACAAGAAGCAGAGGCTCCTTTGAGCTCTGAGCAACAGCAGTTCGATTCTCAGCCTGAGCTGAGCTGCTGTTGAGCTGCCAACAGGTGGCAGGATGGCTCAGCTAAAAAAAAAAAAAAAAAAAAAAAAGCAGAGGCTCCTGGGGTTCGAGGGTACCTGGCTATTCTCTCTTTTTAGCCACCTGGAAGTTAATTTATAATTCCAACATACACTAAGGGACGTGAGCAGATTTTTGTTGGTTTTGCACTGCAGTTGTTAACTAATTAACCTCTTTTTTTCTTTTCCTTCCACCCTCTGGCCTGCAATAATTTAATTTAGGACAGCTCAGAATTTTCTCCTTGTCCCCTGCTAGTAACTCAGAGTAAAAGAGCCAGAGTGTTTAAGAAAAAGCTGAGTACTGGCAGGGGGTGGGGGGGTGTCTATCCTGGGGACCAGGAGAGCTTTCTGGAAGAGGTGGTTTAGAGACTTGACATAAATGGAAACTGGCTGATACAGTGAGGTGGGTGCTAGCAGGGCTTTGGGGCAGAGGGGAATAGGGATTGCAAACATCTGAGTTTGAAATGAAGGAGTGAGTGAGTGGGCAGAGGGAGGAAGGTAAGGCTGGAGAAGTCCATTGAGGACCTATCATAGTGCCTTGTGACCATTGGTGAGAAATTTAGGTTTTATGTTAGTAACTTGTTGGGAAAACCGGAGGGATTGATCACAGGATACAAAGAAATTAGTCTCAAGAAACATCCTTATGAGTGGAAGCAAGCGCCTCACCCCAAGCAAGACGGGTTTCTGAAGCTGGCAGGCTATGTATGTCTTGCTACATACTGTGAAAGGGACACCCTTTGAGACCCCTCACCAAGGACAGGTTCTGCTGCCTACACATTGGGAACAGATGGACTATGGGCTCCAATTTACCTCTGCCTGCAAATTCCTCAGTGGCTCTCCTTTTGTACTCGACCTCCTAGCCAGCTTCTACACCTAGCATAATGCAGCTCACTTCCTCGTCAACACAGCCTCATTGCTCAGCATACTGCTGCCTTAAGTTGCCCCATTTCTGTGGGGTTCATCTCTTTGACATCAACAAATTCTGAGGGATGTCTTCACATTGGAAGAAAGGGTTGTCACATTCTTCCCTTCTCGTGTCGACTATATCTTAAAAGCCTGAGAACTATACCACATTTCTCAAATATCCAGGAAGAGAATAGATTGAAAAATGGGGCCCTGGAAAGAGCAGGTTTCTTTGAATCAAGAAAGGCAGGTGAGATAAGTGGCAAATCACTCTCCTCTGCAGCAGAAAGCTGTCTGGGCAGTGTGTTTGGTGATTGAGTTTTTCCATATCTTCCACCACCACCACCTTCCTGCTATTTTGCTGTGTATTTTCCTTATAATAAAGTTGTTTAAAAAAACAACAACAAAAAAAACCATCCCATATTCTTTTTTTTTTTTTTTAAGTTTTTTTTTTTTTTAAAGATTTTTATTGGGGAATTGGGGGGATGGGAACAGTGCTGGGGAATTGGGGGAAGGGGAACAGACAAGTTGCTGTTGTTTTGT
>NW_017731552.1:1207558-1210266 GCF_001890085.2 Hipposideros armiger | reverse complement strand
CCGAACCGGGGTCCTCTGGCATCCCAAGCGAGTTCTTAACCATCGCGCCACTCGGCCGGCTCCATCCCATATTCTTATGCATGTGAAATATAGCTCAAAAAGACTTTTTTTTTCTTTTTTTACAGAATTAAACATAAACTCACCATCTGACTCAGCAATTGTATCCCTCGGTATCTACCCAAGAGAAATAAAAAACATCCACACAAAAACTTCTACATTCATAGTCACAGCAGCATTATTCACAACAGCCCAAAGGAGGAAATTATCCAATGTCCATCAGTGGGTGAATGGATGAATCAAACGTAATATATCCTTATGATGAATACTATTAAGCAATAAAAAGAAACAGAGCACTGATACATACTGCAGCATGGCTGAACTGCAAAACCAATATGCTAAGCAAAACAAGCCAGTCACAAAAGACCACATATTCTACCATCCAACATCATATGGTATTTAATAGAATGTCCCCAAAAGGTATATCTTTCAAGACAGAAAGTAGATCGGTGGTTGTCTTGGGCTGAGAGTAGGAATCTAAAGTGACTGCAAATGGATATGAGGTTTCTTTTTAGGGTGATGGAAATGTTTTTAAATTAGATTGTGGTGATGGTCACACAACTCTGTAAATATACAATAGAATTAATTCAATTGTACACTTAAAACCAGTGAATTTTATCATATGTAAGTTATATATCAATAGAGCTGTTTTTTGTGGGGTTTTTTTTTTTTTTTAAGGTCCCTTTGGCTGCTATGTGGAGAAGGACTACAGGTAGAATTGCTAGATAAATTTCAAGATGCCCAGTTAAATCTGAATTTCAGATACACAACAAATACTTTTTTTAGGATGAGTGTGTTCCAGGCAGTATTTGTCTTGTAGAATATTTGTGAAATATCTACACTAAAAAAGTATTTGTTATACATCCTATGGCAGGGATGAACTTTAAAGACATTATGCTCTGTGAAATAAGCCCAACACAAAGGGACAAATACAGTGTGATCACACTCATAGGAGGTCCCCAGAGGAATCAGGTTCAAAGAGACAGAGAATAGATGGTGGTGCCAGGGGCTGGGGGAGGGGAATGGGGAGATGGGGAGTTTAATAGGGTCAGAGTTTCAATTTGGAAGACAGAAGTTCTGGAGATCATTGGTGGTGATGGCTGTACAACTATGGGAATGTACTTAATGCCACTGACCTATATATTTAAAAATGGTTAAAATGGTAAATTTTATTATATCTGTACATATATGTACATATATGTACTCGTATATATAAAACATTAAAGTATTTGTTGTTTATCTGGAATTCAGATCTAACTGGGCATCCTGTATTTTTATTTGCTAAATCTGGTCACCCTCCCACAGGGGTGGAAGTCCCGTGATAAATGAGGAAGGTGGTGCAGAGGGATCTGGACTAGGACAGGATACAGATGGGAAGACTGAGGCCCAGAGAAGGGTACGCCTTGCCTGAGGTCTGAGGGCAAGAATGCCGTTTCTGTGGATATCCACCCCCAAGGTGCAAACTTCTCCCCCAGACCTTGAGCCAGTGCAGAAAACCAACCTGCCGGAGACTTCCTGCCCAGACCTGGCTGAGCTAGCTATGTTGGCAGCTGGAAAAAGGTCAGGCTCTAATAGAACCTGGGGGCAGAGTTCTCCAAGAGGGTGGGGAAGGCCCCCCAAATTGGTGGGCCGAAAGGTGGGGGACCAGGGGGAGAAGATCCACACCTTCCAGCCAAATTAGAGGCTAGCAAAACCAAAGGTTGGACCAATAGTCTTCACCTGGAGAGGTGATGTTACTTCCTGTTCCCTGAGAGGTGACTAGAGGAGATGAGGCAGGAAAGGTGCTGCCCATGCCCCTCAGAACTAAATGTCCCCTCTAATCTGCAAGTGGCCTGAGCACCTACTGTGTGCTGCAGGCTTAAGGCCTAGGGCACAGCCTTCAATCCTATCATTAACAAATATTAACTGGGTACTTAACCCAAGTAGAATAATAACTAACATTTATTGAGCAGCTGCTATTTTTCAGGCCACACTGTACAGTATGCATTTAACACAGTTATTTTTTTCATCCCTGCTTTCCAGATGGAGAAACTGAGGCAGAGGGATAGCACCAGTGGGAGTTGGAACACCTAAGCGTCAGACTCCATTTGCCCAAGAGCTTCCCCCCCAAACACCCACCCCACCCCAGCTATGAGGGTAACATACTTATCTATTGCAGGCTTGCTCAGAGCCAGGGGAAGTTCTGGCCTCATTCATTCTCCCTGGTAGCTTGTCAAAAATGCCAAATCACAGCCTCCTCTAGGACACATTAGAACCAGCACTTAAACAAGCTCTCCAGAAGATTCAAGTATGCATTGTGCTTTGAGAAGCACCTCACTGAAGTGTGATTGGGGTCTGATGGTCCTGGGTTGGATTTCTACCCCTTGTTCCTGTAAGTTAGGCCTAGAGGTTTAATTCAATTGCCTTGTATTTTTAAATATTATTTTCTATTGTAAAAGTCACAGTGCTCCATTACATAAAATTTGGAAACTAAGAAAAAAGGGAGAAAAATCCCTTATGATCCCACCAATCCAAATAACCAATGTTAGAATTGTGCCCTTCTTCCCTGCCTTGATTTTCTTTTTCTTTAAAGATTTTTATTGGAGAATTGGGGGGATGGGAACAGTGCTGGGGAATTGGGGGAAGGGGAACAGACAAGTTGCTGTCCTTTT
>NW_017731552.1:1201519-1204813 GCF_001890085.2 Hipposideros armiger | reverse complement strand
AGGGCAGTGTCACTGGCCCTCATATGTGGGATCCGAACCGGGGTCCTCTGGCGTCCCAAGCCAGTTCTTAACCATCACGCCACTCGGCCGGCCCCTGTACCACAGTTTCTTAAGCCAGTTGTCTACTGATGGGCATTTCGGGTGTTTCCAAGTCTTGGCTACTGTAAATAGTGCTGCAATAAACATAGGGGTGCATATATTTTTTCGAATTAGCGTCTTGGGTTTCTCTGGAAGATACCCAAGAGTGGAATTGTTGGGTCATATGGTAGTTCCATTTCCAGTTTTTTGAGATACCGCCATACTGATTTCCATAATGGCTGCACCAGTCTACAGTCCCACCAACAGTGCACCAGGGTTCCCTTTTCTCCACAGCCTCGCCAGCACTTGTTTGTTGATTTATTGATGATAGCCATTCTGACCGGACGTGCATCACTCTTGATTCCTTTCTCCTACTGTATTTTTCTTCATAGAAGTGATCATTACCTGGCACTATATGCTTGTTTTACAGCTGTATCCATGTTTCACTGTGAGCCCCTCAGGAGCAGGAGCCTGTCTGTTTTGTTCCCTGCTATGACCCTATTGACCTGACACACGGTACATGCTCAGTGAATGATTGAGGAATGACTGCTCTCACATTCTACTGCATGGAGGAAATGCAGCCATGAGAATTCTTCCTAAAGTGTGTGTCTGTTCATGTGTATTAATTTTTTTTTTGCTGGAGTATTTTAAAGCACATCTCCGATGTAATTTCACCCATAAATACCCCAGAATGCATCTCTGAAAAAAGACCTAACTTAGCCTATTTAAACCTAACTACCATGCCATTTATCACCCCTAACAAAATTAACAATAGCTCCTCTATATCACCTAATGCCTAGACACATTCAAATGTCCCTGGTGGTCTAAAAATCGTCCTTTTTCTGTGCCTGATCCTCTCTTCTTTGATGTTGCAAACTGTCCCACTCTCACCTTCCCTATTCCTGTTTTCCACTTTATTTTCCCCGTAGAGCTTAACACCATCGACCCCACCATAGATTTTCTCATAGCCTGTCCCTCCCCAACCTCATCAAAAAGATCATGACCTCTGCGAGGGCAGGGAATTTTTGTCTTGGTTTCCTCACTGCTGGTACAGATCCGACTCTCCAGAAATATTAAAGGAGTAAAATATTATAACGTCGGCTATTTATTCAGCCTTCCAATTGTATCATCGTGCTTACAATCCTACTAGGAAGCGAGTGCTATTCTTATCCCCACTTCATAGATAGGAAACCGAAGCCCAAGAAGGTTAAGGAGGGGTGGCGGGATACTGGGGCTGACCACGGGGCTGGGTTGTGCGGCCCTGAATGCTCCCACAATTTAACTGGGACTTTATCACGTAAGGGCTAAGGAGCCAGGGAAGGTTTGCGAGCAGGGCCAGGGCTCTCCCCGTTAAGGTCAGTTAGCCTGTCTTTCACCCCTCGCGGAAAGCGGTGGAAGGCGCCCAAGCACAGCCACCAGTTAGAAGCGCGCAAGTCGCCCCTGGCAACGGAGTCCGGAATAACCACCGAGACGCGGCCCTAGAGTACAGAGCGGTCGCCGAGGGTCAGCGAGGCGCGGAGAGCTAGAAAGACGCGCCGGGCCGATTGTCACGTGGGCGGATGCGCGAAGGCGGGACTTCTGGTAGCGCCGTATTTTTTTTCCGGTTGTTGGCTCCTGCTGGCCCCTCCCTGACTGGTCCTTGGGCCCCTGGTCCCCCTCCCTCCGCGGCCCCTCGCCGCCGGGCCCGCAGCCACCATGAAGAAATTCTTCCAGGAAATTAAGGCTGATATCAAGTTTAAGAGCGCGGGACCTGGACAGAAGCTCACGGAGTCGGTGGGGTGCGTGACGGACGCTCGAGCGTGAGGCCGGGGGCGGGGACGGACTAGGAAAGCCAGAGAGGGCGAGGGGCGGGGAGGGGAGGCTGAGGTTCGGGGGGNAGCCCATGGCAACCCACTGCAGCAGGGGCTGCAGCCTACGCGGTCACCGGCGACTCACCGCAGCCCAGCTCCAGGTCGAACTGTTGTGCAGCATCATAGCTGTAGAGGGCAGTGTCACTGGCCCTCATATGTGGGATCCGAACCAGGGCCCTCTGGTGTCCCAAGCCAACTCTTAACCACCACGCCACTCGTCCGGCCCCCTGCCTTGATTTTCCATAGCAGTATGTTTACATCCTATAAACAGGTGAGCAGACACTGTCACCTACTGCATTTTTACTCAATGCTCTAGTGTGGTAGACAGGCTCCAAGGTGGACTCCAGTGATCTCCACCTCCTGGTATTCACATCACTGTGAAGTTTGCTCCCACACTGTACCAGGGTTGGTTTGTGTTACCAATAAAAATGGCAGAAATGATGGTGTGGCAAGTTTAATAGTAGGTTATAAAAAAAGACTGCAGCTTCCTTCTTGGGTGTCTCTCTCTCTGGAGGAATCCAGCTGCCATGCTGTGAGGACACTCAAGCAGTCTGTAGAAAGATTTATATAGAAAGTACCCCAGGACTCTAGTCAAGAGCCAGTAAGGTACTGGGGCCTGCCAACAACCATCTGAGCGAGCTCTGAAGTAGACCCTCTTTGTCAAGCCTTCAGGTAAGACCATAGCCCCAGACAACAGCTTGACTGCAACATCATGAAAGCCTTGAACCAGAATGACCCAGCTAAGCCACTCCTGAGTCCTGATGCACAGCAATTATAAGATAATGTCTGTTATTGTAAATTTGGGGATAATATGTTATGTAGCAATAAATTACTAATACGTCTTCTCCAGGATTTTCCCCTTGCTACTTTTCAATTCCCATAATTACACTTCCTGGTTGTTATAGAATATTCCATAAAGGGGATGATTAGATCACCCATTATTTGCTCTTAGCAGAAAACCTTCTCTCTTCACTCACTCTGCTCCAGGCACCATGTTCTGTGAGTAAGCTATCACTTCAGGACCCTTCCCTTTACTATTCCCTCTGCCTGGAATGCTTTTCTCCCAGATATCCCCATGGTTTGGTCCCTTGTCTCCTGCAGAGGTCTCTATTCAAATGTCAGACCTTACTAGCCTATCCAAAACAGAATGCTCATCACTCTTTTATTTATTTATTTTATTTTGTTATTGTGAAATACACATTTATTTATTTATTTACTTACTTATTAAAGATTTTATTGGGGACTTGGGGAAGGGGAACAGTGTTGGGGAATCGGGGAAAGGAAACAGATAAGTTGCTGTCCTTTTGCTCCTCAGTCTAGTTGCGAAGGATGCCGCTTCACTGGCCCATGTTGGCATTATCATTGC
>NW_017731552.1:1176344-1195824 GCF_001890085.2 Hipposideros armiger | reverse complement strand
TCCCCCAATTCCCCAATAAAATTCTTTAAAAAAAGAAGAGAGGGCTGCCTGCATGTCTGAGTGGAGTGGAAAGAGTGAGGCCATGAACTGAGAGCCTTGGCTCCTGAGAAGGTTTTACAGACTTAGTACAGATGATCCCAACCACTGGGGTCAGGAGAGGATCCTGAGGGAAGAAGGTGGTGAGGCAGGTGAGCCAGACCAGGGAAGGAGGAAGGACTTCTCTGCTGGGACATTCAAAGCCAGCTTATTTTCCTGCTAAGTAGATTCAGAAGCCATCCATCCCCTACTTCATCACAATGCTTATTTCCCAGGGTGGAGGTGAGATTGAACCATGCTTATAACATGGTTTAACATCTTTATAACATGCTTAACCCAGGGCTTGCAGCTTTCTGAGCTTTGGTGATCCTCTAGGACTTGTGAAAGGGGATATTAAGACCTCCCTCAGAAGGGGTGTTGGAATGAGGAATAAACATTGTGTGCTGCCTGGCACACAATAGGTGCTTAAATGGCAACAGTCGCTGATGTAGACAGTAAGGGTCGAGATTCTTACTCTGGAGGGAGTGAGGAGAGGAATGATACTTCTTAAGTCTCATCAGTACCTGAAAACATTAGGGCAGGGGTGGGTGCAGTTTACCCCCATTTAACAGATGATGCCTCTGAGGCCCAGGCTGGTGCAGGAGTTGCCCAAAGGGTCAGAGCTGGGAGGGAACCACCATTTGCCTCTAGGGGCTCTTCTGTGTTAGAACCTTTTGGTGGCTGTGGGTGGCCCTTGGCAAAGAGGGATGTACTGTTTGATGGGGCTGGAATAGAAGGGGGAGAAGGCAGCCCTTTTGTCTGATCCTGTGTCACCTCACTGTCTTCTCCCCAGGGAGAAGGCCCCCAAGGAAAAGCCCAACCAGCCGGTGTTCCGGCACTCCCGCCAGGGACCCACCGATGAGGCGCAGATGGCAGCGGCAGCAGCCCTGGCGCGGCTCGAGCAGAAGCAGCCCAGGGCCCGGGGCCCCATGTCACAGGACTCCATCCGGAACCAGGGTGAGCTGCGCTCTTCCTCAGGCCACAGTAGGGGCAGGCCTGAGCGGGGTAGAGTGAGGCCTCTGGCCCTCTGTCCTCGAGGCCAGTCCACGGCTGTTCACGGGTCTCAGATCCTGTGCTTGGCCCTGGATGAAAATAAGTACATAGCCAACAATTTTGGAGGACTTTAAAATCACAATTTTGAGAGTGGAGAAATGCAAGGTGAAAAGGGACACGGGTCTGATATGTGGTCTGGGTGGCACAAATGTCACAGAGTGTGAGGAGGATGAAGGGAAGGTGGAGAAGAGGGAGAGGAGGAGAAGGTCGAAGGTCATCAGGTGGTCAGGTGAAGCCTGGGTGTATGGAGTGGTATTGACAGGAAGAAGGGTCGGCGAGGACCTCAGACTAGAGGAAAGACTAGAACTTACTCAAGGGCCGGCCCCAGGGAGGGGTGTGCCTCTCATAGTAGGAAGATGAGGGGGCTCTGGGCAAGGCTAGCCCTGGGGACAGGGCAGGCCTATACACTGACGCATCTCTGCTTCTCCCTCCAGTGAGAAAGGAACTTCTAGCTGAGGCGACTGTCATTGGGAGCCCAGACGCCCCAGGGACCAACATGGTAAAAGCATCCACATCACAGCATGACACCCCAAGGGGAGGCCTGGGGCAGGGGAGCTGGGACTTCCCCGCAGGTTTTCGCCTACATTTGTCTCATTGGCCATTTCCTCATCAACACCAGTGCCCAGCCCTGGGCTGTAAGCACCTGGTGCTGGGGGCTGGGGGGACACAGAAGAGAGGTCAGGGTGGATAGAGGTCACCCCTGGCCACGGGGAACCCTGCTTTGAAAGGTGAAGGCGGGTTGTATGAGTGTGGTGTTAACTGGACCTCCATGCTCAGCACCTGGTGATGCCAGGCCTAGGTGCTGAGAGTAGAAGTGGACCCCATTAACTCATCCCTCCCCCCAACTCCATAACCTCATGAGGGTAGGTGCTGTTACAGTTCCTACTTCTCAGAATACAACACAGGTTCAGGGAGGTGAAGCCAGCTGAACTTGGTTATACACCGCAAATCTAGCAGAGGCAGAATGGGAGCCCCAGTCTGTGGGACTCATAGCACTGCCCTCTGCAGCCTTCTTGGGAGGTAGGAGGGTTCTGCAGAGACCAGTGTAATTGGAGGCCTTCCTGGAGGAGGTGGGCCTTCAAGAACAGCTCTGCAGAAAGGGTATTCCAAGCAGTTTGACCCTGAAGTTCTCACTGGATTTTAGAGTGGAGGAGACCCTAGAGATTACCTAGGAATTGAGGCCAGGACTTATCCAGGGAACCATGACTATTGATTCCCCCCGATACACAAAGCCCCTTCGCCACCAGGTATGGGGGACAGGAACAGCAGGAACCATTGATTGAACACTGTGTCTGAAGTTGCTACACTGAATTCTGACTTGGTCCTGCAGAGACATTTCACAGACCAGAAAACAGCCTCGAAAAGGCTCGGTCACTGAGCCAAGGTGTCCCGTGGCAGAGGGGACAGCGTTGGGACCAGGGATGTCTGGCTCCCATGGCCATGCTTTCTGGGCTGTGGCACTCAGTGGCTTGGGGTAGCCTCTGTCCACAATCCAGGCTCTGGCACTTTCATCCCCATCCCCCCAGGTGCCTGAGACCAAAGAGGAAGGTTCAATCCACCTGGTGGTGCCTGGAGTGTACTTCACCTGCCCCCTCACAGGGGCCATCCTGAGGAAGGACCAACGGGAGACCCACATCAAAGAGGCCATTCTCTCTGTGAGTGGTGGCCCCATGCCCCCATCCCCCACCTAGAGGTTTTCAGTAAGCCCTGGTGGCACAGATCACTCCTAATGTCCCCACCTGCGTACATTGTGTCCGTTTTCACTTCATCAAAGAGGTACTGCTTAAGCATCGTACAGAATTCAATCACAGAAGGGTAGGCAGAGAAAAGCCGCCTCCTGCCCACCTTTCCACCACCCAGCCTCTGAGGGTAGTTGAGGTCCCTTTTCAGTGACATTCTGTATGTGTACTGATGCACTTAGATCTCCCCCTCATTTGTTTGGTTTTTGTTTTATATAAAAGCTAATGTAGCACTCATGCTCAACATAGAAACTGCCAGCTATTAAACCAGTGTAAAAACAACTCCAATGTTATTTCTTTTCCTTAAAGCCCTGTGTTTGGAAATAATTTCAAACTTAAAAATTGCAAGAAGAGCAAAAAGAACACCCACATATTTTTGCCCTGAGTTTCCCATTTCTGTCACAATAGATCACGGTAAACTTAGGGGCTTCAAACACACGTCTAGTTTCTTACAGCTCTGAAAGTCAGAGTCAGAGTCATACGTGATACCTGTATTTAGTCTGCTCTCACTGGCAGCAGGGCTGTGTTCCTTCTGGGAGAGTCCATTTCCTTTCCTTTCCCAGCTTCCAGACCACCTCTCCTGTTGCTCCTTCCTGCCTCTTCATAGCCAGTGGTGGTGGCCAAGTCTTTCTCCAGCTGCCATCTCCGGCTTTCTCCTGCTGGGCCCTTATGGTTACCCTGGGCCCACCTGGATCGTGCAGGCTACTGTCCCCTTTAAGGTCTGCTGGTCAGCAGCCTTAATTCTATTGCATAATCTGGGCTGCTGACACCCCTTCTTCCTTAGAGGTGAGGGCAGGGCTGAGGCCCAGGATGGCGTCATCGAAAGGGCTTTTGTCCTCTTTTTCTGCTGAGCATGTACATGTGAGTTTGCTTCAGTTAAAAGCTACTGGTTGGCCCGCTGTGAAACCGTTATTAGTATTATTACTGTTATTACTGCTGCTGCCCAAGTAGTGAGACCTCCAGGCTGTGAGGTCTCAGTCACATGTTGAACATGCTTTCTTCCTTTCTTGCAGCATTTCTCCACTGATCCGGTAGCTGCCTCCATCATGAAGATCCACACATTCAACAAAGAACGGGACAGGGTGAAGCTGGGCGTAGACACCATTGCCAGGTGAGTAGGCACCTGCTTCCCCACCAGGGGTGCCAGCCCCTTGGGCCTCCAGTGTGACATGCTGCTGAGGGGGCCCAGAAGGGGCCTGGTCCTGGGAGTGAGACCAGGCCCCACCCTTCACTCCCCCTTAGCCTGTGGGGAGGGAGCTTGGCTTCTCTAACCTCCGTTTACCTGTCTGTAAAACAAAGGGGTTACTGAGCGGGGGGTTCCCAACCCTGGCTTCCCTTTGGAATCATCAGAGGAATGTGAAGGAGGCAGGGTCCCACCCCACTCCTGCGAGTGAGCAGGTCTGGGGGTGCTAAAAGTCTGTTTTCCTCCCAAGCTCCCAAACACACTGATGACCCGTTGGCCCAGGTGGCCCGTTAATCTGGCTCTGTCAACTCTACCCTGATACTGTGGTTCGTCAGTGCCCTCCAGGGGAGGCAGGGCCCAGGAGCAGGCATAGCTACAGGCCCGTGGTGGGCAGTGGCCCAGGCTGTTGGCACGAGGGGTCGGGCTCGATGGGGTGTCTGAGGTATGCTTGCAGCTCCCGGTCTCACTCTTACCACAAGGCTGGGCGTAGCTCTCATCTGCTATCCGCCTGGGGGTGGGAGATACAAAAAGCCAGGCAGCCAACCTGTGCCTGTCCCTGTCCCCCCATTCTTCTCTAGGTACCTGGACAACATCCACCTGCATCCTGAGGAGGAGAAGTACCAGAAGATCAAGCTGCAGAACAAGGTGTTCCAGGTGAGGCTGTGTCGAGTGACAGCCCGGGTGACAGTTGCCAGTGTGGCTGGGCCTCCTCAGTCACAGGGCCCAGTCTGGCAGTGGTGCCAGTGGGAGGGCCCCCTCCACGGGTTGAGGTGGGCAGGTGGAGAGAGGGCTTTATGAACAGAGATCACACGTGATACCTGTATTTAATCTGCTCTCCCAACCACCCCTGGCGTGTTTTGACTTTTCTTTAATTCGAATTAGTTGGGAACATATCAGCCCTGGGGTGATATCTTACACAAATGCAGATTTTTTTGGCTTCTGTGGAGAAATTGCAGGGTCCTGCCACCCTGGCCCATTACCTGTGCTGCTGTCAGGGCACCCACTGCTGCACCCCTCAGCATCACAGCAATACCCCCTCCACTTTTGGGACTGCCCCATGATGTCCTTTGGCACTTGAGCTCCTTCTTTGCCCTGGTTGTTGGCCCTCTGTGAGCAGCTGCTGGAGACCCCACAGTTCTCAGGCAGCTTCAGAGGGATTTGTCCCATCGAGGGGTAGCAGCCGCTCCGAAAAAGGGAGATGCTGGCCTGGGTGGGGCAGCATGGGCAGCAAGGCTGCTGGGACCTGAGAAGGTCCAAGGGCCCTGCTTGACCTCCAGCTCTGCCCCCAGGAGCGTGTTAACTGTCTGGAAGGGACCCACGAGTTTTTTGAGGCCATTGGCTTCCAGAAGGCATTGTTACCGGTTCCAGATCAGGGTAAGTTGAGTAGAGAAGGGCCTTGGCTGAGCCAGGAGGTGGGGTAGGAGGGGCCTGGCTCTGGGGTCTTCCTGCCGCAGCAAATGATATCCCTGCACCCCAGAAGGTCCCGAAGAGTTCTATGTGCTGAGCGAGGCCGCCCTGGCCCAGCCTCAGAGCCTGGAGAGGCACAAGGAGCAGCTGCTGTGCGCCGAGCCGGTGCGAGCCACACTGGCCCGCCAGCGCCGTGTCTTCCGGCCCTCGCCCCTGGCCTCCCAGTTCGATCTGCCTGCGGACTTCTTCAACCTCACGGCCGAGGAGATCAAGCGGGAGCAGAGGCTGAGGTCTGAGGCGGTGGAGCGGCTGAGCGTGCTGCGGACCAAGGCCATGCGGGAGAAGGAGGAGCAGAGAGAGCTGCGCAAGTACACCTACACGCTGCTGCGTGTCCGCCTCCCCGATGGCTGCCTCCTCCAGGGTGCGTGCTGCCCACGGGTCACAGCCAGGGCTGTGTGGGCGGGCCAGGCGAGGCCTGGGAGGTGGTGTCTGTGCGCGGCCCAGCTCAGTGTGCTCTGATAGCTAGCTGCGGGTTTGCTGTGCCCCTGGCAGGAGCCGAAGGCCCCTCTGGAGGAGGGCCCTGGGGGGTTCCCATGACCTCCAGCCCCTTTCTGACTGTCCTGCCCCACCAGGGACCTTTTATGCCCGAGAGCGGGTGGCCGCACTGTACATGTTTGTCCGGGAGGCTTTGCAGAGTGACTGGCTGCCCTTCGAGCTGCTGGCCTCTGGGGGACAGAAGTTGTCAGAAGACGAGAACCTGGCTTTCAACGAGTGTGGGCTGGTGAGTGACAAGCTCCTGACATGCTGGATTCCCACTAGGGCGGCGCTCTTCAGTATGGGGTGGTGCCAGGAGCAGGGTCCAGGGGCCGGGCTCCCTGGGTTTCAGTCCTACTTCTCTACTTACTCGCAGTGTGGCCATGAGAGACTTCTTTGTGCTTCAGTTTCCTACCTATAAAATGGGAAGGAAGGTGGCGAGTGTGTTAGTTCGAGTCCTCTGAGGAGCAGAACCCAGATGGGATTAGAAATGTGGGGATTTACTGGGGAGGAAGTGGGAGGGGCTGGAGGGCAGCCAGACCCTGATGCAAGGAGATTAGGAAGGAAGGTGGCCTAGGCAGGAGGTTTTGATGGCTGCCCAGTGCTGGAACAACCTCAGCCAGGCCAGGGGGCATCCTCGAGCCCAGGTCATCCATGGGCGGGGGAACCCTGCTTCGGGAATGGGCTGTGTGGTTGTGCCAGCGGGGAACAGCCCTGAGTGAGTGTGGCTTGGCTACAATGTGAGGATTTGAATGAGAAGACGTGAGCTCTGTCACATGAAGGCCAGAATGAGGCTGAGGCTTCTTGCCCACCACAGGTGCCCTCTGCCCTCCTGACCTTCTCGTGGGATGCAGCAGTGCTCGAGGACATCAGGGCTGCAGGAGCTGAACTGGACTCATCTATCCTGAAACCCGAGCTCCTGTCCGCCATCGAGAAGCTCTCGTGAAATAAAAGCAGGGTTGGCTTCAGCCCCTGTGGGTCTGTCTTATGCACTCCTGCTTTCTCCACCTCTGCTCTTGCCTGATTCCTCCTCCACTCCAGGGCCTACCAGCCGCCTCTGGGACCGTTTGCACAGCCCGAGTGCCATGGGCAGGAGAGGGCCACTGGTTGGCCTGTAACTGCCACCCAGAGGGCTTTCAGGGAACAGCTGCTGTGCTCGCCTTGGTAGCACTGGGTCTAAGTGTTCTGCTGCTGTTAACCTGTTTAATGGAACCCCAAGCACTATGGATGGGCACCGCCCTGGGCAGGACAGCGGTCCTGCAGCACGGGCCCACGCATCACAGCTGGCCCCGAGGCTTCCCTGTGGGGTTGCTGGTAATAGTAGCATAAGGGAGACAAAACTCTAAATACCAAATACTGAACTCAAACAGGCTGTTTGACTAGTCTCCTGTGATGAATTCCAGCCATGCGGTGGAAAGCAGGTCAGCAGCTGCAGTCGCCCAGTGGACAAGCCCACCCTGCTGAGGGAGGGAGCCCCAGGGACCTGAGGCTGGGGGCCAGTGCCTCAGGCCCTACAGAACAAGTTCCCACAGATGTCCATGTCTTTATCTCTGGAACCTGTGAATGTTACTTTATGTGACAAAACAGACTTTGCGTGTGATTAAGGATCCTGAAATGGGAGATTGTCCTGGGTTTTCCAGATGGGTCCAGTGTCATCATGGGTTCTTGTGGAAGGAGGAGGCAGAAGAGATGGAAAGATGCTTCGCTGCAGGTTTTAAAGATGGAGGAAGGGGCCATGAGCCAAGGAATGCAGTGGCCTCTAGATGCTGGAAAAGGCACGGAAATGGACTCCCCTGTAGCTTCCAGAAGGAACCAGCCTTGCCCACATCTGGATTTTAATGCAGTGAGGCCCATGTCAGATCTGACACCCAGAACTATAACAAGTTGGTGTTGTTTGAAGCCACTGTTCGTGATGGTATAGCATTCACGGGGAACTACAGGAAACGAAGGCCTGGAGCATCAAAGGCACTCACCCCTGGTCACACCTGGCTGGGAGATGCCCACACCTGGGGCCTCAGCCATTTACCTGGATCATTGTTCCCCCCCAGCCCCCACCTTCATTCCTAGGTGGACGCTTGGCTCCAGTTCCTTCTAGATCCTCGCCCGCGTGGAGACCTGGTGGCTGATCCTGTGGCTACTGCCAGCTGGGTGACAGACTTGAAGCTTCAAGGCCCCAAATGTGGTTTTAAAAGTAAAAATCCCTTGTTACCCCCAGCCAGCAAGTTGTCCCCATGCATGCCCTTGGCTCACACCTGGGCCACCAGTAGCTGTCCTCAACATGGGGGGTGTGTGGGGAGGATCCCCACATAACTGCCATATGTCGGGAGTCCAGCACAGCCTTGGCCCATCCCCTCACTGACTGCAACTGCTGGTTGTCAGATGCCTAACTAAAACGTGCTTAAGGGGACTTGACTGGTACAGGTAGTTATGTCCACAGGAGTAACACACATGCTTGTCCTGGGTACACACACCGTCTTCAGACAGCTGTACCCACCTCCAGCAGGTCTCGGCCGGGGCTTGTGCCCTCACCCTGCAACTTGTCACCCCACCCATACGGGGCCCCTGAAGGAGAATCGGTGTTGGTGGGAGCGGCAAGCCTGGTGGTCTTGGCCACCACATGGCAATGGGGTCGGGTCTCCCTGGCTGGCTGTATCCAGCTGATGTAAGCTGTTCTGCACACTGACATGCCTGCTGGTCTCCTGTGGGGCAACAGCAACAGAAACACTTCAACCTGAGGGGTCAGCAAGATGGAAGTCCAGGTTGTATGGAGTCCATGAACTCTGCCAAAACCTCAGCTCACGGAGGCCTTCAACATGTGCTCAGACACCTCGGGGGCTCTCACTGCCCCGATGTGGGGCAACTCCAGGGCCTCGGGACCAGGGCTCTGGCATCTACAGCTGGCTCCACACCCCTGAGGTATGGCCTGACCCAGGAGTCCATCTGGAAGCCAACATTCAGGTCCCGGAGGCCCAGAATACACCCTGCTCACCTCCCAATGAGCAGGAGGGACTGCAACATGTGCACCTGCCAAGAAGCCTCACCCTGAACTAGGTCATCCGGGAGGTCAAGGACTTAAGAGATGGGACAGTGCTTTTACAAAGTGGAACACTTGATACAGACACCACAGTACCACGCGTGGGGTACGAGGTGTGGACACTTGACAGCATAGCACAGGGCACCGGGTAGGGCCACAGGTGAAGGCACACCTGCTCACAGAAATTATGTAAAAAGATGACACACACACCACGTCAGGGCTAGACAATAAGTTTATACACATCTAGGTCAGGTCCCGGCACCACGCCACACAGCAGGGCAGGGCTCCAAATTCATTTATAAGCATTTCATCACAGCACCTGCTCAGAGTCCGTACGAAACACCCCAGCTTCCCTGTACAGGCCAACTCATCACGATAATGCTTTATTAAAAGGCAGATTAATATGCAGCTTTTGGAAGAAAATTTTTACAAATAGCAAAATGAATGAATCAAGCATCCTATATACTTTCCAACCCTTGTGGGGGTGGGTATGCCAAGCAGGACAAAGTGCTCTTTACATAGGAATCGTAGGACTTTCAAGTATCTGGGAAGCATCTGAGAAAACCCTAACCATTCTACATACACACACCAGCCAGTGGGGCTCTTAGGAGGTGCTGAGCGAGCTGGAGGGCGCGGGGCTCTCGCTGGTGTCCATTCCCACAGGACCCCCAGCTCCGGAAGTGGTTTCACACGTGTCCTGGACCTCTGCAAGGTGAGAGGGAGGGGCTCTAGCCAGCTGCACCCATTGTCACCGGGCCTGAAACACTTCTGGGAGCCTTCTTGGAGCGGGAGCCCCAATCTGACTGGTTAGAGGGGCATGGATGTAGCCCCCAGACCCATCCCCTTTCTAGACAGAGGTACTTCCTCGTGGCCCTCGGACCCTGTCCCCTCCTCAGCTCACTGAGCGGAAGAGGCAAATCTCAGCCTCCCTCACTAACCCTCCAGAGAGGGAGGAAGCTCCGTGGCAAAGTAGAGGAAACGGGCACTGAGGCCAAGTGGCTGCATCAAGGATGGCCGGACCTCGAGCTCCCTGAGCCCAGCATTGCTGCGGCCCTCCTTTCCCCTGGAGAAGCGCGGTTCAGAGGCTGCCCCCTCATTGGTGCCAGGACCCCGCCCACCCCAGACTCTTTCTCCCCGATACCTATGGTCTACCCTCCACCTCGGTAGGAACCAACCTTCAGTTCTTTGGTTTCCTGAATGTAGGTTTCAGACTAAGTCAGATCCTCCAGGGCCTGGACTGGAACCAACTGCCCACCCCCATTAGGCCAGCCCACCCACTGTCTTTTGAGGTCTTTTAACCCAACACCCATTGTATACAAAAGAGGATGGATGAGCGGGAAGAGGGTGCGCCCTTCCCCCTGCCAGTGAGCAGGAGGAAAGGAGGGTCTGGGGCCAGTCTCACCCGTAACATCTGAGATGTCCATTATCACACAGTCGCCATCCTCTTCCTCCTCCTCCTCCGTGTCTGCCTGGAAGCCATCCAGGTCCCCAGTTGTGATCTGAACAGACAAGGGGCACAGGCTTTCAGCATGGGCACTGCGGGGGGTGGGGGCAGTATGTGACCATTCCCGCCACATGCACCCACACTCCTGACCTCTACCAGTTTCAGCAGCAAACCGGAGTCTGTTTGACAGCCGATGACCACAGGAAACCTTGGGGAGTTCTCGCCAATGAACTAATTAAATTCAGACCTCTGTAAACTACCATCATATTTATTTTATTACAAAAACAATTTGTGAAAAGTTTTTTCAATGAGAAAGAATTCTGGGTTTCTGGTTTGGTTTGAAAGAGAAATTGATGACGGATGTACTTTCTCTGAATTTATTATTTGAAATAAATGGCTGAGAGCTTAGTCAGTGCTTTCTCTGTCTCCTCTGACACTTGACTCGGCAACTCTCAATTTCTGCTTAGACCAGTTTTGCCAGTGAGGATACCATCCAGGCAACCGGACAGAGGTCAGGAGGGGGCGGGGCAGGAAAGCCTCTGCTGGGGATAGAATTTCCAAAAAGACTCCTGGGCCATTTTCACTGGCATTCAGCAGAGGGGACCAGAAAGAGGACTTGGAATGTAGCAGAACCGATTTTAAACATCAGCCATCCATACGGGCGCTTACTCTGTAAATGAACAAAGGGAACCGGCAGAGGAGGCAGGGACAGACTTATTTCAACAGGTAGGCTACCTCTCAAGACACTTTGAAGTTACTCTGCTACAAAAATCTGTTTGCCTGGAAAAAGGGATAACAGAGCAGCAAGACTGTCCGGTTTGCACATTGGGTTCCTGCCCTGGTCGGCAGACTGGGGTCAGCTTTGCGGCCTCATCAGTTCCTGGTGTGCTCGCTCTACACCCGGATTCCTTGGTGGCTGGAGCATCACAGACAGGAACGGTCCCCAGGGCAAAAGCTGTAGGACGCTGAGGACAATTTCTAACTACCTGTTCTAAAGAACTGATTGGCCAAGAAAAGCAGACAGCCCAACTCTCAACTACACAGATTTGGAGGTGTTTGTTTGGATCTGTTAAGCAAAAGAAACAGACCAATTTATAGCTTCCCCTGGTCCCTGGGCCCTCCAGACAGCAAATGCAAGGTTCCTGTAGAGAAACCACCATCCCTAACTCTTCAGGCACAGGACAGGCTATAAAACATTCCAGTAGGAATTTAGAACACTGGAATCCTGTTGTGCTGAGCTGCAGTGGGAAAACCGGTTATCCATCCCACTGTCACTGCTGCATGTGGTCAGTGCAGGGAGACTATGGAGACACAGGAGTTATGAAGACATTGGCAACTGTAAAGAATTACGGCTGTGGATCACCTGTTGTTCTTTCAGTTTTGTGTTGATCACAGAATATATTTGACTGGAAAGGAGAAACAGAACCTCTCCCCATTATAAAATAAAACTGAGGCCCAAAGATCTGAGTCACCCTGGGGCCACAGATACTTGGTGGCAGAGCCGGCGCCTCACCTCACTGGTCATACCACCTTGTAAACCTCGAAGATTTTGAACTTTAAGATTTAAAATTCTCAAAAACAAACAAAGCCCAACCCACTCTAAAACTTTCACGTTTATAGTTTAGCGACAACTATTCCCGAGGGTACAACCAGTTAGTAGCTTAACCAAAATGCTGGGGGGGAAGTAGCCCCCATGCCCCACCAGCCCTCTCCTAGAAAGCTGTACGTGTCTCTCACTTTGTGTAGGTGCACCATTCAGTGGCAGGCCCTGCTCGTGCGTGCCCCCCTCTCCAAGAGAGAACTGGAATTTTGCTGGGGGGGACGGGGACGGGCGTGGGGTGGTCAGATCTTACTTCCTGGCCTCTCTTGCAGCTCACGGTGGCTGTGACAAAGCGTTTTGGTCAGAAAGCTACAGAGAGTCGAGTTGGCTGGGATGCACATCCCTTTCCAGCTAAATGGGCTGTCTCCCCAGGGAGGGCTTAGCCACCCTCAACCTGCTGGTCAGGCCACACAATAAGGAAGGAGGGAGTGGGTGATAGGAGGACCTGGCTGCTGGGCTAGGATGTTACAGGAGCTCAGGACTTCTTGTTGGAGACAAATCCCCATGTATTTAGGCCACAACATGGGGGCTCTGTTACCTTTGATTGGACCCAGTCCTAGGGTCCCAGTGCTGTCGCATGCTCCAAGGAGCAGGGGGGAAGATGACTGCCCCACGCAGTGGTCCTGGACCCTTCCCATGGGTCCTGAGAAGGGGTTCTGAAATAACAGGCTTTAGTCCCCCTGTGCCCCCCATCTACTCAATCAGAATCTCTGAAGGTTTCAGCCCCTCCCTGGGCAGTGCTTCTGTGATGGGGAATGGAGGCCACACAGACCACGTGCGTGTCATTGGGTTCTCAGGTGCATGCTTTCTCCCGCTCCCACCTCACCGAGGAGCGTAGCAACACCCTGGTTTAATCTGGAGCATTTTCTCTTTCCGGGAGGCTTAGAAAACGAAGCTCCTTACACCAGTGAAATGCAGGGATTCCAATGAAGTGCCTGGCACAGTGCCTGACGTAATGGGCAAAATTGCGATTCTCCATGTAGAAACATTGGTTACAGACACAAATGAGGACCACAATGGAAGGGGAGCTCAGGAATGCAGCTGTCCCCACAGGAGACCGTGTGGGACTCCAATGACACAGCGGGCACACAGGGGACCCGAGGGAGGGTTCATGGGGCAGAGGCCTGCAAAGGCTCATTGTGAGTTCACAACTAAGGGTGTCTTCCAGCACCAGCCATTTTCAAATTGGGGATCCCCTCTAAGACTGGTAATGAGATCAACTGTGAAAGTTTCTGTGGCTCAAACACCAAGTGGATCTAATGAAGCCCATCATCTCAGGCTGAGGCCCGGGGGGGGGGAAGGGTTTGTGGGTCTGGGGTCCCTGTCACCTCAACCAGCAGGCACCCCACGCTGCATCCACAGGCAGGCAGAGCTGTGTACACAGGCGCACACGGACAGTGGCTCTGGGGGATGACAGGGACAGCTGACATCGGACCATCTGACTGTCCCTCTTGCTATGACAGTTTAAGGTTTAAGAAGGCTGGACATCATTCCAGGAGCAATTTCCCTTGCCTTCTCACCCTGACGACCACTTTATTTTTGAAGGTGTATAGTAACTCAGGTCAGGGTAGCAGTGTGGGAATGGGGAGTGGGGGTGTATACCGACTATCCTCCCTCACCACCCCGCCTTCAGGGCACAGCTTTCAGAGCAGCACCCACTTCCTGAAGACAGCCCTGGACATGAGCGGGAGACCCAGCTCTTAACATACTTCATCAAATTCTGTACCTGTGAGATATCGGCCTAAAGTGAGGACCCTAAATCGAGGAGCTATTGAGCCACGAAAAGACATGGAAACTTAAATACATATAACTAAATCAAAGAACCTGATCTGAAAAGCCTACTGTGTGATTCCAACAATATGACATTCTGAAAAAGGCAAAACTATGGTGACAGTAAAAGAATCAATGGGTACCAGGGGCTGGAGGAGAGAGAGACAAATAAGTGGAGCACAGAGGATTTTTAGGACAGTGAAAATGCTCTACATGGTGCTGTGATGGTGGGTACGTGCCATTTTACATTTGTCCAAATCCACAGAGTATGACACCAACAGTGACCCTTAGTATCAAAATATGGATGTTGGGTGATAACATGTTAATGTAGGATCGACTTATATAACAAGTGCACCAGGCTTGTGGGGATGTTGCTGGTGGGAGGCTGTGCATGACTGTATGTTGGGGGCAGGGGGCAATGTGGGAAATCTCTGTGCCTTCCCCTCAATTCTGGACAACTTTGTGACCTCAGTTAAAACTCAAAAGCCACCATGGGCGCCCTCAGCCCCGCTGCTCACCTGCCCATCGTGCCTGCGCTTTTTCATGTACTGGGTGATGCACATGCTGCCCGCTGACTTCCTCTTGAGTGACACGGGTGTCCCCTGGCCGGGCCCCGCAGCGGGGAGGCTGCCACTGTCCTCCCTGGTGGCCGAGGGCACCATGGTGACATAACTCCACTGGCACGGCACGGGCAGGTGCTCTTGGTCAAAGCTCTTCAGCACGTGTGGGTGGACATACCAGCACATCCTGAAATCAGGCCTCTTCTCATACACTGAGTTCTCAGAAATGATTCGCTTGAGCCTGGCCTTAGAGGGGACGGCAGTGTCCTCGCCAACGGTGGGGGTCTGCGGGCGGGAAGAGCTGGGGCTCGAGGGGCTGACGGAGCTGCTCTCGGGACTGCCGGTGTCCTTGACGAGCAGCCCTTGGCGGCAGCACTCCTGGAACTCCCGGATGATCACTTTGCTTCCGTTCACATTCCCGTGCAGCAGTGGGAGCAGCTGGATCAAGACTGGTGGAGAGATGAGGGGACACGGTGGGTGTCAAGACACAGGGAAAAACGCAATGAAATCAACACTACACATGTTTCCTGAACCTGTCACCAAGGTCGAGAGACAGTCAGTTTCAGCTGACCTTTGAAGGGCAGATTCAAGACACAAGAAATTGCTCCAGGAGAGATTCTGTGAAGCTGAAACCTCACAAGGCCATTTGTTCAGATAAACTATCACGTCTGACTCTATGCACCTGTTTTTCCTTAGTAACGGCCACCGTGCTTTCATTCTGAGTCTCTGGTCCTCCCGGCTTTGAAGAGGCACAGGAGTCAGGGATGTGAGTGGCCCTGGGCTGGGCACAATGAGCCTGTGTCCCTGTTGGTGAAATGGGCTAATTAAAATAGCTGCCCATTGCCCATACTGCTGCTGTGAATATCTGAGAAGGAACAGATGTGCCCCGTGAGCGCTGGCTTTTGTGATTTGTTGAACTTGTAAATTATTCGTCTGTTCACCTAAGAAGTCTCCTGCCCTCAGCCCTGGACTGACCTGGGCCTCGGAGCAGGGGGCACCTGACCCCTTCTGCCCCTGCCCCAGGCCAGTACTCACTGTGCTGGTCCCTCTTTTCTTTCTTGGAGGTCTTGGGCGTCTGCTCCTCTTCGGGGGGGACCGTCTCCAGAAGGCATGCCGTGA
This sequence comes from Hipposideros armiger, assembly GCF_001890085.2. Taxonomy (NCBI): domain Eukaryota; kingdom Metazoa; phylum Chordata; class Mammalia; order Chiroptera; family Hipposideridae; genus Hipposideros; species Hipposideros armiger. The sequence goes on along the minus strand of NW_017731552.1, from coordinate 1,180,306 downwards.
ACTGCTGTAGCACCTTCAGGTCGGTGCCGCCGTCCTTATCCATCACCCAGACGCAGCCGATCTTCACGGGCTGCAGCACACGGAACCTCTTCCCCTTGGCTAAAAACTCGTCCCACTCCTTGGCCTTCAGCTTCTGGCGAACCTTGTGGTTCTCGGGGTCAGCACACTCCTTGTAGGTGAGAGAGCAGACGCTAACTCAGGGTCCCCACTCCCCTCTTGCCCAGGAACTGTCAGTCCCAGCCTCAGGGACAGAGAAGGAAAGAGCACACAGGGGCAGAGTTATTCAGTCAGGGCCAGGGTGGAAATCTTCATAGCTCCCACCGTGTCCTAGTCGTCCCCTTCCTAACATTACAGGTGATGAAACGCACAGAAAGCTTTTCTAGATTGAATGGTAATCAGCACCATCGGTGTTTTAGATGCATCTACCCTGTCTGGCTGTGACTGGCAAGTCACAGATGTACAAGAGGCCTCTTAATGCCACTCTAGATTTTCAGGTTAACATGGGATCCCGGAACTGTCAAATCAACCTGAAATCACATGCCCAGCACAGCCATTGGGCCAGGCCTCTCCAATGCCAGAGGATAGACAACTCTCTAATACAGATATGCTCAAGGGCACAACGAAACACCAGCCTGCCTCACTGGTCAGAAATGTATAAGGAACATAGGCCCTTCAAGTCTGACTTTGAGACAAAGTCATTCCCCCAGTGTGTCATACATGTCACTGTTTCCCCACTACCTAAACAGTGCAACCAACAGGATTTTGGAGGCGTAAAAATGGTTGACTCAAAAGTTTCACCGTCTGGGGCTAGCTGAGTGGCTCAGTTGGTTAAGAGCGTGAGCTTGAGCAACAGGGTTGCAGGTTTGATTCCCACATGGGCAAGTGAGCTGCCCTGAGCTGCCAATGGGCAGCCAGATGGCTCAGTGGTTAGAGCATGCGCTCTTAGCAACAAGGTTTCCAGTTCGACTCCCACATGGGATGGTGGGCTATGCCCGCCTGCAACTAAGATTGAACACAGCACCTTGAGCTGAGTGGCCGTGAGCTACCAACGGGCTGCCGGATGGCAACTGGACTTGGAGCTGAGCTAACTGTGCCCTCCACAACTACGATTGAAGGACACCAACTTGGCTGGTCCCCCTCCCCAATTCCCCAATAAAATCTTAAAAAAAAAAGTTCCACGGTCTGGCAGAATTTAGAAAGTTGTTGTTGGTAGTGGTGGTGGGGGTAAACACAAAGGGACATGGGGGAACCTTCTGGAGAGATGAAAAGTTATAGATTTTATTTCAGGTGGTGGTTTCACAACTGTTGTCAACTGTTAAAACTCATCAAACTGAATAATTAAAATCTGGGGGCAGCCGGATATCTCAGTTGGTTAGAGCACGAACTCTGAACAAGGTTGCTAGTTCCATTCCATGGGCCAGTGACGCTGCACCCTCTACAGCTAAGATTGTGAACAACGGCTTGACCTGGAGCTGGGCTGTCATGAGTCGCCGGCGGCCATCGTGAGCTGCTATGAGCGGCCGGCCAACAGCTGGCGACCGACTGCCTCAGCCGGGTAGAGCACAGTGCTCATAATACCAACATGGGCCAGTGAGCTGCGTCCTCCACAACTAGACTGAGAACAAAAGCTTGACTCAGAGGTCGGGGAATGGGGGTGGGGTGAAATCTGTATGTTTTGTTGTATGTTAATTAGACTTCAGCTAAACAAATGTAAAAACAAATGTGGCACTGTGACCCACGAACCACAGCCACTCTCAGACCTGGTTTCTCATGCCCTCCCCTCACTGGGAATTTTCTCCCACCTTTGCAAATTCTCCCCTCCTCCCAGGTAAAATTTCAGCTCATGGTCTAGCATTCCCACAAACAACCACACGTTGGGGATTGCCTTCATGGCTATGAGGATCAAGATATATGTTGGATCGGCCTGGGTGGGTTGGGACCATCAGCACCATCCCCAGGTTAGCAGCTACCAAGTTCCAGCCCCCGAATGAGCTCTTCTCCGAGCCACTCACTTCCCTGTGCATCGGCTCACCTCAGTTACTCCCTCATCCTCAGACAGGTATCCATGGGGCACGAAAAAACCATCATCCTCATCTTCATCATCTCCTACTTCATCATCATCCTCCTCAAAACAGGAAAAAAAGAGAGTATGCTCATATGTGGAAACAAAATACATGATGCATTAAAAATGTACATCTGTCAAAGTCTAAGGAAGAAAAAAAGCTATCTAAGGCTCTGCTGTTCCTATGGACACCAGGAGGATCAGTCGAAATCCCATTAATTAATCCCATTATATTGCAGCGGGGCGAGGACCAGGCAGAACACAAACCAGCGAAGACGCCCAGTAAGGCAAGAGGGAGTGGTGTGGACCTGGGCAAACTAGGAAGTGGTGTACCCTAGAAGGGGTGACAGTCCTTGGTTACAACCCACCGCTGCCAGCAGGTGTCACCAAATAAGGCTTTCCAAGAGAAGCTGGAAAGCCAGCTGTGAACCCTTGGCTGACATTTTCAGACAACTCTGCAGGTGACACAGAAGCTATGTGAGTGGACCTGGCCCAGGGCTGCTGTGGTCCTCTGGCGGAAGCTGCGACCATTTCCGGTCTGCGCTCACCCCTTCACTGTGGGAGAGAGACTCTCCAGGCTCCTCCTCTTCCCATTCATCATCACTGTCCACCTCGTAGTCCAGGAGCTTCTGAGAAAACAGTCACATACTGCATCATCGTCATCTCTCAGGGTTAGGAGGAAAAGGCAGGGCAGACAAGCTAGAATACTTACGGAATCCAAGAGACCAGGGTAAACACAGGCAAACCGAAGAGGAAACGCGGAAAGACAGGCGCGCCTACACCACCGGCCCTTCTGCCCGCACGCTCACCCTATCTTGGGCCCAGGGGTCCCTTGGCCGAATGACCATTGTCTTCTTATTCCACGTTCCCCAATATGCCGGTCGGTGATTCTCAGAGAACTGCAGGAGCTTCATCCTGCCAAACTTCTTCCTTTCAGGAACGCCATCTACTTTGCTGCTCTCCACAATCACCACGTCACTGAGAATAAGATACCACGCTCAGTAATACGCCTGCCCCGCGACATGTTCACTCACCACGCAGCCTTCCCAGGATGCAGGCCACCAACATGCTACAAAGGCAGGTAACCATTCAGCAGCGGTACCACCTACTCCTGAAGGCTAAGGAACACTTACTTGCAGGGACACAAAGCAAGGAGGCGGGAGACACAAGATTGCCACCGTGTGGTTGCCCCATGGCATGTCTGTAACCAGGGTCGAGAAGAATAAGCACCAGCAAGAACAGGAAGTGCCTCTCCACGGAGGCTGGATGGACACGGACCCCTCCCAGGAGACCGGACACTGGGACAGGCAGTCTGTGCTCCCAAAGCCCACCCGAGAGATTTTGGAGGCTCGCAGAAGCCAGAAAATAGACTTTGAACAAAGCACTGAAGCCAGGGCCTGAAACCTGGGAGGCAGACGACTGGTCCAAGGCCACAGGGAGTCAGCAGTGGACCAGAACCCAGAGCTCGGCCAACTGTGCTCACTTCCCCAACTGGCAAAGGACAGTGTCCCCAGGCACTAACCTGTTACAAATGTCCGTGTTGCAATTAGAAACCATAGTGGGTCCGGACCTGAGGGGCTGCCGGCCTTTCAGATCTTTCAGGAAGGAGAAGTCGCCGCTCTGTTGCTGCAGAAGCTGGTCTAACTGATCACAGAGATCTTGGTCGAAAGTGGTCCGGTAACGAGGGGCGAGGACCATGTTCTCTTTAATTTCAAATGGGGCAAACTTCCCGCAGGAGCCGGCCAGGGTCTAAAATGGAGGAGAGACGTGACGGCACACGCGGGCAACGGACCATCACCACTCTGCAGAGAAAAGGATGGGTGCCAGCAGGCTGCTTTTCAGATTCATTCCGGTGGGTAAGTCAAAGGAGAGACACTCTCATGGGCCGGCCGAGTGGTGC